>NC_137265.1:7360036-7960036 GCF_053477335.1 Acartia tonsa | reverse complement strand
TTTAGTTATTTTTGGCAGCGATTTAAATTGGTAGATATTCTACACAGATTTCTTGTTAAGAACTACCAGGGAAGCTTTACTATTGTCATAAATAGTTATTCTAATAGCCTTTGGTAGTGCAAATAAATAAATATAAAGGCAAAGACTTGGGTTAATCACCCACCCCTTCCCTTTAATTCAATCAAATTTTGACATTTAAATCAGAATTGTTGGATAAACGGCATTTTATTGCAAAAGAATCAGTATAAGACCGTGACGTATGAACACACTGCCAAAAATAACCAACTCAAATGTCATTTTCACATCTTTATTGATAATAACATTAAAAAAATACATACTTGATCAGCAGAGAATCAACATAGGAATAAATGACCAACACCTGGCCCTCCCACCTTATCTAGGGATGGTTACCTTTCAAAAGTAGTTAGACACAGATGTGGACATTGCACAAACTGGATCATACACGGAAATTCTAAGATATTAATATAAAATTACTACAAAATAAACAAGAGATAATTTGAATAAAAAAGGCCCTATAAATTTGAATTACAGAAAAAGTTACTTAATAAGAAAAAGGGAATAAAAACTTAACAAATGAAATAAAATTGATTTAAATGAAAGTACCTGATTTAAGTTTTGCCTAATATCACTAAAATGCACAGATAGTATGTTTAGCTTGACCTTTTATAACCTACTGGCATTAATATGTACAAATAAAACTGGTTTTTCTTAATATTTGCTGTACAAAATAAAATAATTTTAACTCATACTATTTTTTTATATATTTTATCAAGAAACACAAATTTGATTATTTAGACAAAAAATGTACAGTTTTTAATATTTTAAAAGACTTTATATAAATTTAACCCTTTTCAGACGACACCCTTTGTTACTGAAACTATTTTCAAGTTTGCTTAAATTGATTATTGATCAAAGTCAGGGATAAAGAGAACGAAACAGAATAGGTAAATCTTAAAAGAAGTTCTTTAAAGTGCCCATAAAGTAGGAGATTAATTTAAATACTTTTAGCCAAAACATCCCAAATTACGTCATTTTAGAATTGCCTATTAGTCTAATATAACGTCAGTCGGGATACATAAGCTAAAAGTTTTTTAACTTTATCCATTTTTAAAGGCACTATAAAAGGCTTCATCTTAAAAAAAATGCATTTTCAAAATGTCTAGCTTTTCTAATTTTATTCTAATATAGTTTATTTTCATTTTTTTATCAAACAAATAATATTCAAATATCAATTTTGGATCAGATTTGACACTAGCCCTTAGCATTAAAAGGTTCTTTATTCGAAGAGAAAGGATGGGAAACAAAACCTAAAACATATCAAGACTGAAATCTAAATCAACAGAGCCATTCGAAGATCTATGTGAACCTTGCCTAAAATGGAGAACTAATGGAGATAATAACCTTCAAACAAATCCAAAACTTTTTTGTATTTTAATTTTGTTTTAAAACTTAAATTTTTAACCTGTATACGGATAACTTTACTTCTGATTGTTTACCTAGTACCCATACAATTACATATCCCGGGGAGCAACACAGAAGCACCCCATTTCCACCCTTACAGCTCCCAAAAGCAACCGTGGGTTCAAAACATTTCAATTGAATTGTTTTCTTCTGAATATTAGATTCAAATTTTCAGGGAGGAAGGAGACATTTGTCAGTTCATTCCATTAGTCCCCAAAGTTTTTTTTACGAAGGTTTAAAAACGTTTGGAACTTTTATTGAATTTCGATTAAGTTAAGTTTCCATACGCTCCAACCACTAATTGTAATCTACAGAATGGGTAATCTTGTGTAACATCATTTGAGATGTACAAGAATTTATTAGTCATTGTCTTATCCCTTTAGATCCCTGCATATATTGTTAAAGTTTCCCATGGGATGAGGGATTGTAACTCAAATTTAATCAATTGAAACTGAACTAAATCTACAACTTTTCTAATTATTAAAAAAACAAGAATGAAAACAACCTTAAAAGCGACAAACAATTGTAGAGCGTCAGAACCTAATAAGCAGAATATAAATAAATAAGTCTAAATATTGTTTCAAAATTGCACAAATACTGATACAGTTTAAAGACATACGCTTACATTTGTCTTATTTGATTAAAGATCATTCGCCGAAAACATCTTACCTTTTTAGTCCCAGGAATCATTATTTCAAAAATCACATGATTAAGATAATTATATCATTAAAAAATTATGTTCTATAAAAAAGCATAAAACTACACATGCAACATGAAGTGTAGTTACGCTTTAATATTTTTGACAAATTATTTTTCTTTCAATTCAATGTTTTCTTTTATTCATTTACATAATTAATACAAACTGTTACATATATTATGCAAAATCTTTAGATTACAATTGTTTTATATCAATCATTTTAATTCTAAATTTGTGTTTTTTCTCTTAAACTAGTGTGGCAGTTAAATATCTTTTAAAGTCACCTATGCCTTTTTGATTCTTGGATAACGTACATTCAAGAAAAAAATCAATAAACGTTATATAATTGAAAATTTAGATTTAATACGATTTTCGAGATTGAAATAATTTAGAGGTACCATATGACTTAAAAATACATCAGCAAATTCTAGTCATCGGCCGCCCCCAATTACGGCCACTCAGTGCCGCGCTCAGTTTGTGCCATCCGCAGCTGCACGACTGAAGGCCTAGCTGCCGAGCCCTGTGTGAACATACAATTATATAAGTTTTTTTTATTCTTTATAAAATTATAATTATTATGTAAACTAAAATATCATAAAATAAATTTGAAGATTAATTTTTATAAGAAAACTAATCTTCCTAATGGTTAGAAGATTCTACATTTTTGTGGGTTTTATATTTATTATTTTGTAAGCGGCAAAACTTCTCTATAAATCAGGAGTTGGTCCGTACCTTTGCGTAGTTTATTCTTTTCTAAAAACAAGGATGAAAATATCCAAAAAAGTGAAGCTCTGAAACGGTAGGACAAACATACATTAACACTTGTATAGTGTAAGATCAACTGAATAAGCAGAAGGTAAATAAATGTATCAGAGTCAAAGCAAAATTGTAAGTAAGTTTGTTGAAATGAAAGAATAATGATTATGGGCATATTTACAATTTTAGGACTTGATTATAGAGTTGCTTCGCTTTTAATATTATACTTTGTTTGCCAGGAATCAACATACCAAAATTCAGATCAATCGTATAATTAGATCACATAAAAATTTGTTGTTAAAAAAGTAAAAAATAAACATGTTTAAAATGGATGTACGGACATCCTGGTAATGATTATAGAGTTGCTACGATTTCTAAATCGTAACTAACTACTACAGGAATCACCTTGCAAAGTTTGAAATCGATAGGACAATTCTAACATGTCTAAATTAACGAAAAAAAGCTATCCGTTCCGGACGGACGGACCGACCCTAATCGTAGAAAACCTGCACTTTTAATAATAACATAATTAGACCAAGCATTTCCGAGATCTTTAGCATGGGTTTACACACTCAAGTACTCTATGATAGAGTTCATTTCTTTTAATTTATATTGATGTATGTCCAAATAAAGCGTGGTACTAGGTTAAGTAACAGACAACCAGCTTGTTGATTGCACAACCTTTGTCTGGAGGTTACAACTGTGCATAATCTGGAAAAAAGCCTAACCACTAATGCGGTCTGATTGTTCCTACACTGCACAGAAAGATTTACTGTTTCATTCTACTTTTCTTGTTACTAGCGGCTACTTGAAGCCACTATGGGCACTTGAGGAGGGGGGAGTTAAATTTGATAACCTTTTTAGATTTAAAAAGAAAAATTTTTAAAAATTGCTTTTGTATTGAGTCTCCGTGGACAATGCAAGAATTCAAGCCAGAAGATACTATAAAAAAAATCTGAGAGACAATAAAGGATCTAATACTTTGGTTGTATTATAGGTATTCAAAAGAAATTATCAAGCAAGCTATCAAACAAATTAATGATTTGCAAATGCTGAAATGTATTTTGCTAAAAATAATGATTTTATCATGTATGTTTTAGTTATAGGTAGATTAATTTGACATTGAATAACGAGGAATAAAAAGTAACATGTATGAGCAAAAATCTTTATTTCAAAAATAATAATATTCTAAAATAATTTTTTTTAAATCTGATTTTTTCATAATTTAAAATGTGCTTGGTCTAAGTTCCACAGGTTTGTGACCGCTTAAAGTCCTGTAACAAAAATTGCATGTGTAGTAAATTTATTGTAGTATTTTTTTTAGTATCCTTTTTTGTGTTAATTAGGTAATAATCTGTAAATACCTGGTTTCTGGCAGACATATTTCAGCTTATGCAACGGCCAACCCAGGTTATGAAAGTACCAAACTATGCATAAAAATATGTGAATATGTGTAATAATTTTATTATTATTATTTTGTATGCTTATGTTGAAATACATATCTATCTATATGGATGGATTTCATTGCATGGCCTATCATTCCATTGGAAATCATACTTAGAATCCATCTACAATTATTTAGAAATAAGTGATTTGTAGTTTATTATGCAAATTCAATAGATTAAATCTTTCCTGTAATAAATTTAATATCATAGATAATAAATCCAAGAAAGGTTCTAGGACAAACATTGGATTCCCAAATCAACAAAAGTATTGTTTA
The DNA here is from genome assembly GCF_053477335.1 of Acartia tonsa. Taxonomy (NCBI): domain Eukaryota; kingdom Metazoa; phylum Arthropoda; class Copepoda; order Calanoida; family Acartiidae; genus Acartia; species Acartia tonsa. The sequence continues at coordinate 7,955,381 of NC_137265.1, read as the reverse complement.
TAAAAAAAGTTAAGGACAAACAGTCTTTTGGATCATAATAGCTATTTCTCGCATCGTATTATATACAGCTTTCCGCGGATATAAGATGTACAATTATAAGAATAAAACCAGTTGTATAGCCCCAAGATGCCGAAGGTCTGGGCCAAAAAAAACTGTTTTTTTATGTTATGATTGTACATTTTTAAATTCGTAGAAAATTGGTTATGATACGATGGTAGACATAGTTTTTTCGTATGGATGAGAACCGGTTTCGAATGAATACGAGAAAAATTTTAATAAAATCTTCCTTCTACAGTTACACAGTGTTCTCTTCCCCATCTATTGCTGGGTTCAACATTAGGCCAATCACTAAACTCCACTAAAACAAGGATGACAATATTCATAAAATCGAAGCTCTGAAACGGTAGTACAAACGAACATTAACATTTGTAGAGTGTCAGAACTGAATAATCAGAATATAAATGTATAAAGGTTGAAACAAAATTGTAAATAAATTTGTTGAAAAACTACTTAAATACAGGATAATGTTTAAGGACATAATAACCTTTTTAGGACTTGATTATAGAGATGCTTCGCTTATAACAATGTACAATGTTGTCCTAAGAATCAATATTCCAAAAATCAGATCAATAGGATAATTATATTACATAAAAATTTGTTGTTAAAAATCAACATGTTTAAAATGTCCTTCTGGTGACGATTATAGAGTTGCTACGCTTTCTAATTCGCACCTAATTACTACAGGAATCATTATGCAAAGTTTGAAATCGATAGAACAATTCTAACATGCCTAGATTAATAAAAAAAGCTATTCGTTCCGAACGAACGGACCGACCCTATTTATATAAAAGCTTCACTTTTGAAAATATACTTGACCCTTAATTCAAGAAAACAAAAATCTGAATCTGAATCATAATATCTAGCCCTCTAAGCTAAAGTAATTTTACTAATATTATTTGAAATTTGAAGGTACTAAGACTTAAATGTTATATTATTTTAAAAACATACATTTTTAGAAAGTTATATATGATTACAAAATGTAAATCTTACCACTAGCTCCACCAATCCATAAAAATTCTGCAGATTCAGAATCTATATTTTGAGCACCTATCCATATAGTCTGGTACCCAGTTGTCAACATCTCCACGAGACATAAAATTTACAGCAATATTTATGGTGCTTTCCCTCAAAGGGACTATCAAGCCTTCCATATGAAAAAATTAAATTATAAACAAGGATGACAACATCCATAAAAGCGAATCCCTGAAATCGTATGACAGACGAACATTAACTTTTGTAGAGTGTCATAACTGAATATACAAAATATAAATATTTAAGTTTTGACAAAATTATACGTAAATTTGTTGCAAAACTTCTTAATTACATAATTCTGTTTAAGGACATACTGACATTTTAAGGATTTGATTAGAGAGATGCTTCGCTTACAATATTAGACCTTATTGTAATAGGAATTAGTACTCCAAAAATCAGACCAATCGGATGATTATATTACATAAGCAATTGCTGTTAAAAAGTTAAAAATCAACATGTTTCAAATGGACGTACGGACATTCTGATAATAATTATAAAGTAGCTACGCTTTCTAATTTGTACCTAACTACTACAGGGATCACCATGCAAAATTTGAAATCGACAGGACAATTCTAACATGCCTAAATTGACGAAAAAAGTTATCCGTCACGGACGGACGTACGGACCGACCCTAATTAAAGCAAGTCGTCGGGATAGGGGAATTCTTTAATGCCTAATAAAATAGGGGGACCCTAATCTTGAGAATCCCTAATATTTCTGCGGTCCTCTAACCTTTGGTTACCTAGTAACCAATATGCCCTAACCTAACCTGGCCTACAAAGTCTGTCCTTCTGTCTGAAGCTTAAGAACTTGGTAACCACTGGACCGACAATGTTCTCCCAATTGAAAAACTAAAATTAAAAAGGGGATGGATTAACTTTCACCTTAAGGCCACTAGGAACGAAGCCAATAGAAATAAACAAACCAACAATAATCCATTTGACCCTCCTTATTTTCTATTTGTTTTTAAATAAGAGTGGGTCAGTGCTCGACGATGTGCTTTAAGGGAAACCAGCTATTCATTAGTAAAGTTGAATTCTCATGAATAGGTATAGAGTTGTTGGGAAAGATAAATTTATTGTTCATTGTATTATCCCTTTATCCCTCTATCTATTTTGAAAGGTATGGTTGTGTGTGTGTGTGAGAGATAATTTAATTTTCCAAAGTTTCTTGCTTCCTACCTTCTTAAGAGGATACAGGGGCTGCATTCACGTCAGGCGAGTGAGATATTATTGCTAACCTTGATTCTTTGATCACCTTATTAGAGTAAAACACTAGAGGGAGAAAGGGTTAAATAACTGTATCTCCCCATCGCAACCACCTTGTGCAACCTTTCTATTGGAAGAGAAGTTTTCTGTATATACATCTATACTATAGATCTGTTGTCACCTTCTCTAACTTTAATTCATCCTTCATCATATATAAGTAACAGGATGCTTGTATATCTGTGTAAATTCTGTCTATCTTTCTGTACTTCTGGAACTATATGTTTCTTTTTTACAGTTAAACTTCTTAAAAATAGGTTCTTGGAAGATTTCTAATAGTTATTTCTCGCATCGTATTATAAACTGCTTTCCGCGGATATAGAATGTACAATTATAAGATTATAACCAGTTTTTTAGCCCGTGCCTTCGGCCACTCGGGCCTAAAAAACTGGTTTTAATCTTATGATTGTACATTTTTATATTCGTAGAAAGCTGGATATAATACGATACTAGACATAGTTTTTTCGTATGGATGAGAACCGGTTCTTATGCACCAGATTCGAATGAATATGAGAAATATAATTATTTTTAAAAATAAGTTTAAAATGGGTTGGCGAACTTACTTCCACCCCCTCTAGAGACAGGATAATTAAAATGGACATACTTATATATTAAGACTTAATTCTAAAGATGCTTTACTTGTAGCATTGTGCCTCATTGTAATGAAATGAATTTTACCAAAAAGCAAATAAAACCATTTTCTTTAAAAAGGACATACACATTCCTTCCTAATTGCCAGAGGAATCATCCATATCAAAATTTGAAGTGGATACCAGCCCATTTTTATGAAGAATGCAGAATAAAAATTTTAAAATGAATTATGAGAGTAGGGCTGCAATATCACTTCCGCATAAAAATAGTTTGAAACGCTCACCAAACCCAGAATATCGAAATGTAAAGACAAAATTTTAAAATCGCAATCCTATTATGCAAAATAGTAAGTATTTTTTGTTTGGAGCTCAAGACATAGAAAACTACTGAACTGATTATGTTCTCCCCTTTAGTTTATGTGGTGGTTTTAGGCTATTTTATTGACCTTCCCTATCCCTTCGAAAAGGGTGTCCCTATATGCTAAGGGCATAGACTATAGTCTTTAAAATAGTATGATTAAGTAATCACATAGGTCTTGGGGTGGTTTTAGGATATTTCTTTTAAATTTAGGTTTTGGATGGTTTAAAACCATTTTTGTCCTCCTGTCCTCCCTTAAATCAAGTTCCAAGACGGAAAATATATTAATACATCAAAATGGTTATTAATAATCTAAAATTTGAGGCAAAATCGACATATTTGGATACGGTCAAGATCTTTGGCAATTAAAATAAAAAATCTTGTGATGATATTTAGGGTGAAGTAATAGTACACCATTATGAGAGTAGAAGCCTCTTTCATCTAATCATTTAATTAATAAAAAGCTAAAAAGAAACTTAAAAGTGCAAATTCATATTTTTAACATTAAATAAATTTTAAATTAATTCATATTCTTTCGATTTAATTTTCTCAGAAATGAGATTTAAAATTTTTTTAACTTGAATCATCAAAAAGGGATTTCTAAAAATTCATTACTTTGTATTGTGTATTAACTTGAATATATATATACTTGTAATAACATAGATTTTTTAAAGCAGCCTATAGTGCCCAATAAAAATGACGTCACCACACAACACAAATGACCAATGATAGGTCAGTATACATTTATATTGATTAATAGTAAAAGTATATTGGTCTATCCAGGGGCGTCCAAGCTTTTTATTTTGGGGGGGGTAAAATTTTTTAAAGGGGGGGGGGTAATTCGGTTTTGGGGGGGGTAATCGCCCCATTACCCCCCCCCCCCTTGGACGCCTATGGGTCTATCGTTTGTCATTTGTATTGTATGAAGTCATTTTTTATTAGACACTATAAGCTGCTTCATTTGATTTCTATTTTCAAAGGTTTTATCTTAAAAAAACATCTAAAACAAAGAGATTCGTAATACTAAATATTAATTAACTTTTTAAACATTATTTTTAATTACTTTTAATTATTTTAATTACTATTTGCCCTTAACTTGCGCACATTCTAGGTCCGCTTGGTGTCTGTCTTCAAAAATAAGATAAATAATTATCTTTAAATTAAATATTTCACCACAAAAAGCCCCTAAAAAATATGACTGTATTTTGAAATCTAAAAATTTTCTCTAATGAAACGGGTCAGTGCATAATTAGCAAGAGATTCGACATTAACAACTTGAAATATGTCAAAATACACATGTAACCCCGGGAGGTAAGCGACATTGGGCTGTTTATTACACCAGTCCCCAATGTTTTTTTTTATTCGTTTGCTTAAAAACTTTGGGAAGTTTTATTGTATTTAGATTAGTTGTTTCAATAACATAAGTGTCCAAATGTTTCAACCACTAATTGTAATCTACAGAAGAGGTATAATTTAAATCTCAAATCGGATGTATATTAATTTATCGGTCATTATCTTATCCCTTTGGATTCCTGCATGTAACTATACCCTGTCAACCTTTGGTGAATTTATTATATCGACAAGATAGTAAAATTTCTTGAAGATATTTTGGCAATTTAGACTTTGTAGTTTTAATGTCGTTAGAATTTTATTCTATCGATAATATGTCAGTTGTAACAACAATTATCAAAGTTGAAACTAGGGTTTGGCCGGATATCCGACAATATACTCTTCTATATCATAAAACAAAAATCCCTGATTTTAGAGATTTGAATTATCTTTATGTAAATTTTATATTAGAATTTAAAAAAAATAACTTTTGGCGGCGGCAGTTGTACTTGGAAGCTGCCAGCTGCCGCAGCCGGTGAGTAAAAGGCCATATGATAAATACCAGTTTATTAAGAAAATTTTCTTTTGGTACTCTCCGGTTATCCGGCCGGATATCCGGTATTTTTCCGGATGTTCGTCGTTCACCGAATATCCGGCCCAACCCTAGTTAAATTGTTTGTCATCAAAATACTTCAAGATTAACATTGAAAGGCGTTAAAATGTATTTTTTATTAATTTGATGTTTAATCATTAATGGAATTGACAAAAAAAATATGACTGCCCCAATATAAAGCATGAGATGAGGCAATTTAGACAATTCTTTAAAATACTGTTATCTTATTATCGCTATGCTGCTTATTAACATAATTATTCTTGTTTTTAATATTTTATGTTTAATCATTTAATGGCATTACCCAAAACAAAAGACAATTAATGCTAAATAACATCTTTTAGCCAAAATTAAGTTGGTAGCAAGTTATCAGGGATCTGAAGGGATAAGACAATGGCCGATAAATTGATGTAAATCCCCAATGATGTTACTCAAAATTATCCCTTCTGTAAATTACAATTGGTGATTGAAACGTTTGGACTTAATGAACCAACAAATCAAATTCAACAAGATTCCCCGAAGCTGTTAAACCAACGAATAATAAAACGTCGTCATAAAACTTTGGGGACTATTGTAATAAACAGCCCAATGTCCCCTTCCTCCCTGCAAATTATGCATTTGACTAAAATTAACGTCAATTTTTGGTGGATACAATCATTTTTTCAATTAGTTTTTTTTTGGAAAGGTGATGGCTAATATAGAGGTTTATAAAATTGACCAACAAATTGTTGTAGTAAAAGCCATTTATTTCCAAGGGATGGAAAATAATAGAGGTAATTCGAGTGTTTTACATACTTTAATATATTGATAATTCCACAGCTAACTAGGTACTTATTTACTTTCTAGTTGCGAAATTCTATTAACCTGTTATTAAAGTTAATGCAATAACAATTTAACTGCAGCTTTATTACTCATTGGTGGATTTTAAAAAAAGGTGCTTAATTAAATTATAAAAAAAAACTTGTGTAACAATAAACAAGATTTGATCAAAGTACCCAAAGTTTTTACACAAACAAATAGAAGAACATAATTATAAAGATTTGGATACCAGTACAATTTATAATCCAATTTCCCCCCACACCCCGCATAATTATTGATAATGTTATTTTTGCGCTATTTAAAAAAACAATTTTAGTTATTAAAGTCTATACTTTTTAGATCTAATGTTAAAATAAAATCTTACACAAAGACAGGGCCATAAAAACCAATTTGCCTTGTAAAGCATATTATAGAGGAGCAAAGCTTTTAAATGATTAATTTTCACACCTAAAAAATACATTAAAACAATTTTGCTATAGCACAATTTTTGCTGTGTTAGAAATTCAATTCAATCTCGTTTATTTTGTGAGACTTTACAAAGTGAGCTGTGTGACGACATAAATGAGAGAGATGAGAGGAGAAGTGGGAAAGGAAACCCCTTAAAAAGAGATGATGTCACACGGCTCATTTTTTGGGACACTTTAAAGAGTCTCTTATTTTATTATTCATCCATTATTTAAATAGCGCAGCCACTCTTAAACTAAGATATAGGTACCTGTTTGTCCTATATATACATGGTTTTTATCCCTTGTTTATTGACGGATCTTGAATATAAAAATACGTATTTCTTTCATCGTATTATAAACCGCTTTCCGCGGATATAGAATGTACAATTATAAGATTAAAACTAGTTTTTTTAGCCCCGAGTTGCCGAAGGCACGGGCTAAAAAAACTGGTTTTAATCTTATGATTGTACATTTCTATATTCGTAAAAAGCTGGATATAATACGATGATAGACATAGTTTTTTTTCGTATGGATAAGTACCGGTTCCAATCCACCGGATTCGAATGAATACGAGAAAAAAAAATTAATAATTACTTGACAATACATGCTGTACTATATCTCAGGGAGGGAGGGGACATTGAGCTATTTATTACACTAGACCCCAAAGTCTTGGCTTACCAACCTTGGGGACTTTTATTGAAATTAGATTGGTTGGTTAATTAGTGTCCAAACGTTTCAACCACTAATTGTAATAGGTATTTTTGTGTATCATAATTGGGGATGTACATATATTTAACGATCATTGTCTTATCGCTTTAGATCCCAGACTAAATCTCAAATTTTCTTTTTTTTTGTCAGCAGTGCTATTAACGGACATTTTTCTCCTTGTTATTTTGAACAGAGGCTATTTTGTAACCAATTAGCGCAGAATTCTCTAAGAAAGGATGTTGTCCACATTTTTTATAAAACAAGGATGAAAACATCTATATGAGCACAGCTCAGGTAAATAACCAAGACAAGAATAAATGCAATTTTTACATTGGTGTACAAAACATAAAGTCATATCATAGAGATTGTACGCTAAGAACACCATACCTTATCATCATAGGAATCGACCTTTTAAAAAGGTTTTTCATTGGTGACAAAGCAGCAAATGCTCAAGATCATAATATATTATTTTAGAAATCATTTTAGGTTTAAAATTGAAGATATATTCTAACTACATTAATCTACATTAACCGGATTTACAAAGTGAAGAAAAGCTTTGACTTAAAAAAGGTGAAAAAACTATTTATGGCAAAATTACGCTGTGCCATAAAAGAGCAATTTAACACTGAAAACAAAATTGAAAAATTATAATTAGCTCAGCATTTTTTAGTTTTTAAAGAAAAGCTTTTCTACATTTGGGGTATGACCGTTCGTCCACACAGTTTTTATTTCTATCAGCTTTAGTAGTTAAAAGATAGTTAGGTTTACTATAGCCTGTTGGTTTATGTCTGTCGCCATTTAGGCTTGGATTTCTTACATTAATATGATTTTAATGAATTAACAAAATTTTCATACACATTACCTGTTTAATACCTCTGTTGTTTTTATATAATTTATTTCGAGTTAAACATGAAACAAACTATGAATTTATGTATTTTTAAATGTTTATAATAGATAAATTACGAATTACGGAATATAAATCATGTACATTTGAAGTATGAGATATTATTTTTTTGTTTTAATAGAAACTCAAGAAAATCATTAAGAAAATCAGAATTTAGACCCATATTATTTAAAATTGATAAAGCAGATTTTACAACAAACAATGATTGAGAGAAACAGTTTAGAATGGTCCATCTTGATAAACATTCATCTTTACTAATTTTTAATGAGCGATCTTTGGCAATTAGAATTAGCAATGATAGTTGAAAAAATATTTCATTTTTAGCAAATATAGGGTACCAAACATTAAAAAGATAAAAATTTTCTTTGAGATAAATGAATTCAGGGGTGTCATTATTAAAATAATAGTCTAAATATAAAGCAAGTGCATTTATAAAGAATTTTGGGTAAAGGCAAAAAAATAATGAATGTTCTATACTACTTTCTACATTACATAGATTACATTTGGTAGAGTCACTATGACCAAAAAGACCTAGTTTTCGTTTTGATACAAGAGTGCGGCATATTTGTTCAAAAAAGAAACTTTTAAAATATAGGGGTAGAGGAAGAGAGAATAATTTATTGAAACTCAATTCAAAAGACTCAGTGTCAGGGAAAAATAGACCATCTCTCAAACAAGTTTTTATTGCAGGATGTTGTTTTTTGAATTTATTTCTTAACATGATTTTGAAGTGTAGAGAAAATATTTGTGGATTAAAATTGTTTAGGTTAATGAGGGGTTTTCCTAAATTCATAAACTCTTTTTTAGTGACTACTGGAAAGTGGGATGCAATAGATTTCAAAACATTTAATTTATTAACTAGAGTAGTACATGCAGGGTTATTTGTTATTTTAGTATGTAGAGTAGGAAGTATGATAATTCTATCTCCAATTATTCTGTGGTCAAAAATATTTGCAACTGTAATGATATTATTTTGTTTAAGAAGGGAAATTTCATTTGATGATAATTTGTGTTTAAGCATAGAAGTAGAGGTTAATGAAATTTTTAAACAAGTGTTTTTATTAGTTTCCAAATCTTTTAAAAATGATATAATTTGATTAAAATATCTATCATTACAGTTAGGGTATATCGATTTAATGGAGTTCTTATTTTGAAGAAAAGTAGAGTAACCAAAGTTACTTAAAAGGTTATTTAAATCTACATGTGTGTGACGAAAAATAATTCCTAGAATTGAATTTGGATAAATAAAAGCATGATGTAGAGTGTTAAGTAAACTGGGAATAAAAATAGATAAACTTTGATTTTCTGGTTTTAAAAATTTTAATCCTCCATTGACAAAATCAAGTTCAATTTTTTTTCTGAGACTTTGAAACGATGTGATATACCATCCATAGATTTATTAGACCACAAGAATTTAGAAATGATATTCCATAGTTTTTTTATTTGTTCAATATTAGGACAGTAAACACGAAAAATATGGAAACACATTGAATTAAGTAAAGACATGCAAAGATTACGTCGTTTGAAGATATTGTAACTATTTCTAAGGGGAAGAAATTTTGCTTTTTTGTTCAAATTATTCAATAATTCATCATAAGTGATTTGGGCAGCATTTTTCATATCAAATGATAAATGGATACCCAAATGTTTAAGGCTAGATTGAATAGTTCCTATTTTGCTAAGATTTGGTGGGATTGTACCATGGACGAGAATTTTAGTTTTAGAGAAGTTTATTTTTAAACCAGTACTATTTTCTAATTCATTTAGCATGCAATATAGTTTTTCAATATCCCTCGAGAATCGAATACAATAAAACCTCCAAGTATCGTCAGCAAATGCTAAAGATTTTAAAATTTATTTACTTATTTTCAAAGAGATATGATGAAAAACTATAGAATCAAGTACAGAAGGAAATATATGATGTAAAATATTAAATAGAGTAACGGCGCTTGGGCCTCCTTGTGGTGTTAATAAATTCAGAATAGCAATTTTCTACTTTAGCTCTAAAACGGCCTTTAGAAGTAAGGTTTATCCATGTCTGAGCAAAATTTCCATTAGGAAATATATGTTTAATTATTTTATGTAACACTTCGGGTATAATACGATCAAATGCACGCTGAATGTCAAAGCTGATAAGTTGGCTGTCTAAATTATGGGATTGAATGTAATTCATTGTTGCAATAGTAGAAACACTTGCAGAGTGCATATGACGTTTAGGGGTAAAGCCAAATTGATCATTTGAAATTATTTTGCTCAAATATGGAATCACCTTTTTGTTTAAAGATTTAGATTGTATTTTATATAGTGTTTCTATAGACGAAATAGGTCGTTTATTTTGTCCTAGTGAGGGATCAGTTCCTTTTTTATCTATGAAAACAATATTCCTATCCTTAATCCATGCAAAAGGAGAATTATCAATGTTTTTAACTAGATGAAGTTGATTTAAAGCTCGTGTCATGAAATTAGGCAATAAATCAAACAAGTATTGAAATAAAATTTTTGGTTCAGAGGACAACCCAGGAGAACTATTATTACTCATAGATTTGATAACATCCTTATATTCATTGACAGTACAAATAGGGGAAGTTAGATTATAGATCTGAGGATAAATTTGATCAATTGACAGACGAAATTTCTATAAGAAACTATCTAAATCATAGTTAAGTATAGAATTGGGTGAAACTGTTTTTGCATGCAATTTACTCAAATGATTAGCTATTTCTTGGGGGTCATTGTTTAATTGGTCATTAATCATTATGCAATGTTTTTGATTAAATTTACGTTGACAATGGCTAAAAGTATAAGAATTTGATTTTCCATCTAGTAGCAAGTTTCTCATAAAAATAGTTTCAGAGCGAGAATGTGTGAGATTTAGAAAATATTCTTTTTGCTGTTTATATAAAATATCGATTTCGTCTGTATTGTTGATTGTTGAAGCTTTTAATTTTTCTAAGATTTGGGAGATAGATTCATCAAATTTTTTGGTTTTAAGATAACTTTTAAGACGAAAATTGGAATAAAATTTGTCATGAAGTAATTTTAAATGTTTCAACAAAACAAACAGAACAGAAGTTTCTTCATATACAGTGTTTAAAAATGATAGATCAAATTCGATTAAATTTGGGTTATTTAAATAAAACTCAACACCTTTACTTTTTGAAATCAAATCAGCATTGTCAAAAAGGAAAGAAATAGACTCTTTTTTCATAAGATTTTGAAATTCAGAATTGTTAAATAAAAATTTTTTCCAGGAAGGTGCACAATATTTAAATTTGGTTTTTGTCCCAATGAATAGAGATTTGTGATCTGAAAAGGAATTAAATTTGTAATCAATTTTGACAAAATTAGGTACATTAGTATAACAGTGATCAATTAGAGACATACTATTAATTCTATTACCACGTCCACGCCAAGAATATTTAATATCTTGCTTTAAATGAGCAGCTAAATCATATAAATTACATTTTTCTGTTATATTTAGAAAAGCATTTGCTTTAGTTTTATGAGAAGGATTTGAAAAAGAAATATTTGTATCTCCAATTAGAGTAAATTTTGATAGTTTCTTTTTACTAATAAATTTGTCAATGTCATTGAGAATTTGTAAACAGTGATTAGTATCGCTAGGCAGATATACACAAATAAATTCATAAAAAATGTCAAAACTTTTAATTTAGTATACATTGCATGACAAGAACTGATTACATAAACATCAGTTTTTTTATTTTCAATAGTTAAAATATTGTCAGAAAATAGGTAGAGGCCAGCACTTGGTCTAATGCCAGAACTGGTCTCACCTATATATTCTATATGATTTGGTAAGTTTAAACTGGCAAAGTTGCATTTTCTTTTGGTTTCACAGAGGACATAAAAGGTAGGTATAAAACGAGAGGATGAAATTATTTCTTTGATTTTATGAGATACCCTTTTTGTTTTATTGTTAAGTTTTGATTTAGTTTTGCCCCCGAGCCCCATCACATTAACAGATATTACTTGAAAAGACATTAGATTTAATAAAATAAAATATCACAAATTGTAAAAAATATGGAAGTATTTTTCAAAGCTTTGTGTGGCTTTTTTCCCTAATTATTACATAAGTATTCGCCTTAGGGGTTAGCAAGAGTTTGACCTTTGATGTACTTAAAACCCTAATTTAGAACATAATATCATGGAGTTCATATAATTTTCAATATGATAGTTAATATGTTACATGTTAATATATTTTTGAAAAAAAATAGTAGAGAAAAATGTCCATCTCTAAATTTTTTCTGAACTAATTGAGAGTAAATTGTATATAAGAGTTGCTGGAAAATATAACATAGGCTAGATTTTAGACTGTTCCCTTTTTAAAAGGCAATTCAGCAATGTATTTTCTCCCCCATTCATTCTATAGAAACAAGGTCAAAAAAAAACACATTAGTTCAGTAGAAAAAAATAGTAGAAAATGGACAAATTTCAAAAGAAAATATTTAATCAGAAAATTCAATTCTTAATGGTAGTAAGTTTGTAAGCGGTTCACTATTATTTGGCAACTTACTAGGCGTGCATGGGATTATGATTTGTGGTCCTGCCATAGGTGACATTAAAGGTAATAATCTGTTAAGGTCGATAGGAGAATGATTATCAATGTCACTTGGATATGCAATATATGTTTTCACTTTATGATTGCTGTTAGATTTTTCTAGATCAATAGTGATATTTTCATTACAAATATTTGTTTGGTTTGCAAACTGTTCATTAGAACCTGAAATTAAAGGATTATTGACAAAGTTTTGACCAATTTTGGGCCAACAAATTTCATCAGCTGATAGCACTGGAGTATTGGTAGAAGCTGAATATACTGTTGGCTCCGAGAGCGGGGAAGTTAGAAAGGGAGTTGGTGTTGGATGTGGGGTCCCTGGCAAACTCGCAGAAGCTGTAAAAGATGCATTTGGACATATGTTCTTTAGATGGTCGAGAAGTGTGGGATTTGATGGTCGTCGTTGCATTTCGATATGCTCAAATACGTGATCTTGAATGGTGGATTTGAGTTTGAGATATTCATTAGACTTAAAATCGACATCATCCAAAGGTACAAGAAAACCATTTTCCTTGTACATGTGTATGCATCTGGACTCAAGGAATTTGGTGTTTTTAGTTTCACCCTCTACTCTAAAGCTGTATAAAGGAAAAACAAACTCATTCTGCTTGCAAGCAGCAAAGTTGTTTAGGTTGTAGCTTGTTATGATGTTTTCTTCCAGAAGTTCCTTAAAGATGTTATTTAAGCATCGCACTTGAAATTTAAGCTTTGGAAAATTATTGAGAGAATATTGAGGTTTGGAAGCTTTGGGGCCAATATTTTTGTTGATATTGTAGAGTGCGGATTTTCTGGCACCTACACTGTTGAATATGACTGTAGCATCAAGTCGCTTAGATTTAGCTGGTAGCTGAATGACAGATTCTACTGCTCCCCATCCCCCTAGGTTACAGGCAATATTATGAGAGTTTGAATTTTGGAAAGCCCAAGTTTTCCTATTAATGTGAGCGATGCTAGTTATGTTAGGAATATACATTGATGTGGCAATAACTTTTAACTCAGGTGTTAAAACTGGGCTATGAAGATTGATAATTTCATTTCTTGGTAGATCGTATCTGATACTATGCAATAGTTCGGCCCTTTTAATACAGGTTTTGTACTCATTAAGGAACCATTGTAGCTGCTGTATGTGATCAATGAGATCACCTTTAGAAAGAGTCTCCATGTTAGAAACTGGTTAAATGTTTTTGGGTTGTTTGTAAGGGACCCAATAATAGAATATGTGTAAGTAGGATTTGAAGAAATTAACAGATATTAAGGTTTGTTTCACTTTTCTAACCAAATTATAGTAAACTGATAACTTTTGTTTTCACATTTTTTTGATATAGAGTATATGATAATTGATTGTATATAAAAAATCACAGGATTCTGTTCATTTTAGGGCTTAAAATCGAAATTTTATACAGAAAAGATTTCTATAGACATCTTGACCTTACAAAGCTCAAAAGGCAACTGTGTTTAATACCTCTAGATACAACTGATATCGACTTTACAGTAGGGTGTTTAATACCTCTAGATACAACTGATATCGACTTTACAGTAGGCTTAGCACTAACATCCCAACTAATGCAATGCTTTGATTGCACGACCGTTGTCTAGAAGTCCAAATTGTGCATGGTGATATGTTGTGTCTGTTCTGTGCCAAGGCATTCCCCCTTAAACTCTTATTATCAATACTGCTCATTTGTTAACTTCTTTAGGCTGATATTCAAACCCCGTTATCAAGCAGATGCGCTACAATAGTGGGTATAATAGTGTGTTGAATTTAAATGAAAGTATTAGATTTGATTTATTTTGATTGTTACAAAATATTTGACCTCTTTTAATTTAATTCAATTGTTTGTTTATATAGAGCAAAAAGCCTTTTTACGTTTCATTGAATTAAATTTTACATTGCAAGCAAATCATGTTTTGTAAAAAAAAACACAAAAATATGCTTAAAATAAATAGTTTAAAAACAAAGACAATAATGACCCTATGTAGCGCGAAGTGAAGGCAGATCCAAGATTCGATTTTGTACAGACATTTTTAATACTTATAGGTTTTTCTTAAGTTTTGCAAATTTTAAAAACAAAGAGATTCTAATATAAAAAAAAATATGAAAAAAGTTTAAGATTAATTATTAAGCCCACCAGATATTCCAATTTTCAAAAATTAACAATATTTTGTTCTTCCTAATTCTTTTACATTAGGCTATAAAAGTTTTCCGGAATTTTAATAAATATAATAGATTTGAAATCTGCATAAAATTTTAAGGAATTCTTATAAAATTCGTTTTTTGTATAATTCTTTATCTATAAGCGCAAATACAAATTAAGTTAAATAATTTTGACATCTGTGATTGGTGGATTGAAAACTATGCGCTCTGATTGGAGAAGCTTAAGTGACGTACATCATTCAACCAATTAGAGCGCAGGTAGTTTCCAATCCACCTATCCTATTGGTCAAAATTTATTAACTAAAATTGGATTTGCGCTTTTAAATAATGAATTATATAAAAAACGAATTTTATAAAAAATCCTTAAAATTTTATGCAGATTTCAAATCTATTATATTTATTAAAATTCCGGAAAACTTTTATAGCCTATTTTACATAGCATTTAGAATACTTTTTGAAAGCCACTGCCTCTTTAGAACTATGGACCGAAGCTCAATTTAGAAAATCCTTATCTATAAATATTGTTGCTAATTACGGCTAGGGTATCTAAAATTTAACATCAGCCGTCATTTTAAAAAACACAGCCCCTATCGAAGAAACAACTCGCAGCTGAATGTAGCTGATATTTTTTTTACCAATTTGCAGCTGCAGTAGAGGTCCTTCTTCCCTGTATTATTTGTATTATTACAATTGTAATTTATTTATGTTTTCTATGTAAGCTTCCCCTAACGTTGTACAATATTTTACAAAACAGCAAAAAAGAGTATAATAAGAAGTTTGGGTATAGTCCCTTTTGTGACAACGCACCTCAAGAGGCGATTCTTCGTATTTTTCACAGTAGCTTTTCTCCTATTTCTAGCCCCAACGGGGCCAATTGCCTAACATGTGGGGCAATCACCTAATCGAATATAACCTAATCTAACCTAAAATAACCTATAAAAAGGCATTTTAAAAATACTTGATTGGTTGGTACAAACTATCTTTGTCCAAACTTTTTAATCATTAATTTAATCTACATAAGGTGGTATACATTATTTAATCTTCCATTGTCTTGTCCCTTAAGATCCCATGGAATACGCAATTATTCACTTAATATAATTGTTCAACAACAAATTTCATTTACTAAACATGCCCGAAGAAATACAGGAACACCACATTACCTCAGCTTTTATGGAGCGCTCAAATTTAATTTTCCAGAAAAAAAGGAAAATTTGTATGACTTTAATTCTATTTATGAAAGAAGTATATACATCATGGATATAGGGATAACTGATGGACGATAAATCATTTTCCGTGAATGATTCTACCGTTGGTAGCTGATTAATACTAATGAAAAGAAAGAATGCAGACTAAAAATTAGCAGTTGGCCTCTTACTTTCTAATAGTTTTGTTATAAAAGATATATAGATAAAATATAAAGATAAATATGTCAGATATGTTAAGAGATAGGACAATGGATGATGAATTAACCTTAACAAGAAGGGGAAAAATGATTACAGATTTAATTTGCTGTCAGTTTTTGGCGGTTTCACTCAAAGTGACTTGGCAAGCAAAGATCCTCCTCCAAATTTATTTTAAAAAAATAAGTGTTGGAAGTTGTTTTTATGTGTTTATTTTTTGCTTTAGATAATTTAGATTAGGTAAAATTGGTTACAGAGTAGCCCCACAGGGTTAGTGCAATGTAGGTTTAGGTTCAGGTAATCTATATTTATAAAAGTCGACAATCTTGAATCTATCTTCTTTTTATGAATTGAATATTTGGGTTTAGATTAATTTAACTTCCATTGTCCTATCCTCTTCCTCCCTAGTAATTTATATTTATGTAAGAGATATATGTACAATAAAGAAAATATTCTAATAAATAAAATGCTTGTAAATTTCAGGTATAAGAGGGGAAAGGGAGAGGCTATTGGACTGTATTTTATACTTATACACATGTTATTGCAGGTGTTGGCTTAAAAACTTTGGGTACTTTTATTAGATCTTGTTTAGGTTGTGTAAAATTTTAAGATTAAAAAATAAAATAATAAAAGCATTTTATCCACTTTTTTCTCAGTCAATAAAAACATTATTTTTCAAATATATAAAGTAGATTAATCAAACAATACTCTATCTGGAATTGAACTTATTTTCTTCAGATGTTAAATCCCTGCTGTCACCAAAAGAAATCCTTGGCCTAATGTTTTGCTGTTGGTGGGGCCAATTATAGAAATTTTATTGGGTTGTGGGTTTCCTGTTCAGTGCCAGCAATATTAAACTTAAAGGTATTGCATTGACATACAATTTAATTAGGTTGTGGGTCTTATGTTAAGTGTCTACCATGTTGAACTTGAAGGTATTATAATGACATTAATTTTATTGTGTTGTAGCTTTGCTGTTTGTATCCAGCACTGCACTGCACTGGTGATCTTGGAGGTATTGTGTTGACAATAAGAATACACGTGACACTAGCGAATTATAAGCTTATGCTTAATTAAAAACTATCAAATGGAATTTGGATCTTTATGAACATACATACGTACAAATAACTAATACTTTATTTTATCTTAGTATTTGGCAAAACAACATAAAGCTTAATAAATTGTTAAATGTGTTGTGATAATGTTTAAAAAGTCCATTAAAAGAAATATTATGCCTACTATAAAAGCTTTTGTTGACTTTATTAAAAGTTAACCTTTTCTACATCTTAAACACGTCCGTCCACCTGGATGTCAGTAGAGATAGCCTATATGTTAAATTAAGGCATTTAAAATCCTCCTACTGACTTCAAACCTTGGTTTAATCTAAAAATGCTTTATTTTTGGATTCTAAATAATACTTAGTTTTTTTTATTATTAGCAATCTAATCTTTATTTGTTAATGTTCGTTTCTCCGTCAGCATTAATTGTAGAGCTTTTTTATGGATTTTATCATTTCAGTCTGAAGCTACTCTGAAAGGCTTGCGTGAAGATAAGAAATTAATGTAAATGTGAATTTCTAACTTTTATTGTATAGTATTGTTTGGTTTATTTTCATTTTCATGTAGAATGACAAATTGCAAAGCGAGATAGGTATTAGAGTGCAATTTAAATCAATTTTCTTCCCCCTTTTTACTCAGGAATGTAAGAATAGGCCAATGAAGTAAAATATGTTGTTCATGCAATTGCATTGTCCCAAACTTTGTCATATGTATATAAGTTTAAATAGCTGGAATGCCTTAGCACAAAACCGGCAAATCTCACACAGAAATAGGTTAAATCAAAGGGACACCTGCATAAGTCTAGCTCTATGTTGTTATCCTTCGTGTAAACTTCTGTCTTTGGAAGCTGTCAATAAAGCAAAGAAACGGTTTTCATTGAATTGTCCGTAATTCATTCGATCCATTTCTCCTTGGCAATTACAGCCTAGGATTGATGTTTACTAACAACTGCAAAAGAACCTTTTTTAATAGCTTTATTATTTATTATTACGTATTTTATTGGTTTTTAATCAGTTTATAAACATAAAATCACAAAAATATTACTAAAAATATAAAATTGAAATTATTTACAATTACTATATAAAAATAAATTTGGTTTCTTTCATGTGTTCCGTCTTCTTTGAAGATGTGTTGAGTGCTGGTAATTTCTCGTCTAGTCAAAGTGAGGGCAATGGCATCTTTTTCATTAACACAAGGATTTTTGGTTATCCTGATTATCTGTTTACCCTGAGCCGTCAGCTTAAGAAACTGAAAAAAAAGAATGAAAGTTTAAGTTAGAAAAAATTCATAGTTGAAAGAAATATTGACAGATATTAAGAAAGAGATACAAAAACTAACAAACAGATTTTCTTAATGTCCCTGTAATAACACTAACCCTTTTATCCTCTTATCCACTTATTATACGCATTCTGATATTTTGGGAAACGCATAAATATTGCTCTAAAATTCTTTAAAAACTCTTTTAACATTGACAATACAGGTTTAATTTTCTTATTTCTACATTCAAAAAGAAACCAAGCTGAAATAATAATTTCTGTATTGATTATTATAGCTTTATAGAATGGTATATTAGACGGTGCTCCCAAGAGAACATAATTGGCAACCCATGTTATATTAGATTGGTAAAGAAAAGTGTTAAAATATTCTAAAAGTAATTCTGTATTTGATGAACAATAAAGATAAAAATGACAAGAAGTTTCTCTAGGGGTGGGAAGATTTAAAGCTATTGTACATTGTGTACATGCTGGACTAGTGTCACTAAATTTTGATAAATTTGCATTAAAATGAAGAAGATTGTTAGATAATTTAAAAGCAAAGTCTCTTATGTTCATGGGAAGATAGGATAATCGCCACATGCACATAAACCTTGATTCTCTATTTATATCTATTTCATTACTGAGCCACATATTTCTAGTTTTAATAGCGAAGCTATGATTATTCACATATCTCCTTCTGTCTGTCTTTTTGTTTGAAATGCTAGCCTGGTCCAAAATTTGTAATAGAAGTTAAAATTTCTTCAATTTCTATAATATAACATCAGCTTTTCCTCCCAATCCGTTTCCCGTCTCTCTTCACTAGCATTTCAAAATATAATTATCAACAAACAAGGATGACAACATCCATAAAAGCGGAGCTCTGAAATGGAAGGACAAATGAACATTAACACTTGTAGGATGTCAGAACTGTATAAGCAGAATATTAATGCATAAGTCTGAACAAATTGTAAGTAAATTTGTTTTAAAGCTGCTTAAATACAGGACAATGCTTAAGGACATACTTACATTTTTTAGAATTTGTGTATAGAAATACTTCACTTATAACATTGTACCTTTGGCTTGTTGTAATAGGAATTAGTATTAAAAAATCGGATAAATCGGATAATTTTAACATACAAAATTATATTGTCCAGAAGTGAAAAGCTTTTTTTAAATGTACGTGTTGACTTTCTGGTAACGATTATAGAGCTGCTGCGCTAATCATAGAATAGCTTCGCTTTAAAAAGAAAAATTTAGCCAAGCCCATAGTATAGAAAGCGGTTCAATTTTTTTGCCACTAATGTTGTTGGATACATGTTTTTAAAAATTCACAGTTTTGATAACACGCCCTCGAATTGGTGGGTAAGTGTAAAAACCATATTTATTATTATTTATAGCAATAATTTTGGTTTCAATTCTTAGGACAACAAGAATAACAATATCCAAAGTTGATATGCGTAAAAGCCATCTGTTTTTAGAACCTTCGAATACATTTCTGCCAAATGCTAGGGCGCAGCCACGAGTATTAAAATCCCTACAATTTTATAGGTTTATAGGTTCGTGTTGGCTATATTTGATTTATTAAAAATGCTCAACCGTGACTAGAACCGTGTAACGCTACGCTAATAATGAGATTATTACTATAATATGATTGTAAAATTAATAATGAAAATAAAATAAAACCGTTAAAAATTAAGTTTCATGAAAATACGTATGAAACTAAATTGAAGAATAGCTATTCTTTTTAAAATAGCAGTCACATAAAAGGTTAAATGCAGTAATTGATGTCTTTGCCGTGTCTATCTATCTACCCATCTTATATTCTAGGGGATTTCACTCACTTCAAAAAATGGACAAACGAACCCTCCCCCTTTTATCAGTGGGGGGGCTATCATTGCTCAATCGGCACTTTGTGCGAAAGTACCCAAAAACGAAATATAATGGTGACAAAACACCAAAAACTATTTTGATTAAATTATCATTCTCTAAAACACTTACCTATACTTTTGCTTTTCAATGCTCCAAAAGTTGATAAAATTACATCCAAGGAAAGCTTTGTATTAATAATTTTTCATGATTATTAACTTTGTTGTCTAAATAATCTTTAAGAACAAATTTTGTTTCTTTAAGAAAATGTTTACGTACAAAGGTAGCGTGGCTTTTAAAATATTTCCGTTAGATATCAAAAAAAACTTTTGGTAATGCCTTTGTCACCCCACGTAGGGGAAAGGGGAAGCGAAAATCTGATATATATATAAATAAATATATGAAAATAAAAAACACCCCTTGACCCCCGTGGACATCCCTACCTATATTTCTGCTTTTGCACTTGTTGTGCTTTGGAGTTAAATAGGAGATGTTATTATTGGATTCAAAAGCAATATATGTGTTTTTTTGTACAACCCATATATTTCTGTTTTCTTTTTAAAAGATGTTATTATTACATGTTTAAGCATCATCCTATTACAATTTTAGAATATAAAATATTTTTATTCTTCTTTGTACTATCCCTGTATCTCTTGTTATGACTTAATCTTGAATACAAGATGATCTAAACACAATTTTACAAGGGTGAAATTATGGCATCAGGGCTGTAAGAGATAAGCTAATTGAAAAAAAATTTTTTGAAACAATATGCTTTGAATTGGAATATATTATATAAGAGATAGCCTTCCTTATTTTTGTCATTTGGTGATTGACATAAAGCGATTGCTTTTTAAGTGGATGATAGGTAGTTAGGGTAGCGGCTGTACCTTTAAGACAGTCGAATTAGGAATATAGCGGCTTCAGCTGATTTCAATAATATCCTACACTTTCTTTGTCATACTGCAAAAAATATTAGAAATAGTCAATAGACAATGTAATTTAGACGCGTATTGTTCCAAATAAAAGACTTCAAGAGGCAGTAGAGGGGCGTAGTGGGTACTGGGTTGTCAACACCCCATTTTAATCGAAATTAAAATAGCCTGCATTCCTCTTTTCTTACCCCTCAAGGTTTCACACCCTCTCATGAATCTCAGAGCACGCCATTGATCTGGACCTGTCTAGGTTTCTCGTTTTTCTTTTATTTCGAGCTTAATACCTTATCCTTAAACATCCCTGGTACTTGAGAAGAAAAAACTGTTGTGTCATTTGGGAAAATGAACTAAAAGCTTAGACCTTGCATTATATTACAAAATACAAGTAGCCAGCAAGGATATATTAACTGGATAAAAAATTATATACTTTCACTTTTTTTTCTTTGGCAGCCATAAGAACGTCCATTAAGATCTCATAAAAGGCTGAACTGCAATCATTTCACAAGCCTCTAGTAAACTTATTATTGATCCAGGGTAATGGTTTAAGGCTATTTTGGGGAAGGAAGGTCAACTTCACTAAAACTACTTTTTAACAAATTAGTGAAAAGGCTAACTTTAGATGAAATATACCTACCTGTGCTAAGAAACATAGTAAACATTTTAGAATGAGAATATGACTTTAATAAAAATGCAATGATTAGGAAATTCATTAAAGTTTCTAAAACTAATTTTTAATAAAAAAATACTAAATCCCTTTAAAAAGTAACAGATGTGTCTCTATATTTAACGACAGATATTGCTAACTGCTCAACCGATATGATTCTCCTTTATACTAGAGCTTCATATAGCTATCAGAAATTTGTTTTATCTTATTTGGGGATGGGACCTCAACTCTGTCAAAAAATCGGCCCTGAACCCATACCGCCAACTCCCCAAAAAATTGTTAACTTTAGCTCATACTTAACATATCAAAGAAAAGCTTTATTTCATTAATGAAACTAAGAATCAGACTTAAGCCTTTCTAAAGCCAAATTATGTTTTGTGATTTCTTCATTGTCCTGACGCTTAATTTTGCTGTTAGCCTTCACGAAGGTTAAAAGAGCGATTAATCATATGGCTTAATTTCTTAATTTTTAAGAAAACTGCGCGAACATGTAATTGCATTGTGATGTAATTTTGTTTTGTACACTAATGAATGTAGAATATACGTGGATATTATGGCAGGAAAAAAATTGTCGCCAATTTAAGTTGCAATATCCCCTAGCATTTATTGGTCGGGTCGTTTAAGAGGTGAGGAGTTGGGGTAAAGGAGGGGGATGGAGGAATTTTTTTTGTCTGCCACAGAGTTCACTTTATTATAGAACATGAAAATCTGGTGTAAGATCCAAGTAATAATATATCCATTGTAATTGCAATGTAAGGTAATTTAGTATTGTACACGGCTGGCTGGGAATAGATTCATTACCATAGATGGTCAATATGGCATAATATTTCGTCCAAAAGATGAAACTTTGTAGGACATATTTTCCCCAATTAAACCTCTATTATAGGAACGTGGAAGTATAATGATAAGAGTAAAACACTAGAGGAAAAAAGGGTTAAATAACTGTATCTCCCCATCGCATCAACCTTTCTATTGGGTCATTGAAAATCAACCAATTGTGTCGCTTATATTAACACAGCTAAGTAACAGACGATAATTTAGAAGCAGACGAGAGAGGTCTTTGAAAAAGGAAGGGAGGTAGTTGTCTGTATATACATACATCTATACTATAGATCTGTTGTATAATGTAGTAGAATTGATTCTACATTTATTTCCTTTTGGTCTAATTATTGAATGGATCATCTACAATTGATATATTCATTTTGGCGGTTTAGTTTGTTTAGCGTAAAACTTTAAATGTAAAAGAAACACATTTTTGTATTGATTTTTACGGTATCAACCAGATCTTTAAATGATTAGTCAATTGATGATAGATGATTTACAACACCCTTACAATTATATCTAAATCATCCCCTCCCCTCAGTAGGTTCATATTATTGGACACCTATAATCCAAGATATAATAACAGTACCAATAGTTTTTATTTCAAGAATTACCTAACGTGTTTATAAACTTTGGTGCAAGTATAATTTACAGTCAAATGTCCCCTCCCTTTTTGGTTATCATTCAGTTACCATTTTGATTTGATTTATAACTATGGTTATACTAAGCATTATATATAGAACACGGATTTCGTGTTGAAAAAAAAACAGGTATATTCCATTTTGTGGCAACGTCCCTAAAGGGACGATTCTCCTATTTCTAGCCCCTGCAGGGGGCTCCACCCTGTGGGGCAAACACCTAACTCAATATAACCTAATCTAACCTAAAATAATCTATTAAAAGCCATTTAAAAAATACGACTAATCGCTCCTTAAGGGGCGTTGCCACGAAAGGGACAATATTAAAAAAAAACCAAAAGGTTATTTTCTTTAAAAAGTTTATTTCACCATATAAATAAAAAAACAGATATATTTATTTTTTCTTTATTAAACCTGACATACGTAGTTACATACAGACATGCAAATATAAGTTTTTTTTCGATGCATAATGATTACATAGTTCTATAAGGATCAAGTCTGATATACCAAGAATGATCTTTTTGACAACTTTAAAGACTACAAACGGCTGGCCGTAGAGTTTAATGAGTTGCAAAATTCTATGACAATACTTTCGAAGATATTTGTAAAAATATCTATGCTGTATTTTAAATAATGTACGAATCTAATAGGTGCAACCCACCGTTTGGCCTTAAGCAGCATTTAAGATTACCAAAAGAAGGTCTTCTATCGTATATTAGACTTGGTCCCATAGTTTTATTATAAAGATAGATAGTTAGATATTTAGATAGAAAATAATTATTATATTTTGATGATAAGATGATAGAAAAAAATAATATTTTTAAGAAGTTTTTTTTATCATGGCATGTTGTTTTATCTAAAATTTAAGCTAGATTTTCCCTTTTATAATCCTAAAATAGGAAAGATTAACTTATTGTGAAAATAACTAAAATTCATGTACCATGTAGTTATACCTATTAATCGCTAGGGTATCTCTATCATATGATAGATATACCTAACTTTTATATGAACATTTTATTAGTATCAAAAGATAATAAAAAAAATTAAAAAAATCTTTTATATGAAAAAATAGCAAACATGTATGACAGTAAGCAATTTAGATAATCAGAATATAAGAATCAGGGTAAAGTCAACAAAAGAAATAAATCTTAGTGTGCTGTATACCTTATATATTTTTTACTGAATGATTGTATGTTTATTGATTATTTTTACAAAAAAAAGATTAAAGAATTTATATAAAATATTACTCAACAAGTATTTTTACAGTGTGACTTCGATTTCCACTTGATTAAAACCGGTTATAAGATAAATATCCTTTCCAAAATCGTATTTTTACAGCTTATTAGAAGAATGAATCAGTATAGTTTGTATGTTATCAAAGATTTAAAATATAATATGCTTATAAAGATAATATTTTTTGCTTTAAATGTACATTTGATCTATTTTTTAAGACTAGATATTTTTGGATCTAGGTGTAAATACAATAGAAGTTATATACATTGGTGATAGAAACTTAGTAGCCCGAGAATGTTCGCAAGTACAAAAAGTACAAAAGCAAATAAAAATGTACATTTTAGTAAATACACCTTTTAGAAATAAGTGAAAAACTCGAGAAACCCATATGTACAGAAAATGCACTGTACAAAATCGGCCCTAAATTTGCCTGCCATCCCTACGATACCCTCTTTCGTATTTCCGACCAGATCCAATATTTTATATTTATCTAAAGTGATTTTAATAATAAAATTAGAAAGTTGATAAGACACTCAAGTTAAATTATTTTACCTATTACATTTTTGTGGTCTAAAATCTTATTAAAATGCAAATAACTAAAAAAATGGCAACCTTCATAACTCGGATGTTGGACCAGATTTTTATGTACTCTGATAAGATGATGCTCGCAGCTGGTCAAATACCGACAACCTTAATCCAATCCCTTTACCCCATCCCTTACTCTTCAACTGAGTGAGCGTATTGACCAACAAATGGGGTCCATATTGTTCTTATTTTAAAAAGCTATTTTGCAAGACTTCATGTTATAAAATATGTTTATATGTTTATAAAATAACATCACCAAACATGAAATTTCTTCAAGAAACAGAAAATATGATGAAGTTTGTAGTAATTTTCAATTATTTGCATTTTTTTATTTCAGACACTCCAAATTTTGTTTTTCCTCACTTTTATATAATTTATCACTTATAAACTTTTGAGGTAAGCTCCTCTATAGTTTTATTATAACTTGTTTATATAGTGTGTTTTATCTATTTACATTTTTATCCTCTTTGGTTACACGAATTATAAAAAAAAAATAATGTTATCACAGTAAGAAAGTAGGTGGGGTGTTTAGCAGCTGGGCTGCAGCAGTTAGGCTGAAGATGATGGCTAGCAATTGTGTGGCTGTCAGCAGCTGGTAGCGGCTAGCTCCGGATACCCTGGGGTCAGCACCTGAAATAAGTTTTTTTTAATCAAAATATTTATATATATAGAGAGAGAAATCAATAGTTACAGATATCTGTCTATCTGTAAGTAGTAAAGGATCTACCTAGTCGCTGTACAGATATGGTTCTCATTTACAATAAAGCTTTTTATTGGTCCATGGAAGGTTTATGTCTGTTTGGGGGGAGGGTTTCTCCACCTTCCCAAGAGAAATCGACCCAAGATAATATCTAAATCATTTGGTTTATGTTCTATTAAAAAATAACAAACATAGTCTGTAATTTCTAATTACTCTAATTTAAAAATAGAAAAAAAATTCGAGTAACATCACGCAACCTCGACTATGAAAATATTGCAAAAAATGCGCAAACGAGAATAAATATAGTTAGATGGAGTATAGTAGTATTGATAGATAGATAGATTTGTGTTTGTTACTAATTTTACGGTCTGATGCAGATTCTATGGGAATATGGCAAAGATAAGATAATATAGAATTACATTAGCTGTAAGTTTTATAATCTAAATGACTATATTTTCAGAGAAACGTGAAATTGGGTATTGAAAGGTTTTAGGCTATTTGGAAGGTTTTAAGGTCCAACCTCCTTCCAAGAGATAAAAGACTCTTGAAAACCATAAATACCTAAAATTCTAATCAATCATTTTTTATCCTTATTTGGAAACCGATGAAATTATTTTCTACTCGTTTCACAGTATTTTTTTCATAAAATCCGGTCATTTGATTCAGAAATTCCTTTGTCTATTTTTGGGAAGGGACTCAAAGAAATTTCCCTCCCACCCTTTCCAATTTTAGCTTACTTTTTCTTTGTTTGACACCTCCCCTATCTAAGAGGTGTGCAAAAAAAAATGCGGACATTTTTAAAATTGAAAAATTGCGCGGCTTGTGTTAATAGTAGAAAATTCTTATGCATATCGTTAGAACCGTTATGAACTCTAGTTTTTGAAAATATAAGAACGAATCCTGTGCTACGTATAGTTAGGGAGCTACGTGGTGAAATGTTCCTATTGCCTTAAAACTTAACTTGCGAGTAAATTATCAAATATCAAAGCGGTGCCACCTCCCTCCAATTCTGGGACAAGAACCAAAACGTTGAAGTAAATATATAGAAAACTTAACCCTCTGTTCTTTTTGGGCATCATTTATTTTTTGTGTTCTATATTTGTGGTACGGTTTAGCCTTTGATGATTTTAGAATATTTCTAGCAGTAGAAACACAAACACCTGTAGTGGCAGCAACTTTTCTTAATCCAGGTGTTTTTTTATTCAATAACATTTTTTTCACTCTTTTCTGTACACTCTCTGGTGTTTTCTTCCGCCCATTAAATCCTCTATGCTTTAACGACGAACCTGTTTCTTGGCATTTAGTGTAATTTCTCACCAGGAATGAAGATCTTGTTTGTCTTGCAGGATTATTCCATACCTGGGATGCAGATCCACTTTTCAAAAATTGTCTAACCCCTCTTATGCTTGCTCCAGGGTACTTATTCATAAAAGTTTCAATCTCAACTTTTATTTGATACCTTGTTGAAGGATCCATTGTAAAAGAATGATTTCAGTACAAATATTCGTAGATTTTTTCATATTCAATTAAAGATTTGTCTGACAAATAAATACAAATATTTGAAAAGCTTTAAAAATAGGTTTATTTTTTTTTCAATATTTTTTTTAATTTTCTGGTTTACTCGCAATTCAAGTTTTAAGGCAATAGGAACATTTCACCACGTAGCTCCCTAACTATACGTAGCACAGGATCCGTTCTTATATTTCCAAAAACTAGAGTTCATAACAGTTCTAACGATATGCATAAGAATTTTCTACTATTAACACAAGCCGCGCAATTTCAATTTTAAAAATGTCCGCATTTTTTTTGCACACCCTTTAAAGTGCCCCTAGTGGTATCTAGGGGAGTAGCCGCTATTTTTCTATATTTTGTTAATCCTTGATTAGTGGCAAAGAGTAATGGTCAAAAACAAATTTTCCCATACACACACACTCACACACAAATTTGCAACCAAAAAAATTTCAAAACAGTACTGAAAATTTGGTCTTTCCCAATGCGAAAATATATTTTTAGTAGCAATGCTACTCTATCTATGTTACTTATTTTGTATTTATGTTGATTATCATTAGTTAGTCATCCAGGAAGAAAGGGGACAATGCTCTTTTTATATTTAGTCCCCAAAGTTTATAAAACAGATATAGTATAGATGTATATACAGACAACTACCTCCCTTCCTTTTTCAAAGACCTCTTTTGTCTGCTTCTAAATTATTTTCTGTTACTTGGCTGTGTTAATATAAGCGACACCATTGGTTGATTTCCAATGACCCACAAGGTTGCACAAGGTGGTTGCGATGAGGAGATACAGTTATTTAACCCTTTCTCCCTCTAGTGTCTTAGTTTAATGTTTATAATAACGTTTTCTTATTTCTTAGCTTAACAACTTTGGGGACTTTTATTTAATTTTGATTTGTTGTTTCATTAAGTTGAATGTCCAAACGTTTCATTCACAAATTGTAATCTATATAAGAAGCAATTTTGTGTATCAAAATTGTAAATGTACATCAATTTATTGCCATTGTCTTATCCCTTTAGATCCCTTGTTTTTATCAAAGGTTATCTT
Organism: Acartia tonsa; assembly: GCF_053477335.1. Lineage (NCBI taxonomy): Eukaryota > Metazoa > Arthropoda > Copepoda > Calanoida > Acartiidae > Acartia > Acartia tonsa. The sequence continues at coordinate 7,926,813 of NC_137265.1, read as the reverse complement.
TTTTTGTAGACAAATGAATTGTTTGCTTATGTCATATCTTATGACAATTGTCTAAATATGGCCATACTATGACAAATATTATGACAACAAAAATGAGAGAATGAAAGAAAAATGCAATTTTGCATGTCTAAGGTAACAGTGGGAATTGATTTTAGTTTTTGTAAATTCAAAATACTGATTATAAATAATATCCTAAATCTTTATCTTTTAACTGATAAACAAAAAAAAAACAATGACTTAAGACTTATTTTTCGCATAGGAACGGTGAGGATTTCCCGTTAATTTTTTATGGCATTATTTCAAATATCCGTTTCAACTAATTTTTGTCCACAGTATCTCTGGACTTTTATAGATATAATGACATGGCTAAAATGTTTGTTTAAACATCAGATATGGAATACATTTCAAAATTAAATGTAATGCAAATATTATTTTAATTCAAGGTTAGACTGGTGTATCTTGTAGATATACTTTTGGGAGTGTTTAAATAACTGTATATCCCCATCCCAATTACCTTGATCCGCCTCTCAATTGAGTTTTTAAAAATCAACTAATAGTGTCGGGAATATTAACACAGCCAAGTTGCAGAAAACAGTTTGCTAGTAGACGAAAAGGTCATTGGAAAATGGGGGAGTATCGATTTCAAATTTTGCATGGTGATTCCTTTAGCAGTTAGGTACGATTTAGAAAGCGTAGCAACTCTATAATCATTACCAAAATGTCCGTACGTCCATTTTAAACATGATGATTTTTTTACTTTTTTAACATCAAATTTTTATGTGATCTAATTATCCGATAGATCTGATTTTTGGTATATTGATTCCTGGGACAACAAAGTATAAAGTAATAAACGAAGCAACTCTATAATCAAGTCCTAAAAATGTAAGTATGTCCATAAACATTATCCTGTATCAAGCAGTTTTCCAACAAATTTACTTAAATTTTGCTTCGACTCTTTCAATACTTTTATGTTCTGATTATTCAGTTCAGACACTATACAAGTGTTTATGTTCGTTTGTACTACAGTTTCAGTGCTTCGCTTTTATGGATGTTGTCATCCTTGTCTGTATATACATCTATACTATAGATCTGTTTCTTGTAGTATTTCAGCTACTCTATAACTAGGGTAGATAATGATATGTTCATTAGTCCATCTACCTGATCTTACATTTACGTAATAGTAAATTGTAAAAAAAATCCAAATGGTTGTTAGAGCTTAAAAGTTTCATGAATCAAAAGACAAAATACCAACATTTTTGAAAGCGAAGCTTTTCTAAAATTAGGGTCGGTCCGTACGTCCGTCCGTAACGGATAGCTTTTTTCGTTAATTTAGGCATGTTAGAATTGTCCTATCGATTTCAAACTTTGCATGGTGTTTCCTTTAGTAGTTAGGTACGATTTAGAAAGCGTAGCAACTCTATAATCATAACCAGAATGTCCGTACGTCTATTTTAAACATGTTGATTTTTTACTTTTTTAACAACAAATTTTTATGTGACTAATCATTCGATTGATCTGAATTTTGGTATATTGATTCCTGGGACAACAAAGTATAATGTTATAAGCGAAGCAATTCTATAACCAAGTCCTAAAAATGTAAGTATGTCCATAAACATTATCCTGTATAAAGCAGTTTTTTAACAAATTTACTTAGAATTTTATTTTGACGCTTATACAATTATATTCTGATTATTCAGTTCTGACACTATACAAGTATTAATGTCCGTTTGTCCTACCGTTTCAGTGCTTCGCTTTTATGATTGCTGTCATCCTTGTTTTGCTTTAATCACAAATAAGGATAAAAGGAGATTATAGAATAGCTATTTTCACATACAAGGCTAGACAAATACAAACAACAGTTGATCTCATTAGTTAAACAAGTGCGGTAATATCCAAGGCGGGAGGGGTGACATTGGGCTGTTTATTACACTAGTACTCTGATAACGTCTTCTTATTTGTTGGTTTAACACAACCTTGGGGACTTTTCTTGAATTTTGATTGATTGTTTCATTTAGTTTAGTGTCCAAACGTTGCAATCACAAATTGTAATCTACAGAAGGGGTAATTTTGTTTATCATCTTTGGGGATGTACATTCATTTTTCAGCCATTGTCTTATCCCTTTAGATCTCTGGGGCATAGAAGGTCTAGATGAACAATCCTATAAATGGACCCATCGTATCATCTGTAGGAACAGTCGGATCTCATTATTGGTTAGAAACTGTTCACATTTATGGTACATTTTCCCTCATATATAATATCAGTAAAAGTAACAATTATTTATGTCTGTACGGACAAAATTAATTGTAGAGTTGATACGCAACTGAAATGTGGTAAAAGGGTTTATTCAATAAACAGCTAATGAGGGGAGGGGGGCTGAGATAAATAAAGGGAGGGACACATCAAAAAACAAAAACTAAAGAAAAAGAATGGGGAAGCAATTTTGGATATAGGCCTAATTGGGAGGTGGGGGGGGGGGGGGGAAGGGTTAAAGTAAACAAGAGGGGGATAAAAGACCTATTGACATTGAGAAAGGCCTATTTAATTAATAGGGAGATAAAATAGTAGGGGGGTAGATGTTATTTCAGAGTTATATGGAAAAGTAAATCAGTACTAATAGTCATTTTATTCCTCTGTAAAGTTATGTACCAAAGTAACGGGATGTCTGACTGTCTGTCTATCAAAAAGAATTTTTGTATGTAAGTCATTTGTTATCGGTCTTATTTTTAGGAAAGTTTTTTATTAGTTAAGGCAATTTTAAGGCTATTTGAAGGAGGTTTAGCTGTGTTATTGAAAAAGACAAAATAAATAATATTTTCTCCAATTTATCTATCCCTTGATGCTTGCAATGAAAGATATTGGATTATTGGTATTAGGATCTGATTCTATTCATTGTTTGTTGGTGGTGGATGAGACACAGCCAGGGATACAAGGATAGGATGATTATACATATTATTATTATATTCATTGTTTGTTGGTGGTGGATGAGACACAGACAGTGATACAGGGATAGGATGATTATATATATTATTATTATATTCATTGTTTGTTGGTGGTGGATGAGACACAGACAGTGATACAGGGATAGGATGATTATATATATTATTATTATATTCATTGTTTGTTGGTGGTAGATGAGACACAGCCAGGGATACAGGGATAGGATGATTATATATATTATTATTATATTCATTGTTTGTTGGTGGTAGATGAGACACAGACAGTGATACAGGGATAGGATGATTATATATATTATTATTATATTCATTGTTTGTTGGTGGTGGATGAGACACAGACAGTGATACAGGGATAGGATGATTATATATATTATTATTATATTCATTGTTTGTTGGTGGTGGATGAGACAAGGCATTCATGGAAACAGGGATAGGAAAATACAAGATAATATTATTGGTGTATAGGACATTTCAAAATTTTAGAACATAAATAACCATCATTTATTCACAAAGTTTTAACAATGTTTTCTTATTTGTTGGCTTAACAACTATGGGAACTTTTTTAAAATTTGATTGGTTGGTTCATTAAGTAGTGTCACACCGGTTGAATTGAACCACAAATTGTAATCTACAGAAGGGGTAATTTTGTGTGTCATCATAGGGGGATGTACATTAATTTATTGGGTATTATTTTATCCCTTTAGATCCCTGGCCAAAAACACACACAAGTACACACATACATACAAGATTGTATGCATTATCATTTCATTCACTGTTAGTCTATAACCTATCTATAAAATATCTATCTATCAAGTGTTTTATTGAGCATCTATCCGAATAGATCAATCATTATAAAATGAACTGCATTAATAGTATCAATTTTTTATGGGGATGTGGGTTATTGAGGATTTAATTATATTGAAAAGAGGACGTGTGTTGATCTACCCTCCCCAAAAATAGACAAAAACCTGACTGTTCTTTCCTGAAATAGACAGCCTGCTCTGTCCAGTAGTTTGCGAGATCTTTTTGTACAGACAAATATCCTTCATTTATTTCAATTTGAAAAAAAAACTTACTTATGTCTGCACTGATGATTAGATCCTCTCTGATTCTATATTCTGTTCCGGGGATAGTTATCTCACAGCCTAGTTGTACACCCCTAGCATAGATAGATAGATAGATAGATAAAAAGATAGATAGATAGATAGATAGATAGATAGATAGATAGATAGATAGATAGATAGATAGATAGATAGATAGATAGATAGATAGATAGATAGATAGATAGATAGATAGATAGATAGCTAGATAGATAGATAGATAAATGTTGCCATTTTTGTTATGTTTGGATTTTTTGAATTCTCCAAAGATAGGTAGGTATAAATCTCTTGTTTTGCAAAGCGAGATATATCATTTCAAGGAAAACTGTTATACCTCTAAATTTTGCAAGTAAAACTTGATTGTTTTTACGTATTTTTTTTGTTTTTGGTTTATTTTAACTTGCATAAAAACCAATTGGCAAAAAAAGGTGAATACAAGATAGTTTTTATTCAGATGAAACATCCCTCTTTGGTTGTTTGGTTTTTTAGCATTCCCCGTGTTAGTGGGAGCTGTGCAAATTAATGTGCACAAAATTCGCAAAATTCCTTTAAATTGAAAGTTGACCACAAACAAAACAAAAAAAAACTTATTCATCATGATTTTTAGGTTATGTTAGTAAAGTATTTGCTAGAAGAGCCCCATATGGATGGACTCTGCAAGGTAAGAGCTCCCAGAGGGGCAAGAGAAAGTTTGGAGGGGGATGTTTATTTCTGTGATGCTGATTTTCGGTTCAGAGGATCATACCAAAATTCTTTAGCTTTGCATTCTAGAGTAGCCAATACAGGAATAGTAATACTAAAAATAAATTAATTTTACCCCCAAGGTTATGTGTGAAATTATGCCTTTGATAGATTATATTAGAATACAGGGATAAGAAAATGAAAGAAAATTTATATGTTGAAGGTAAGCTTAAAAATTAGAGTCATATTCAATAGAGTTTTCAATCATTACTTACACACACAGTTACAGGGTTAGGGAAGTCAATCTTTATAGAACACTAGTTGCATGTTGAAAGTGCATATCAAATAACTTTGCATACAAACACTTATTTATTTATTTGCAAAATGTTGATAAATGTCATAACAATGTTCAACTGATAAAATGTAGGGCTCGGCAGCTGCGCGTAAGCCAAAGAGAAATTGACGTTTTAAAACTTCAGCTGGAAGTATAAATTAAATATCAAGCATCGCTGAATCGGCTATTTAAGCCAGATCACAAAATTTTATTTTGTACAAAATTATCTATAGATTTAAAGAAAAGTGTCTTAAAATCATAGATGAGTTATTAATATAAGATTTTATTCAATTTTTGTAGATTTTTTTATATGATTTTGAATTAATTTTTTATTAAATCAATTTTGGTGATCTGACGACCATAGCCGATTTGGCAATCCTAATTTATTGTAAGAATCCACCTTTGATTCCTAACATGGCAATTCGTTCTTTCTGTATAATCAGAAAACCACTATCAGATTTAAATTTTCAAATAAAGCGCGGCTGCCGAGCCCTAAAAAATGTTATAACAAATTTTGAAGTTAGATTGTCATTCTAATCAATGACACGGGCTCAATATATTGATATTTCTTTTTTAAATGTACAGCTTCTCTTTAAGTTTATATTGTACTAATATTATTCTAATATTTCCATTTTTTGTCAAATATTTTTTTCCTCTACTAAATTAAAAGATCAAAATTTTTCATAAAGTAAAACTTTGTGTTTGGCAGATATCTGAACAGCGCAAATGCCGCAATCCATGTTTTAACCCTTTCGTGAAGAAATTAAATTATTGACAAATTATACACACCTGACACTCTCTGTATGAAAAGATGTAGAAAGATTGATTGTAAAAAGACCATCAGCATTCTCCTTGATTTCTGTTTTGTCTACCTCCCTCTCAGAATCACTAAAATAACAAATATATTAATGGAACAAGAACATTTCTAGGCGATTTCCCTCTCATTACATTTGGACCACAATCAAAACTTTTATAAAAAGAAGTATTTTCATGCTTATTTTAGGTTAGGATAGGCCATGAAAAGGTTAATATAGCTACAGAGGGATAGTACTCGCATGGTTTTCTTCAAAAATAAAATTAAGGAGGGTTTTGGTGGTCAAAAATAGGTTTGAGTTAAATCAGTCAATAAGGTCAACAACCATGTCAAGAACCATGTAAAAAGAAGACGAAAAGATATCTTTGGAGATAAAAATTTTTAACAATTTTTTTTAACCAAAGGAGAAAAAAAAGTCATTTATAAACAGTTAAACAAAAAGTTTTTTTCTAAGAAATTTACTTTTAGAGCTGTTTAGTTCCTTAAATAATGTTTATTTACATAAATAAAAGACAAAACGTCAGACATAATCTCTTTTCACTTTTTGTAAAAGGTTTCACATTCCTTTTACTTTTATTTTTCAACATTTAAAGTGTTAAAAGGATTAGCACTAACATTTACATTGTTTTCACAAAATAAATGGAAATTTTATTTTTAGACTCACACTTTGTAAAAGATAAAAATATGAAGGCAAAATAATTGGATAAGCTGTTTTAAACTGACAAAAAGTTAGAGACTCTTTAACTGACTGATAAATCAAAAGTAATCAAACCCCTTAGTTACAGAGTAGCTTTAATTCTACTTATAGAATATCTTGCTCCTCCTTACAGTATATTTCGTTAGCCGTGCAGGTCACATGGCACGGCTGTCAAACTGAAAAAATGACAGACAAACGAACATACCCATGTTACATAGTAGCTGTGCTACTCAGATGTAAAATCTTACCCCTCCTTCCAGTATATTCTGGCAACAGGTGACAGGAAGATTCCGTAAGCCGTGCAGGTCATTATGGCACGACCATCAGACTGATAAAATGACAGACAAACGAACAGACCTTAGTTATAGAGAAGCTGAACGGTTACAGATAGATAACTTACCCTTCCTTCCAGTATATTCTGGCTACTGGTGACGGGAAGATTCCGTTAGCAGTGCAGGTCATCGTGGCACGACTGTCAGACCGATAAAATGACAGACGTACGAACAGACCCTAATTAAAGAGTAGCTATGCTACTCTAAATAGCATGACTTACCCCTCCTTCCAGTATATTCTGGCTACAGGTGACGGGAAGATACCGTTAGCTGTGCAGGTCACCATGGTCCGACCGTCACGCTCAGAACTGCTGTGACTAAACTGTACGCGTGAGGGGGGAACTAAAAAAATAAATAATTTAATAAATGTTTTTTTTATTTACTTCTTAGGATGTCCCTGAAAGTGTAGTTGAATATATTGGCCCATCATTTGTCTTAGATTATCCTTATACTAAAGTAACAGGATGATTGTCTGTGTGTCTGTCTGTGTGTACCGAAGGATCTCGCTAACCGCTGAACCGATCGGGTTCTCCTTAACAGGGTAGCTTCTCATAAGTCCCGGGAAGGTTTATAACTATTTTGGGGGAGGGTACCACCACCCTCCCAAGAGAAATGACAAAAAAATCAAAAAAAATTTAAATTTAGGGGAGACTTCAACGTCAAATAAGGTGGTATCGTACATAAAAAATTAACTTTAACAAACAACAACATTTAAAGTGCCACTAGAGGCCTCTAGGGGCGTAGCCGCTAGTTACAATTATAGCACTATACATATTTTTTTTAAAATTAAGTTGAAAATAAAAGTCATGATTTTATTTGCTGGATGTAAATAGTTTTTCTTTCGTTGAAATATCTCTTCCTTATTTTATTACTTATTATTTCAATATTTTGTTGTTGAATGTTTAGCATATGTGTAATATATTATTTCTAAACATTTTATAACCTAATCCAGGGTCCATACAAACGCTACGATGTTTAATTACATCCACAAACATCATCTACAGTTTACGCCTTAGCTCTAATCTTATTTACTTCAGTAATGTTGCAGCTAGTGGCGTGCACAGAGTTTTGTTAGGGGTAAGACCCTTGAGGCATGCCTTGCTATTTTCAATTTTCAGGGGTGTTGACACGCCCCTTCCGCACAATCATAGTTGCATCTTTGGTAATATAATACTTTTCTAATTATTATTCCAGTTATGACGCTTCTGCGACAGTGATATGACACCCCCGCCAAACCCTAATGCATGTACGCAAAAGAAATATGATGAGATTAAAAAATGTCCATTGTTTGTTCTTCACAAATCCTATATACACTTTTCAGTTGATACGCATAAATGCGTCATATGGGGGGAGGATAAAAAGGGAAAGAAATGACGCAAAAAATGCGTAGGGAATATTTTTTAGATAGAATATCTCCTCATTATTTTGAATACTTCTATCATATTGTTTGTTTGGCTGTCAATAGCAGGGGTGTAAATTTGATGCAACCAGAGTTATTAAAAGCGAAGCTTTTCTATAATCAAATTTGATGATTCCTATAAGAGTTGGGTACAATTAAGGAGGCGTAGGATAGTGAGATGATAATAATATGGTTACTTAAACCTTAATAATACATATCTCAAATGGTTTTCATGGGCTAGAGTCGCAGCCATTGGCATTAGTATGAAGACTTCAATTGTCTTTTTGTCTTAAAAAGATTTTAAGATAGATAGAATAGATAACGAATGTTTTATTCTTTTAATCTAACTGTTAACAAAAAAATTGTCATAAGATTTAATGTTGTGTAATATATTAAAATGAGCATAGCTACTTTTTAATTTGATTTTCATGTATTTTATCAAACCAGCTCAAAAGTAGAAGCTTTAATTTCAGTGAGAAATAATTAATCTTTTAATTAAACTATTTTCTGCCAATTCTGTTGAAAAGAAATTACTAGATTAAGAATATAATTTATATCATCAATTAAAAAATATCTTTAGACTGTTATTTATGATTAAAATGTTTAGGCAGTCTAGTTTTTCCTTTAGATATAATACCCCTCTATAAATAATATTTAAATCTATGGCTTTCAAAGCTGCGATCCCATTGTATAAATGTTACTTGTTCTACACCATAAGATGATAATAAGATATAGCACACTCACTACAAAAAATCTTAATCATTTCACATTTATCAATAGAAAAAACAAGAATTTTAACATTCAAAGAAAGGCATGGCAAATATTTAAAACAAAAATATTATACCATAAAACTAGTAGTTTTTAAAATTGTTTCAATGATGTATTACTAAATATGGGATTATTGTTGAATACAGACGAAGTTATATTGTAGCTGCTTTAATGCTTAGAACTTGTGGTACTAGGACGAACAGACATACAGACGAAGTTATATTGTTGCTGTGCTACTAAAAATTTGAAAAATATTGCTATAGTTACATTAATTGTTTAATTTTATGCTTAAACTTCTTATACTAGGAGGGACAGACGGACAGGCGAACATACATAGTTATATAGTAGCTACGCTTCTAAAAATGTAAGACATATTGCTATAGTTACATTAATTGTTTTATATATTTATGCTTAGAACTTGTGGTTCTAGGACAGACAGACGGACAGATGAACATACAGAGTAATATAGTAGCTACGCTCCTAAAATTGTAAGACATATTGGTATAGTTACATTAATTGTTTTATTTTATGCTTCAATTTCTTATACTAGGACAGACAGACGGACAGGCGAACATACTAAGTTATATTGTAGCTAGTGCTACGTTACTAAAAATGTAAGACATATTGCTATACTTACATTAATTGTTTTATTTTATGCTTAGAACTTGTGGTTTTTACATTCTCATATTGAATTATAAAACAATAAAATGGTATAGCTTTTCTAAATTTATAGTTTGGCCGTTAGTTCGTTATTAGGGAACTTGAACGGAAAAATATGAATAGAAACGTTTTTTTTTATTATAAACTTTTGCTAAAACTTATATACCAATAGAATAGTTTCTTTATTTACCATTACTAAATTATATTTCACTGTTTCTCGAGTTTTTGTAGCTAAGCAACTTATGCAAATAATCGTACTTGTTTTCAAATAGGAACAAAAAATACATATCATTTAGGGATAAATTTGGATCGTCCCTAGCCTCAGGGATTGCGAAGAAGTCATGGTAATATCCTATTCCTGAAGCATCTATGAAAAGTGCAATTATATAACAATGTTTTAATTTTAATTTTTGAATTTGTTGTTTATTAAATTGGGAGAGGGATCATTTTTTCTTTAATCCTTGACATGCTATGTGAAATTTTAAGTTAACTTTAAACATATTAGAAATTTTAAAAGTTTGAAAAAGAAACATGTTTATGCAAAAATTGCATATTAGTTTTTCTTTTTTTTGATGTATACAAATATTAAGAAATAAAGGTTGCATATGAGTTTTCATGTTTTGAAGTTTGTACTATTATTAAGCTATAAAGGTTGGAAACAAAAATACACAGATGATTTACATCTAACATTGTGGACTTTTTAGCTTTATAGCATAAACCAATACGATAGCGGTAATAAACTTTTTTGTTTAATTATACTAAAAACTTATATGCAATGCACTAACTATCAACCATATTTAAGCCACAGCTAAGTTTGAGCGATAATTTTGAAATTCAAAGGTACACAAAAAAATGCTAAAATTTTTTTCAAAAAGGCGCTGAGAGCATAAAAATATGTGCCTTAGTTTCATAATTAATTAAGCACATAGTAAAAAAACTTCTCAATTTAATTATTTCATTGAAAAACCGTAATTCCTTAATATACATATAAAACAAAGTTTATGCAAATTCGAATAAAAAAACTTGGAAGTTCAATTCAGTTTAATTACATAGTTGATCTTGCAATTTTTGTGGAGCGAAGCTACCCTACATGCTGGTTTGTCTTTATATCTGTCCGTTTATCTACATCATATTAAAATTACCATTTTTCCTCTTTGAAATATTACTAGGAATTGTGTGTATCATCTTTTAGACATGCAACGATTAAAATTGATTTTCATATTTGAAAAGCTGAATTTGTATTTATACTATTTTCAAGTCGTTGCTTTTTTATTCTTAATCGTAATTGTTAAACTAATCGGCGATCTTATGCTAGCCTAGTGGCATTTTAAACTATTAGTTTTATATTGATGAAAAAACAGCAAGGATTATGAACTAAGTGTACACAATTTAATGTTAAATGTTTTTTTTTATAAAAATGTGTAAATAATTAATTTTTTTGTTAATCCTAATTAAATGAAACCCTACAAATATCAGTGTTTACTAAATTATTGCCTCAATAAACACTAGCGGATGCGTCTCTAGCATCAAGGGACCTCGTATTGGAAGAGGTAGGTAAGATTTGAAAAAAAAACTAAAACCATTCCAAGTTTTAAATCTAAAACTAATAAAGCCTAAAATAGTCCTAAGATCTATGTAAAGCTTTCCTAAAATGGAGAATGTTTAGAAGTTATAAAATCTTGGGCTACATATAGTGGATAGAAAAAAAGAATAATAGAGTAGATTTTCGTTGCTCGTTAAGAGATGCTTTAAAAAAATATTCAACTACATAAAATCTGATTTTCTTTACAGAAATATGCACAACAATTCAAAAATACAAAGTAGGCTTTTTAAAAATATCAGCGATCTATTTTTGGAAAATCCCGAGAAATTCACGTTTCCCTTTAACTGTTTGATAATAAAATTATTTTTATGGAACGAGTAATTCTTAATTTTGTGTTAAAATTTAGCCTCCACAAAATTCTTTTAAAAGTAAAGAATTCTAAAAATATTCCACGCAAAGGGGGGGGGTTCGTAATGACATCTATTCGTAAACCGTGAGCAAAATGGTCTAAATATTTAGCTAGACCCTTCAAACTTGGTATATAAGCCTAGTCCTATAGGTATTCCATCTAAATGACAAAAAAATCCAAAAATTTTTATTTTAAGGTTAGGTTAGGTAAGAAAAACCCTGCGGAAATGGTGTTTTTAGGCTTTTTTTGGTCTATTTTGATGTGGAAACTTACCTTAAATTGTTTTTTCTTAGGGTTTTGACTTAAATACACTGTGTCTATTCATATGGACATTATTTAAGATGATTCAGCAAGTCTTGGACCGACCCCAGGGGCTAGGTGGGTGGCCCGCAGGGGTTAAGTGAATTTTCCTAATATATATGTTGTGATACATCAAATTATAGGTTTTTTAGGTCAAGGACTCAAATTCAGAGCTAAAATAAGCATTAGACTAATCTGAAGCTAGTCCCAGCGGGCTAGGTTGGTGGCCCGCAGGGGTTAAGTGTATTGTTTCCAATATATATCTTGTTATATATCAAAATATAGGTTTTTTAGGTCAAGAAACTCAAATTCTCAGCGAAAATTAGCATTAAACTAACCTGAAGCTAACCCCCCTCCGGGCTAGGTTGGTGTTCTGCAGGGCTTAAGAGCATTTACCTAACCTAACCTGGAAACTTACTTATATTTTTACAGGTTTTTCTTGAATAAACTGTGTCTATTAATGAGGACTTTATTTAAGATGATACAGCAAGTCGGGGACTGACCCCAGCGGGCTAGGTGGGTGGCCTGCAGGGGTTAAGTGCATTTTTCCCAATATACACGTTGTGATAAATCAAATTATAAGTTTTTTAGGTCAGTAACTCAAATTCAAAGCTGGAATTAGCATAAGATTAATCTGAAGCTAGCCCCAGCGTGCTAGGTTGGTGGCAAGCAGGGGTCAAATGCATTTTTTTTAAGGTATGTGTTGTCATAAACCCCGAACAAACATATTATGCAAATCTGAATTTTCAAAATAGCAGCTTTATTATTCATTTAGGATGATTTTACAATAAATATGAAATGTAGATGCCTCTTTTGGTTACAAAATTCCACTGTTATTTTTTGATTAATCAGCACCAATAAAGCACAAGATCTCAAAAACAGCATTTGGGGGTAATACTGGTGAACAAATATATTATGCGAATCCAAAACAAAGCAACAAAAAAAAAGGTTTTTTGGCACTTTTCTCCTCTTTTAAAGATTAATTATAATAAAATAATATTTTTTTTAAGGGATTTATGCATTAATTATTATGAAATATAGTATAGGGTAGAAATTAATGATTTTCTAAATAAGAAATGATTGAAAAAAATAAATTCGATCCCTATCACTTTAGAGGACAGCTGCTGACCCCCAGTCTTATGGATGAACCTAAATACATGTTAAAGATAAAAATTACTCTGAAAATTATACAAAAATGTTTTTTTATGTGTTAAAAAAATTCATTTTAAAATCTTGATTTTGAGGATGATGACCTTTCAGATGCTCTTGTTGGTGGTGATGGTGAGCCAAATGTTATCTAAGTACATGACCATTACAACAACTTGTCTATTAACCTATGTACCATTTTTTGTAGTCATAGCAGCCTTTAATGGAGCCTTCCGACAAGAAATATAACCATCTTCTAAAAACTACAGTATTCACCTTATGAATTGAAGTAAATAAAATTGTAATTCTTTTCTTTTTTAATAATGCTGGGCTGGAGGATGCTATAACTACAAAAATTGGATCATAGTTTAATATATAAGTTGTCATCATGGACATGCACTTTGATAACATTTGGCTCACCATCACCACCAATAGGGGCATCTTAAAGGTCATCATCCTCAAAATCAAGATTTTAAAATAGATTTTTTCAACACACCAAAAACATTTTTGTATAATTTTCAGGGTAATTTTTATCTTTAACATGTATTTAGGTTCATCCATAAGACTGGGGGTCAGCAGCTGTCCTCTAAAGTGATAGGGATCGAATTTATTTTTTTCAATCATTTCTTATTTAGAAAAATCATTAATTTCTACTTTATACTATATTTCATAATAATTAATGCATAAATCCCTTAAAAAAATATTATTTTATCATAATCAATCTTTAAAAGAGGAGAAAAGTGCCAAAAAACCTTTTTTTGTTGCTTTGTTTTGGATTTGCATAATATATTTGTTCACCAGTATTACCCCAAAATGCTGTTTTTGAGATCTTGTGCTTTATTGGTGCTGATTAATTAAAAAATAACAGTGGAATTTTGTAACCAAAAGAGGCATCTACATTTCATATTTATTGTAAAATCATCCTAAATGAATAATAAAGCTGCTATTTTGAAAATTCAGTATTGCATAATATGTTTGTTCAGGGTTTACATCAAATTATAGGGTTTTTAGGCCTTTACAGCTAATAAAAGCATTAGACTAATCTGAAGCTAGCCCCAGCGGGCTAGGTGGGTTGCCTGCAAGTCTTAAGTGCATTTTACCTAACCTAACCTAGAACCTTACTTGTTTTTTTTCTGGAATAAACTGTGTCTATTTTTGAGAACATTATTTAAGATGATCAAGCAAGTTGGGAACCGACCCCAGCAGGCTAAGTGGGTGGCCCGCAGGGGTTAAGTACATTTTGAAAAAGTATGTGTTGTCATACATAAAATTATAGGTTTTTTAGGTCCAGTAATTCAAATTTAGAACTCATAATAGAATCAGACTAATCTGAAGCTAGCCCCTGCGGACTAGGGGGATTTCCTGCAAGGCTTAAATGCATTTTACCTAACCTAACTTAGAATCTTACTTTTTTAAAGGTTTTTTAATTGAATAAACTGTTTCTATTCATGAGAACATTATTTAAGATGATCCAGCAAGTTGGGGACTGACCCAGGCGGGCTAGGTTTTACTTAGATACACAGTGTTCATTCCTAAAGCCATCATTTAAAAGATTCTTCATACAGGAGGCTGACCCAAGGAGGCTAGAAGAAAGGCCCACAGGGGGTTAATAAAAATTTTTCAAAAGTATTTACTGCATCATACTACAGTTTTAGTTAGGTCAAGAAGCTAAAATAAGATTTTTCAGATTCAGATGATTTGAGATAAAAAAAATTGAGTTTCTTAAACTAAAAAATCTAGGTATAATTTGATGTATGATAACACATACTTTAGAAAAAATACACTACACCCCTGTGGGCCACCCACCTAGCCCACTGGGGTCGGTCCCCAACTTGCTGGATTATCTAAAATAATGTCCTCATTAATAGACAGAGTTTATTCAAGGAAAAAAACAAAAGAATTAGTAAGTTTCTAGGTTAGGTTAGGTAAAATGCACATAAGCCCTGCGGAAAATCTACCTAGCCCGCAGGGGGTAGCTTCAGGTAAGTCTTATGCCAATTTTAGCTCTGAATTTGAGTTTCTTGACCTTAAAAACCTATATTTTGATATATAACAAGGTATATATTGGAAAATAATGCATTTAACCCCTGCGGCCACCGACCTAGCCCGCTGGGGCTAGCTTCAGATTAATCTTATGCTAATTCTAGCTCTGAATTTAAGTTACTGACCTAAAAAAATTATAATTTGATGTATCACAACATATATATTGGAAAAAGTGCACTTAACCCCTGCGGGCCACCCACCTAGCCCGCTGGGGTCAGTCCCCGACTTGCTGGATCATCTTAAATAAAGTCCTCATTAATAGACACAGTTTATTCAAGAAAAACCTGTAAAAATATTTATTCAAGGAAAAAAACAAAAGAATTAGTAAGTTTCTTGGTTAGGTTAGGTAAATGCTCTTAAGCCCTGCAGAAAACCAACCTAGCCCGGGGGGGGGGGGGGTAGCTTCAGGTTAGTCTAATGCTAATTTTCGCTGAAAATTTGAGTTTCTTGACCTAAAGAACCTATATTTTGATATATAACAAGATATATATTGGAAAAAATACACTTAACCCCTGCGGGCCACCAACCTAGCCCGCTGGGGCTAGCTTCAGATTAGTCTAATGCTTATTTTAGCTCTGAATTTGAGTTCCTTGACCTAAAAAACCTATAATTTTATGTATCACAACATATATATTGGGAAAAATGCACTTAACCCCTGTGGGCCACCCACCTAGCCCCCTGGGGTCGGTCCAAGACTTGCTGAATCATCTTAAATAATGTCCATATGAATAGAAACAGTGTATTTAAGTCAAAACTCTAAGAAAAAACAATTTAAGGTAAGTTTCCACATCAAAATAGACCAAAAAAAGCCTAAAAACCCCATTTCCGCAGGGTTTTTCTTACCTAACCTAACCTTAAAATAAATTTTTTTGGATTTTTTTGCCATTTAGATGTAATACCTATAGGACTAGGCTTATATACTAAGTTTGAAGGGTCTAGCTAAATATTTAGACCATTTTGCTCACGGTTTACGAATAGATGTCATTACGAACCCCCCCCTTACTTCACAATCTCGGTGTGAATACCAAGATTTATTTCATAGTTTAGTATGATATGTACTGTGGCTGTTCAAGATTATGTTGACAGATTTTGTTGTTAAAAATCCTCCAAAGTTGCATTATTAATTTTTATATTTTTTGTTGTACTTTTAATGACATTAATACAAAATTTGTTGAATAATTAAAAGCAGTTTCCATTCTTTCCGGTCCATGTCAAATCAACAAATGTAATCTCAAAATGAAAGGCCCTTAATAGGTAGCTTAGGGGATAAGACAATGGACGATAAATTAATATGCATCCACATACATAATTACCCTTCTGTAGATCAAAATTATCCAGAAAATGCTAGTTTTATACCAAGGAAACGAAGATGTAAATTAAAACTTTAAATACTATTGTAATTAAAAGTCCAATTTCCCCTCCAATCCTGGCCCTAAAGAAGGAATTATATCTTATTAATCATTTAATAACCAAAGTACAAAGTACATGCTATACAAAAATCACACAAAAATCTAAGAGAAAATTTACATTATATAATTGTTTGATAAAATAAACAAACGAGATCAAGTCTAAAATACGAAGGAACTTTTTAGAGAACTTAATTAACTGCTGGCGGCATAACAATGTGACGTAAAACTAAGTTTCCAATCGTAAAGACTCTTGGTGGATGAAACAATGAACGATAAATTGATGCACACACTCAATCACGATGAACAAAAGTAACCCTAGCTGTAGATTAAACTTATTAGTTAAAAAGTTTACACACAGCTAGTTTCAAAATACAATCAAGATTTAATAAAAGTTTTTTAAAAGACAACGAATAAAAGAAACGTTTATGGAGTTTTACAGAATAGAAAAGTTTACACCTCAATGTTATCTCCCTCTTGGTATATCGTTTGATTTTGCATAAAAAAAATAATTTTGAATTGCCAAATGTCCTTTCTTACGCGCTTTTCCTCTAGCCATGCGTTACCTGTGTATTATTGAGTTTTATTGTTGCTGTTTTAATAATGTACAAACTTCGGACTATTTTATAATAATTCTTTTGCCATAAGTAGCCTTTAAAGTTTCTGCATTATTTGATCTTGATCCAACAAATGTTGTTATTCACGGAATACAAAGTAGAAAATGCATTGCGAAAAATTTTAAAAGAATTGTTTTCGTTCCGAGTAAAGACTTTTTAACAAGGACAAGTGTGTTCTCAAGTAGCGCAGCTAAAATAATCAAACTACATATCATAATAAATTATAATAATAACTAATGAAAACTGTAGAAATGATGATATGAGAAAATGGAGAAAATGTGTAAAGACTGCAGTGCAAATGGGAAAGGTAGTAATGAGGTACCTGAGGGGAAATGTTTCTGAAACTGCTTTCAACAACTTGAGCAAGGAGGGACGTATGTAACTAAACTCTTATCAAAGAGTAGATTCGCGACTTAAAAAAGATGCAAATCCATTGTCTGGACTTAAAAAGAAAAATTGCAAGAATTGAGGAGATATATGTCAATTTAAAAACAAGGACGGATGCACAAAATCTAGCGAACTTTTAAAATATACTTCTATTACAGCTTTGGTATACCTGACTAGGCACTTGTAGGTTTATTGCTAATCATCCTTTGATTATACACTTTTTGTCTGAATATTTTAAAAGTGTTTGGAGGATGTTTATGGCCTAGAACACACTGCATGAAAGGATGGGACATTGGACTGAAAATTGTAATGGTATTTAAAGTTTTTCTAACACGTTCTAAATCTCTCTCATTCGTTGGCTTAAAAACTTTGGATACGTCAATTAAATCTTTCATATTAGCAGTGTTAAAACTATTTAACCAAAAATTCCAAAAATACAGAAAGGGTAATTTTGTTAACAAAAAAAGGACCTACATGGATATGCCGGCCATTGTCTTATCCCTTGAGATCCTTGCTATTACTGTATTGGCAGAGACTCGAACTTAACACCAACGTGATAACTTAAAGTTGATTACACCTTGGAACAAACTTTTTTTTGGCTGTCATTCAAATTCTTTTTCCCTGATTTCTGTAGACAAATGTTAACAATATTACGGACAAGGTGTTGTCAAATTGTCATCATTATTTTTAGCAGAGGTTTTTGCGCCCTTTTTAAGAGCGAAGCTTTCTATAATGAGGGTAGGTCCGTCCGTCAAGAACGATCATACATTTTGTTAATTTAAACATGTAGGAATGTCATATCGATTTTAAACTTTGCATTATGATTCCTACAACAATTAGGTACGATTTTGAAAGCGTAGCAACTCTAAAATCGTTATTAGAAAGTCCAACTTATCTGTGTTTTTTTGGAATACTGATTCCTACTACAACAAGGTAAAATGTAATAAAGGAGGCATCTCTATAATCAAGTCCTAAAATGTCCTTAAACAGTATCCTGTATTTATGCAGTTTTGCAACAAATCTACTTACAATTTTATTTTGACTTAATCATTTATATGTTCGTTTGTCCTACCATTTCAGAGCTTTGCTTTTCTGGATGTTGTCATCCTTGTTCTTGTACTAACATAGGTGAAAAAAGTTGAACATATTATAAAAATAAAATAGCATTTCCAGTATGGCTTCGTAACCGATTAATATCCACTGTATAAGAAACAGTTCTCAGTCACACTGAAAAATCATGTATAGCGTCGTATTAGAGACAATGTCCATTGTCCACGAATATTGAAACACAAATCAGAAGACTAGTTTTGCTCGATCCCTCAGGGCTAACAAATCTGGTTATGATCTTTCATTTTAAATTCTGAAGAGAGCTGTCATTAAAACGATCCGATAAATATCCGGTTATTGCATGTAAGGGAAGACGGTGACTTTGTTTAGCAATAAAATATGAAAAGCTTTCTCAGAATATGATGATTATTATTCAAGCTTTCCAACAAAAATTCCATAACTTTCAGAGGTGTTTATGATAGAATGATACCAGAATAACAAGGAAACATGAAAATAAATAATAAATTACAACACAGCAAATAATTCAATAAACGTGATAAAAATAATTACATAAAGTTTATAATTATGACATTTTAATCTAGTAATTTTAAATTTATGTTTTAATTTGTTAGTTTTACATTAACAATTACGTATCTATTTCTAAACTATTATTTGTAATTGAGTCCTCTAGCAGTAATTTTTAAAACTATACCATTGGAAGTTAAATTTTATGCTTACTTTAACAAAAAAAATGCAATTTTAGAATCATATAACACTCATATAATAAAGCAAGTAGTTTAATAGTTGTATTGAATTTAATATATTATGTCAAATAATTTTTTCATTAAAACAAATTCTATACTATTTTAAAAGGTGATACTTATTGGAAGCTTCTAATGTGTTCTTGAGTGGTTTTAGGCTAATTTGCACTTGCACAAAGTCTTGAGATAGTTTTAAGCTATTTTTCTGCCTTCCCACTCCATACGAATATGCCAAACAAAGTCACTAGCATATAATATGCCAGCAATGAACACTTAAGTCAATGTATAAGACAGCATAACCTTAAGCAATAATAACACGTCAACATAAAGTTCCCCAGTTTAGCAGGTAATGTTAAATTATGTTGTGTAGATGTAATCAAAATTTGATTCCGATATATCTATGTTCAATAAAGATGAAAACCTCTGTTTGATCTTGTTTTCAGGTGTGTGTATGTGTGTGTGGCAGATAGACTGGCTCCAAAAATAAAAATGCTTTCAGGAATATGAGTTTAAAAATAGCGAAAAAAGAGGGGGATACAAGGTTCTAATCCCTCCCCCAACCCCCTTAAAAAAGCGAATTCGAGTGATGGCACTCTTAAATTTGTTAGTATTTTTTTAAAAATTAAATCTCTCTCCCAATAAATATTTATTGGGGTTAAAAGCTACATGAAAACAACTAAACGTTCCCTCCAACCCCCCCCCCCCCCCCCACCCACGCAAAAACAGCGTTCGTCAGTCTGTAACGCTATAGTAAAGATGTGATTTTCCTCAACTGCTATTTAAGATAGACAGCTGAATTTTTTTAGATTCCCTATACCAATGAGCATCCAACATATAATGTACTTGCTCCGTCTGTGTAGCAGTCACGGCAAAAAAAATATGAAACATATACAAAAAGATATAAGAAAGTTTTCATGATTTTTATAGATTTATCCTAGACCAATTACTATCCGCATTTTAAATTACTTTGTCCGTATTTCCATCCATGATTATTTCGATTCGTTACTTATAGATGTTGTCATCCTTCTTCAAATTAAATTTTTGGACAGTCTACTCATTTATTGTATATATGTGTGTGTGTGTGTATTATATGATGAGTTTTGAGGTTTTCTCATATAGATCATTCATATCAGATTTTACATTTTCATTTCTCAACAAATTTTATTTCAAGTTTCATCTGTTTAATCTTTACATTAGATTTATTTATTTAGAACTTGCGACTTCGCACATAGCATTTAAGGACTTTGTTTGTTTTTTTAAAGTGAATTTTTTGGGGGGAGAGGACACTTTGGTAATTTTTTTTGGCCATATCTTCTTTTCTTCAAATTCTACAAATTGTATCACTAAATTAGGAAATCTTTAAATATTTGTTTCGGCAAATTTTCTTTTTAAAATTAAATGATGTAATATTTGACTTTAAAAACAAGGACAATTTTAGTCCATAAAAAAAAAAAAAAAATGAAAAATAACAATTAACTGTAAAACAGAAAAATATAGGTAAGATGAATTTAGTTGATCTATATATTAAAGAATAGAAATGAAACAGCCACTGTTTTATCTTATATGTACTAGATTGAAGATTTCCCCAACAGTGATGTTGGAATAAAAAAAGAGCGATGTACTATGTAAACAAGAAGGATGAATTACGAATACGTTAGTTGTAGAGTAGACGTTCTCAAAAAAAACTGAACAAGCCACAAAAGGATTCTCGAAATAATTTGATTGTTTTCTTTGGAAGAAGCTGTGCAATCTTTTCTATAATTTCTAGAATAATGCTTCATTCATTTTGTCTTGTGCTATAATTTTCTTCATTAAAAATTCCATATCCATACATTTTTTTGTATTCCCCCTAACAACCCGCTAAAAATTCAACTAGGGGCAATTGCCTAAATTGCCCCTAAGCAAATACTTTTTAGTGCGGGAAAAATTTTTTTTGCATATGAATATCAAAAATCATAATAGATTTGTGAAAGTTTAAGGCTTAGCAATTTTATCATAAATTGTTTGGACGTATTAGAAGACAAAGGAAAAGAAGAGAGAGGGAGATACAGAGATATAGATAGATGGATAAATATAGAGAGAGGGGAAATGAAAGCAATCTAGATTTTAAAATTTCATTTTAACTTGTTATTGAACAAATGTACCACAAACATAGAAAACTTTGGAATGAATAAAGCGTAGCTACTCTATTACTAGGGTCCGTTTGTCTGTATTTCCATTTCTTTGCTAGGTAAATAAGTGTATCCTTGTCAATTGGAGAATTTAAATTTTAAAGGTAAAAGCTTTCAATATCATATTTATTGATTACTTGAAAATTTCTGCCAAATTTTAAAAAAATAATTGCATATCAGCCTTTTTAACTTTGATTTTTGATAAGTTATCCATTACAATTATTGATAAATAACAGATAATCGACAAATTCAAGGAAAATGTATGTCAACGTAAGGTCCTAGGATTAACAGGCAATGTTAACACCCAATCCTTTCAATCAGCCTTGGACTATTTTATATCCCAAATCTATTTTCATTTTAAACAATCAATGAAAGAGAAATTGTTTTAAAAGTTTTGGCCTGAAATGTATTTTGTAGTTTGTATTGAATGGGAGAATACCTTTAACTGCTAGTAGATCACACTAATTCCACTATAGAATAAAAGATGCAAACAATAGCAGAAAATCAGGGAGTTAGGTTAGTCGCGGCAGGAGACCCTTCAGGACGATATCATATTTTCTTTTTGCCTATAGATCCCAAACACTGAAGGACTTTTACATTCCTTAATCTACCTTTCCCTAAGCTTTCAACCTAACCTAATTAGGCTCCTATATTTATTAATGTTATCACTTGTGATTTGGTCCCCCTCACTTTATTTTAATCTTTAAAATATCGACGTTTGGGAGGGTTAGTTGAATGCTCCACTGAAAGCTTAGAGGGTTGTTGCTGTATATTTAATTTAATTTGTTTTGTGTGATGTAAAAGTTTAATTTTCAAGGGATGCAATAAATCAAATTTTCTTACAAAGTTTACAAAGCTTTTAGAGCATTTTTACATAGAAATATTTGAAAGTTTTACATTCATTTATTTTCAATTGGTTTTGTTTGTTTTAAAACAGAAGTTTTTTTTGCAATCAGGGTCATTCATTATTGCTTTATTGATTAATAAACAATTAGCTTTAAAGAAGTATCAATCTGTATAAAGCTTTACATACAAAATTTTAAATTATAAAAAGGAGACTTTGAACTTGTAGCATAAACAAGTGCACCTATATAAAATGATGCTTCCACCATTAAACTTTTAATCATTACGACCTTTTTGACTTCAAATATGTTTTGTTTTTGTTTGAATATTCATTATTTACATTACTGGGTGCCCCCCAAAAAGTGTATCAAAGATATGACCTTAATAAAACTCGAAGGCCACCCTGTAAGATGATAAATATGTGCAAAATAAGCAATACAAAACAGTTGTAAAATTCTATATAAATTAGTGGACACCCTGTAAAATAAAAATACTAATATGTGCACAGTGACAATAAGAATAAGTGGTAACCCTGTATATAACTTTGTGGAAACCCTGTAAAATAAAAGTAATAATATGTGCCTAATGACAATAGGAAATAGTGGTAACCCTGTTTAAAAACATGGTGGACACCCTGTAAAAAATACTAATATGTGCATAATGACAATAGGAAATAGTGGTATCCCTGGTTATAACTTGGTGGACACCCTGTGGAATAAAAACACTAATATGTGCATAATGACAAAACAAAAATGTGGTAACCCTGTTTAAAAACATGGTGGACACCCTGTAAAATAAAAATACTAATATGTGCATAATGACAATGGGAAATAGTGGTAACCATGTGTAAAAACATGGTGGACACCCTGTAAAAAATACTAATATGTGCATAATAACAATAGGAAATAGTGGTGACCCTGGTTTTAACTTGGTGGACACCCTGTAAAATAAAAACACTAATATGTGCATAATGAGAAAACAAAAATGTGGTAACCCTGTTTAAAAACATGGTGGACACCCTGTAAAATAAAAATACTAATATGTGCATAATGACAATAGGAAATAGTGGTAACCCTTTATAAAACTTGGTGGACACCCTGTAAAATAAAAATAATATGTGCATAATGACAATAGGAAATAGTGGTAACCGCGACACTAAAAAACAGCAGGGCAAAAGGTATCATACATCCAAAAGATAATATAGTATTCACTCAAGAGGGATAGTGGAATAACCCACTTAAATTTGATTTATAATAAACTTTATTATTCTAGGAAATAATTCATCTTGGAAAAGGTAAAATGCCTTAATATAAAATAAGTTAAAAACAGGCCGATGAATGAATTGAAGCTTCACTGAAAAGAACCACGTTCATGTGAAAGACAGATAAACGAACAAACACTATATCTCTTTTATAGGCGCATAATCTTTTTATTTATAAATTTATTTTAAAATCTTTTTTGATGTAATTATAATCCCTTTGATTCCTGGTAAAAACCTTATAATAATTGCTTTTAGATTAGAATATATATTTTTGTCTTTTTAAATCCTTCTGGATAGGGATATTCCAACTGAAGATTATTTATTTTGTCCCACTTTTAGTTGAGTAATAACCAGAGTTCGGCAGCCGAGCGTCAGCCGCCTGTAAGCCTTAGGGTAATCAACCTTTGATTATAAAAATCACTTGGAAATCTAGACTTGGCCCAAATAGGGCAATCTCTCTTTTCAAAAAAATTCCAAACCATTCAATCGAATATGAGGCATTGACGCGGCTGACGCTCGGCTACCTAGCCTTTTTCAAGAAACCATCTTTCGAGCAAGTCAAATTGTATTGTTTTTCAAAGGCTATGCTTATGTCATTTTTATCCTTGTTTAATTTCAATAATATAATCTTTTTTTTCAATTATAGCACAGTTATTTTTTGTTATTGTTTTATTTGATGACATATGACACTTATTAAGAATTAAAAATTGTTATTCCACAAGAATAATTTTATGCATATGAAGCACGGCTAAAAGTTCGCAAAAATTAAAATGACTCACCATATACAACAAGATTTTTCTGATTGAAATCTTCGTCAAGAAAACTTGAAACCTGAAAAAAAAAAGTTTAATTTAAAAGCTAAAAACCAAACAAAAAATTGAATTTACAAAGCTTAAATTTGCTCTTTTCTACAGGCTCTCTATATTTTTACACAGACATCAAAAGAAAAAACGAATTCTTAAATTCTACCTTGAATACCTAAATATTTAAGAGTAAAATAAAAAAGATATAGAACTTGACTTTTTACACCACTGTCAAAAAAAAATAAAAGAATCCTAACTTGCAAATGTAAAATCAAAAAAGATGATGGAGCAAAACCTTCTAAATTTTCTTCACTCTAGATCCACACCAATATCAAAAATAAACCTACCTTGCACATATAAGATCCAGAAAGATGGTGAGTAACATTGACTAGATGTAGAACCTAACCTTTTCTCTATAAGGATCCACACCAGTGTCAAAAAGAAAAACCTACATTGCACATATAAGATCCAGAAAGAAAATGTGTAACATTGACTAGATGTAGAACCTAACCTTTTGAAATTTGCTATGCTCTATAAGGTTCCACACCAGTGTCAAAAAGAAAAACCTACCTTGCACATATAAGATCCAGAAAGATGGTGTGTAACATTGACTAGATGTAGAGCTCTGTGTTTCTCATACTTTTCACCATTCACTGTGTACATCAGATCCATGTACTCAGAAAATCTAAAAAAGGATAATAGGTTAGTAATTGCCAGTAAATGGTCTAAAAAGTTTAATGAACGCGTTATCTCGTCCGTTGGCTTAAATTTGCTGGGTACCTTGGTCAAATTTTGATTGGTAGGTTCAAAATTCAAGTTTCAAAAATTATCAACAACTAATTATAATCTACATAAGGGGTAGTTTTGTTAATCATAATAGAAACTTTATTTCAACACCCCATATCAGAACAATGACCCCAAAACTAGAGGCGCAGAAGCCACCAGTATTTGAATAAAATGGTTGGAAGTCATCTGCCTAGTAATTTAACTAACCATAAGAAATCAATTTTTCACCAGGAAAGCTTAAGAACCAAGACGTGGGTATAAATCAGCTAAAAATATTAGCGCACATTACATTAATTGATTTTAAAGCTGGTTTTGTATGCATCTGTATCAAATAAAAGAGTTAAGAGGGATATCACAAAAAAATCTAAAAAAGCAGGTTTGCGATTCTGTAGTAAAATATCTCTAAAACGGCTAGTAATAGTGCTATTCATCTATTTCGACACCGCTTGTTTGTATTTTATAAGTAACTTTTTTTTATAATTTTTGGTTATTGTTAAAATAAACCAAATGGCTAAATGGGATTTTCAACTAAGACTAATGCTACTTTAAAAATAATTTCTTATTTCGCTAATTAAAGTTTTGCTGGTATAGCCCCACAGACAACGTAGCACTTCTTGATTTTGAATATATTCAAGGGTAAACAAATTTACATATATCTATAATCAATCTACAATAATCAGAGATAGGTAGATTTATAGTTGCAGTTGGATAAAAAAGATAGATAGATAGATGGATAAAAACATATGCAGTTATTAAAGTAAGGTAATTTTATCTCAAAGAACCATTTTGCTTTCATTTTCCGTCAGTCCAAAAAAAAAGGGAGTTGCTATTGATTTGAGCATTTTTTTGTCGTGTTCAGGAATCAAAATTACCAGGGAAGAAGGGGACATTGGGCTGGTTATTACACTAGTCCCCAAAGTTTTATAAAAGCGTTTTCTTATTTGATGGCTTATCAAATTTGGGGACTTTAAGTGAATATTAATTGTTTCGTTCATTGAGATGAGAGTCCAAACGTTTCAACCATTAATAGTAATCTACAGAAGGGGTATTTATGTGTACCATCATTGATGATGTACAAAAATTTATCGGCCATTGTCTTAACACTTTAGATCCCTGAAAATTCCAGCAAAATTTGATACACTGATTTTGCATCAGTTTTAATGGAGAAAAAGTCGAAAGGACAGACGAACAGACTAAACCGTTTAGACCAGCAACGCTACTAAGGAATTATGTCCTTAATATTAGATGATATTAAATATACAAAAAAAACATGTACATATTTAGAATTTTGACATTTAGATGTTTTATTCTGAATGTCAGTTATTTTTAACTCAGGTTTATGAATAAAAATAAAATTCTAGCATCAACATCATGTACATTTATTTTAATTTCCGAAAAATAAATTGTAATGTACTTATCTTCTAGGGGATGGCGGTGGATGGCAAGAAAATGCTCTAATTGCACCCTAAGGCAATTAAGAAGCTACCCAAATGAGAAATACCAATTCGCATATGCATAAGCACATAAAACAGCTGATTTTCTAAATTGAAGCCCAATACACCCTAATAATGCCGCATACTATTTTCTACTCATTGGACACAAGTTAGTCATACCTGGGATCAATAACTTGAGGGCCAGTGTTCATGGCTGGCAGCCACTGGTAGATAGGACTGGGGGAGTTGTTGAAATACCATTTTATGTCCAGCTGCTCGCGTTCTTCAGGTCTAAAAAAGTAATTTCAATTATTTTTTTTATAAAAAGCATAAAATTAAAACAATTTTCCTTTTTTTTGTCAAAGCCTTAGGAATCTAAATAAATAAGACAATGACAGATAAATTGATGTACATCTCCAATAATGATAATCAAAATTGCCCCTCTGTGGATTACAATTAGTTGTTAATAAGTTTGGACACTCAACTTAATGAACTAATTCAAAGAGGGTCACAAATTTGTTAAGCCAAAGAAAACATTATTTTATTTAATTTTTGTTAAGAAAACATTATTTTAATACTTTGATGACTAGTGCAATAAACAGCCCAATGTCCCCTCCCTCCCTAGGGAGCCTAAACATTGTGTTGCCTACCTATCCTGAACATTTGAATTATATATAATTTTTCTTTTTTTCACATTACATTTAGCAAATATTTTGTGTGTTTTTTTTTAATTTTAATCCTCACATCAATATTGTTTGGATATAAATTAATTAGGTATGATATATAGACAAAGTAAACATTCATATATACCAAACCATATGTGAGAATTAGACTGGCCTCATTATTTTGGATAAATATAGGGCGGTTTTTTACATTCTAGTTATTTTTTAAGTATTCAGACTATAAGGAATACTGTTTCCTAGGACAACAAGGTACAATTTTATAAGCGAAGCATCTCTATAATCAATTCCGAAAAATGTAAGTATGTCCTTAAGCACTATCCTGTATTTAAGCAGTTTTGCAACAAATTTATTTATAATTTTGTTTAGACTTATTCATTTGCTGCTTATTCTCTACAAGTTTTAATGTTCGTTTGTACTACTGTTTCAGAGCTTCGCTTTTATTGATTTTGTCATTCTTGTTATAAATAAATGAGGACACCTTGGAAAAACCTAATACAAATTTGCTTGTCAGTAGTACAAACATTAACAAATTTTGAATTATTACAATTTTGAGACAGTCTAATATAAACTAAATTTGAGAAAAAATATGAACCAAACTTACAAATTATTACATTTTGGACCATCCTAATTTTGAAATATGCATATTATGAGGACAAATATGAAACCCAATTTGCATAATAGAGGGGATTTAAGTCTATAATGAATTAATACAAATCTCTCTGTGTGCGAAATTTCCCCCATTAATTTCATTCTCCTTGTTCTATATCTCTCTTTGAATAATTGGTCAAGGTGTTTTACATTTTTTTGTTTGAAAATTTTAATTATTCATTTCTTTAAACTATTATGTCTTGAAAAAAGCAGATGAAATTTTTGGAAAAAGTCTCCACCGTAGCTGGCTAGCCCATTTAGTACATTTTTGCACGTTCTTAGGGATCTTAAGAGAATGACAATGAACGATGAAGCATACATTTTAATTAATGATAAACAAAAGTACCACTTTTTAGATCAAAATTATTTTTAAAAAAGGTTAGATACATTCTAAATGATGATAAACAAAATTACCCTTTCTCTATATCATAATTGAAAGTTTTAGATACTACTAGTTTGAACCAAATAATTAGGATTTTTTAAAAGTTCCCAAAGTTTTAAACCAATGCAATGAATGAAAGTATGTGTTTGTAACAGTTTTGAAGCCAGTCAGATAAGCACTCAAAAGTTGGCACTATGCTGAAAAGTCGTACTGTAAATATATTCATAAAAATGAATAAAATAAATATCAAAAATATGATTTTTCGGGAATAGTCCCTTTTGCGGCAACGCCCCTTAAGGGGTGATTCGTCGTATTTTTAAAATGGCTTGTTATAGGTTATTTTAGGTTAGGTTAGGTAGTATTGGGTTAGCTGATTGCTCCACAGGTTAGGCAATTGGCCCCGCAGTGGCTAGAAATAGGAGAAAAGCTACCGATTATTCTTTTGAACATTTTTGGTCTGCACCCTGTCTAAAACCTTGATTTTGTGTATTTGTTTTGTCTGATTAAAAGTAAATAGATAACATGTATGAATTAATGATGAGCCCCCCGGGGGGAAACTTTTTTAACCAAACTTTAAGGGAATTTACAACTTTAACGACAACAAAAAATTAATGTTCGGTTTGAAGCTAAGTTTTTTTTAAAGCTTTCCTGTAATATAGAACCGATTAACGGGATATTTTAGTACAGATAGACAAACGTACATTTTCTTTTATATTAGGATTTACATCAATAACAAAATGAAAGGTTTTAAGAACAAAGAAAATTCCCTACTTTATATGTATACTAGCGGCTTCGCCCCTTAGCCTATAGGGGCTTTGCCCCAAGAGGTTTAATCAACCTATTTTTGTGTTATTTAGAATTTTTTTAAAGTTAAAAAAAATTTATTTTGGTGGGGGGGTGATTTTCATTTTTTGGGGGGGTTGGGGGTGTCCCATCCCCCAAGAAAATAGATTAAAACCATCCCAGGACCAGTAGGTATATTCCCTGATGAGTAGAGCCGAATCGGTTCAGTGGTTACTGAGATCTTAAGCTTCAGACAGACAGACGGACAGACGGACAGACGGACAGACGGACAGACGGACAGACGGACAGACAGACAGATAGATATCGTACTACTTTGTATTATAGATGGGGATTCTATAATTAATAGAAATTTTCACAGATCCATGGAAAGGACAAGGGTTAATAAATTACCTTACCCCAAACCTCTGAAATGACGCTTCTTTTTATTTGGGGGAGGGGGGGGGGTACTACCCCTAAAAGCCGTGTCTTTAGAAATAAGGTAATTTTTTCTTTATTTTATTAACATTTGAGAAAGTTCAAAATAAATTTACTCCCTAAAAGTTGAATTTTATTTCCCCAAAATAAAAGCTTAGACCTGTTTTCGGTCCTAGTTAATTTTGTCTATAATTATAGAATTATATTTGACTTTTTACAGTTTGGAATCTAATCTTCCCACTACATTTTTTTTAATTACTAGAGCTGATAGAATTCTCCCTTTTAGGGAAGATTCACAAATGTTCATTGGTGATTTTAGGCTATTCTATTTCTAGGTTTAGGCTACAATTATGCTCTTTCCTACCCTATTGAAGACAGAGTCACTAAATGATAGAGGCGCAGCCGCTAATGTTTATATATTTTATAGCAATTTACACAGAATAATATTTTTTTATATTTTATTATTTGTATTAATAAATAATGTGTATACACTATTCTTTTTCTCTATGAATGATAGATGTTTTTTTGTATTACTTATTATTACATATTTTTTTTAGGATTTAGGTTAGAAACTATACACTACAAGGTTATAGTATCATGCTTTTTCTTATTTATGTAAATGTTTTTTTAAATTATATGTTCTAATAAGACCGATTCGCTTATTATATTGTTCATTGCTGTCCTAGGAATCATTATTTCAAACTTAAATCATACAAAAAGTAAAAAAAATCAGCATGATTTAAATGGACGTTCGGACTTTCTGGTAACGATTAAATAGTTGCTACGCTTCCTGATCCTAACGAACTTGCTCGGAAACATCATGCATAGGACAAAATCTATAGGACAAATCTAGCATGTTTGAATTAATTAAAAGAGCTAACCGTTAAGGACACACGTACAGACCTACCCTAATTTTAGAAAAGCTTCGCTTTTAACAAGACTAGTTATGTGCATAGGAAGCAAAAAAATGATAAAAGATTGTGTACAAAAGGGTGATGTAAAGTATTTTTAGTGATTATACCTTAAAAGTTTAAATATGAAAAAAAACATGTTAATTTTCTTATACAGAATATTCTATTAACAGAGTAACTTAGCTACAAATAGGCATGAACATCTTTATAATAATGTTATCTATGTTGTTGTTTTATTGGATTTATTATATTACTTTATATAAGACTGACCTATATAATCATTTATTGTAGATGCTACTTATTATATACATAGTAGGATAAATGAATGGGTTATTGTGTTTTAAAGTTGTTATTATTTAGGTACATGAAATGATTATTCTGTATTTGGGGCCTACGGATATGCAGATTTATAGTTAGATACACGAATTGATGACTGCAAATTGGGAGAGCTACTGCCAATGTATAAGTTTCATTCATTATTAATGCTATTTAAGCGAAATTGATTAACTTATAGTTGGATACACAAATAGAAAACTGTGTATTAAGAGAGCTCTTCATCCTTGCTGTTTGAATATGAATAGAATATAGTTGTCAAAATACCACCTCCTTAAAAATACAGTATGCACTGTGATCCATTCGTTCACAACTATTTCATATTACATGCTACATACTTATATATATAGAACAGCAATAGTTATAAGTGGTTATATACAATATTAGATTTATTAATCTTTGGCTGTCTGGCGTTGCTTAAAATCTCTAAAAAGTCATAATTGGTCCTGAACAGTTTGATAACATTTAGAAAGGAATGCTATTCCACAAAACCATAGAGGCGAAGCCTTTTTTTATACAAAAATAATAAAACAAAAACGATCTAGAATATTTTTGCTATATTCACCATTGTTTTTGGTCAAGAAGCCAGAAAAAAATGTTTGTTTTTGATATGTAATTATAGATTACTTACAATGACCCCTACTTACACAGATAAAGCAGATATTTACTTAATAGTGTGTGTATAGCGAAGCTACTCTATAACTCCGTCTGTTCGTCTGCATGGCCATCTGAATTTTTGTAAAGATTCCCCATACAGGGGTGCATTTTATACCCTTCCCCACAAAATTTATAAATCTCCCCATGACCTATAAGAGGCTACATTGTAAAGGAAAACCATATCGGTCCAGCGGTTAGCAATATCCTTTGGTACAAACAAACAAAGACATCCTGTTACTTTATTATTAAAATTCAGAAAAGTAATAATTACAAAATTGATGAATAAAAATTAAAATGGCTAACTGTATCAGAATTGAATATTTAATTACCCAACCAAATATATTTTAATTGTATTAATTGCTGTATTCTATTTTTGAATAGAGTTAATGTATCTCTTAATTGGATTGTAATTAAAAATCTTGGCAGAAAGCAGGAAAGCCGCAGACGCGAAAATCCGCAGATTTTAGCAACCCGCAATTCTTCTAATTTCGTAAAAAAAAATGCGGATAACTCAAGATTCAGCTGACTTGTTACAATAATTATAATCGATGTGCGGCTAGAGCCGCCAAAATATTGCTTCATCGGAGATATAAGCCTAAAATTGAACTAGAGCCATAAAATTTTGCGACAATCCGCAAAAGAGAAGCTTTTAAAATCAGCGGCTGTCGAAACTTATTGCATAGAGTTTAATAACAAGGTCAATGTTATACACTTTAATCGATGTATTTTTACTTGGATGTTGCACCAGATTATCATGAACTCTGATAAAGTAATTCTCGCGGCTGGCTAAAATAACGATGCCCCCCATCTGCCAACTGTAGCCAATCCCATACCCTCCTACTGGATGAACGGACTTACCAATCAATGAGGTCCATATTAGCAAGCTAAATTGAAGACGATAAATTTTTCCCTGTCAATATATCCACGCATATCCTATATCCATTTACACTTCAAAGAAGCTTTTGAAGAAAATATATTTTGCAAATAAAAAAAGGCAATAGGCAAAACTAATGTAGAACGCCTGTCTGTTCATCTGTCTGTATTGGAATAGGGGCGAAGTCACTATATTTGTAGACGTCTATTTTGAAAGTATCGTGACTATACAATATCTAAAATTAAGGATATTTCTAAAAATATGTATAAACAATAAGACACTACTACCCTAGTAGTTTTTAAATCTGACAAGTAGTGACAAAACCTTGTCTAATCTGAGTTTTGACAGGTTTTCCTCAGGTTTTAATCTGCCCGCCCCTCATCAATCAACTCTGACATTTGATTACATTTCGTCAGATTGTAATCTGACGAAACCTGTGTTTTTGCGCAAAAAGGTACTAAAACTCAGATTACTCAGGATTTGCCGCCAAATTTTTAATCTGTCAGGGGGGATTTCAGATTATAATCTGATGAATCTGACTCAATGTGAGCAAAGTTCAGGTGATTAAGATCGTAATCTGTGATTAAATTGACCCTCAAAATTTGCCCAGTTAATCCCTTATCTGACATTTGATGACAAACAGTCATACTCTAATCTGACAATTGATGACAAACAGTCATACTATAATCTGACAATTGATGACAAACAGTCATACTCTAATCTGACATTTGATGACAAACAGTCATACTCTAATCTGATATTTGATGACAAACAGTCATACTCTAATCTGACATTTGATGACAAACAGTCAAACTCTAATCTGACATTTGCAGACAAACAGTCATACTCTAATCTGACATTTGCAGACAAACAGTCATACTCTAATCTGACATTTGCAGACAAACAGTCATACTCTAATCTGACATTTGATGGCAAACAGTCATACTCTTATCTGACATTTGATGACAAACAGTCATACTCTAATCTGACATTTGATGACAAACAGTCATACTCTAATCTGACTTTTATTGACAAAAAGTCATACTCTAATCTGACATTTGATGACAAACAGTCATACTCTAATCTGACATTTGATGACAAACAGTCATACTCTAATCTGACATTTGATGACAAACAGTCATACTCTAATCTGATATTTGATGACAAACAGTCATACTCTAATCTGACATTTGATGACAAACAGTCACACTCTAATCTGACATTTGATGACAAATTGTCATACTCCTATCTGACTTTTAGTGACAAACAGTCATACTCTAATCTGACATTTGCAGACAAACAGTCATACTCTAATCTGACATTTGCAGACAAACAGTCATACTCTAATCTGACATTTGATGACAAACAGTCCTACTCTAATCTGACATTTGAAGACAAACAGTCATACTCTAATCTGATATTTGATGACAAACAGTCATACTCTAATCTGACATTTGATGACAAACAGTCACACTCTAATCTGACATTTGATGACAAATTGTCATACTCCTATCTGACTTTTAGTGACAAACAGTCATACTCTAATCTGACATTTGATGACAAACAGTCATACTCTATACTGACTTTTAGTGACAAACAGTCATACTCTAAACTGACTTTTAGTGACTAACATTTATACTCTAAACTGACTTTGAGTGACAAACAGTCAGGTTAGAATATGACAGTTTGTCATTAAAATTCATACTCTAATCTGACTCATAATGATAAATAGTCATACTCTTTATAAAAATAATGATAGCAATAAATTCTACAAAATACAATATTAATTACACAATATATATAACAACTATAAAATTAAGTGATGGTACTCTTCAAAAAATTTGGTTGTTCTAGTTGTGCAAATGGGTCAACAGAAGTGACTATCATAAAAGATTTTTTTATGGGACAATCTTTTAATTAAGTTATTCTATTGAAAATTGTCAAAATTATCTCTTTCTTGGTTTCTCATTTCTTTGTTTGTGTGTTGACTGCATCAAAAATGTTTAAATGTAGTTTTATGATTTTCAAAACCACTTCAACATCAGACAAAAAAAATTATCAACAACCTGACATTGAAGTGATTCTAAAATTTTGTGGTTAATTATTTTTTGGCAATAGAAAAACTAATTAGAAATAATTACATATCATCAAATAATATCTAAAGGTATAGTTGCATGAAGTGCATTTAAAAAGTATGATGGCTAGCATAAGTAACAAAAATACCATCTAACATGTATAATTTTGTATTAAAATGAATAACAATCAATTAGGCACCACCCAAATACTGTTTTTGTTAAAGCAGGACAGCCATTTATGTTGCATATATCCAAAAAATATGATTTTCAAGTCTTGATATTTTTAAAACTACATAGTAGAAAATTGAAATTATTTCAAATATATGTCCTATAAATGAACTATTAAACATAAAAAATAAGCAGTTCACAAAATTCAAGTTTAAATGCAATTAGTGCAACTACACCTTTGATGCAAAAAAATAAGGAAAAATTAAATACTATTAATTAGACATCTATGAATATTAGCTAACATTAACTAAACAATTTATTAAACTAAATAATAATAATATATCTGAAATTAGAAAACTAACCAACAAAGAAAATACACCATTTTTTTGTTTGTTTTTGTAATGTAGAAAAGATTAAGATTTATTTTGCTATATTTTGAAGTAGTTTCTATATCTTTTTAATGCTAATCCATATTTATTTATTAAAATTTTTAAAACTTTCAGTCTGTAAGTAAATTTTTTATGTCCCTATGACTGTCTCATGTCTGCCTATATAAGTATGTCTTTATATCTGCCTGTCCATCATATCTGACCCTCTGGCTGTCTTATGTCCGCCTATGTATGTCTGTCTTTCTGTCAGTCTGTACATCTGTCTAAATATATGAATGTCACTCTGTCTGTCCTTCTGGCAATGGTCTGGTTGTCTATCAATCTGTCTTTCCCCTTTCTGTAAATCTGTTAGCTCATCTGGCTGCCAGTCTGTATCTCTGCCTGTTTGTCTGTCAATATGTCTATGTATATGTTTTTCTGTCCATATGTCTGTTTGTCTGTATATCTTTCTGTCCATCCTTAACTATCCTTCTGTCTTGTTTTTCTGTATTTATAACTTTTTTTAAATTGAAATTTATTTTATACTTTCAGTCTGTATGTTCACTTTTTCTGTCCCTTTTTCTGTCTCTACATCTGTCTGTTTGTTAATATGTCTGTCTGTCTGACCATATGTATGTCAGTATGTCTGTCTGTCTTACCAGCTATCTGACCATATGGATGTCAGTCACTCTGTTTGTCTTACCAGCTATCTGACCATATGCATGTCAGTCAGTCTGTTTGTCTTACCATCTGTCTGACCATATATGTAAGTCTGTCTATTTCTTCATATGTCTGACTGTCTGTCTTAAAACCTGTCTGACTTAAAACCTGTCTGTCTATTTGATCCTTTTGTATGGCTGTCTGTCTATTTGTGGATCTATCTGTCCAGGATCAGACGATAGATGATAAAGGGAGAAATAGGTTGTGCTAAAAATCCGTAAAGGTGAGAGTTTTAAGGTTAAAAAATAGTAGTAGAAAACCGATAATATTTACTAAATATATGTATTTCTTATTGAAAAGAACTATAGACAATTTTTTTTAAGTTAACATAAATTTTTATCATTCTACTACTGTTTTTTACTTAAAACTACTCACAATCTTTACAGATTTTTAGCGCAACCTACTCTTCCCTTCATGTAAACACCTCAGTTACAACTGAACAATAACCCCTTTTATAGGTTAGTATTGTAGCAAATAGGATTTGATACTGATACATTTTTACACTAGGATGTGTAGCGAGGATCTCAAAAACTGCCTAACAGATATGTTTCCACTTTGCAGTTAATAGTTTTAGGTCTAGGGAAGAATTTTAAATATTTGGGAGGAGAGAATCTCCCAACTTTAGATAAAAAAGAGCCCACTCCCCCCCCCCCCAAAAAAAGAATATTTTAGAGTCTTCTAGGGGCATTTTTACTAGTTCTAATATTAAAGTAAAAGGATCTCCAACTATGTACCTTTCAGTCTGTTTGTTAAAGTGTAGATTCTCAGAGGTCCTGGAAGTGTTTATAACTAATTTGGGGGAGGGTACCATCACCATCCCAAGAGAAATGCTCATCTAAAACAAGGATGACAACATCCTTAAAAGTGAAGCACTGAAACGGTAGGACAAACGGACATTAACACTTATATAGTGTCTAAACTGAATTATCAGAATATAAAAGTATAAGAGTCGAAGCAAAATTGTAAGTAAATTTGTTGAAAAACTTCTTGATACAGGATAATGTTTATTGAGTTTATGGACATACTTACATTTTTAGGATTTGATTATAGAGTTGCTTCGCTTAAAATATTGTTCTTTTTTGTCCCAGGAATCAATATACCAAAAATCAGATCAAACGGATAATTAGATCACATAAAAATTTGCTGTTAAAAAATTAGAAAAATCAACATGTTTAAAATGGACGTACGGACATTCTGGTAATGATTATAGAGTTGCTGCGCTTCTAACTACTACAGGAATCATCATGCAAAGTTTGAAATCGATAGGACAATTCTAACATGCCTAAATTAACGAATAAAAGTTATCTATCTCGGACGGACGGACGGACGTACGGACGGACCGACCGACTCTAATTATAGAAAAGCTTCGCTTTTAAAAATAACTCCTCCCCCCCCTAAATTTTTTTTAAAAACTATAACTAAAAGTGGTAGGGTTGACTTCCCGCTGGCCTCTAGTGGCGTAGCTTCTAGTATATTGTTATTGCAGAAAGACAGAATAATTTAACTAGTATTGATCCAATACTGTATCTTTTGATTTTTCGAATTTTAATGTATTTTTTCAGGGATAAGACAATGGCCGAAAAATTGATGCACATAAATCCCAAATGATGATACACAAAATTACTCCTTCTGTAGATTATAATTTTTGGTTAAAACATTAGGACACTCGAACAATAAACCAACCAATTACTAATTAATAAAAGTCCCCAAATTAAGTTGTTGTGCCAATGAATGAGAATAGTTATTTCTTTCGTCGTATTATAAACGGCTTTCCGCGGATATAGAATGTACAATTATAAGATTAAAACCAGTTTTTTAGCCCTGAGGTGCCGAAGGCACGGGCTAAAAAAAACTGGTTTTAATCTTATGATTGTACATTTTTATATTCGTAGAAAGCTGGATATAATACGATGCTAGACATAGTTTTTTTCGTATGGATGAGAACCGGTTCCTATCCACCGGATTCGAATAAATACGAGAAAACGTTATTAAAAACCTTTGGGGACTAGTGTAATAAACAGTTAAATGTCCCCCTCCTACCCTTGTATGCATCTCATAAAGTTTTAACAGGAATTCAAGGGATAGGTCAATGACAATACATTTATTCATTTTCCCAATGATGATAAACAAGATAAACTACCGTAAAATTAATTTATTGGTTAAAAAGTTTTAAATGTACTAGTTTAGAAAAAAAAATTCAAGTGTTTGAGCCAACGGTAGAATACTTTGGGTACCAGCATAATTTAAAGCCCAATGTCCCCTCCCTCCTTATAACAATTATACCAAAATTTTGTAGTACGATTTCTTATTCATTCCCTCAACACTTTGGGTACTTTTATTTATGATTAGTCAATTAAAATACTAGCAGTGTCCAAACGTTTCAACCCTACTTTAGAATAAAATTATTGGTTGAAAAATTTAGTCTTTGCTAATTAAGGAAAAAAAAATTCAAGTGTCTGAGTCAACAAAAATAACTTTGGGTACCAGCATAATTTTTAGCCCAATGTCCCCTCCCTCATTGTTACAACAATATCAAAATTTCATAGCACAATTTCTATTCGTTTCCTCAATACTTTTATTAAACTTTGATTAGCCAAGTAATATACTAGCAGTGCCCAAATGTTTTAACCAATAACTATATAACATAGAAGGGGTATATTAATGTATCATCCATTGTCCTATCCCTTAATACATATATTTACAGATGACCTCGTATAAAAAAGGTCACTTTAAATGTTTAGAAGTTTCTTGAAAATAGGTTGATTCTAAGCTGTGAGGGATTATTTATAGTATTTATTATAGACAGTTTACCAAGGATATTTGTTTAGCTTCGCTTCTACAAGTAAAAGCATCCTTTAAAACTCAGCCCCTCCCTTTTTTTTTTAAATTATAAAATCTTTTTTTCCCCTGAACATTAAAAAAGGACTTTTTTTCTTATTTCTGTTGTGTGTGTTTTATAAAACTTATCATTTATGTATGGACATGCATACCCCAATTCTATTGAAGCTTCGTTTTTAACGAGAAAACAAGGATGGTCACATACAAAAAGCGAAGCTTCAAAGTGACAGGACAAACGAACATTACCACTTGTGGAGATCTAGAATAAAATTGAATGTAGATCCATAGGATTATACTATGGACGGCTGAACAAACCCCAATTATACAAAAGCTTTGCTTTAAAAAAACAGTAATAATAGCCAGGGATCTAAAGGGATAAGACAATGGTACATAAATTGATGTATATCACCAATGATGATACACAAAATTACCCCTTCTATAGATTAGAATTACAATTAGATTACAATAAAAATCTATAAAAGTCCCCAAAGCTGTTAAGTTAAGGAATAAAAAAAAACGTTATTGTTAAACGTTGGGGATTAGCACAATGTCCCCTCCCTCACTAAATAGTAGAGTATCTTTGCATTAATAAAAATTTTATAAAGGAAGCTTTTCTGTAATTCAGGACCGTGCGTCCAAACTTCCATAATGGATAGCTCTTTAGGTTAGTTTAGTCATGATATAATTGTCCTATCGATTTAAACTTTTCTCCTTACGATTTCAATGATTAATGTCGTCGACTATATAGCTCTTAAAATGATACTCTTGGCTAACATATTATCGACAATCTATTTGCCAGGGATATGAGAGATTCAATTTAAATTCCTTTTCCACAAACTAAATATTATTACTTTATGTTTATCCAGGGATCATAGGGGATAAGACAATGGACGGTATATTATGATATTAGAGGGAAATTTAGACTGTCAATTACACAAATAATCAAAGTTTTAAAATCACGTTTATCTATTCGTTGGATTAAAACTTTAGGTACTTTTATTTGATTTTGATTGGTTAGTTCTTTAAAAGCTTCAAATGTTTCAACTAAAAGTTAATCTTCAGAAATGGTAATTTTGTTTATCAATTAATTGTGTTAGTCTTATCCCTTAAGATCCCTGACAAAGTTACCCCTTCTGTATATTAAAATTATTGATAGAGAATATTTTTCTTGTTAAATGCGTACTTTGCTCTTAGTTTGATTATATATGTTTTAGGTATATGCATATTAAGAAACAAACTTATTTTCTTCTCTTTCAATTACTTTAAACTATAAAATATACCAGCGGTTGCGCCCCTAACATTTAGGAGCTAGGGAAGGGAATAAAATTGTATAAAACTATCGCAGGACTAATATAAAGCTCTCCAAAAATAGATAACTCGATGGGTTAATAGCCCTAGAAGTCTTAAGCTACGGATAAAAAAAAGCATTACTTCTTTATATAATAGGTTACGTCCCCAAAAGGGGGAGGGTGTAGTCCCAAATAGGACCTATGAGAAGCTACACTTTAAAGGAAAATCATATCAGTGAAGTGGTTTGGGAGATCCTTCGGTACACAAAGACAGACACATAGACATCTTGTTACCTTTACATGACATAATCAATCTTGTTGCTAATATATATTCTTATTGCAAGTTTAAATTTTAGTTTTTAGAATGTTTGTCTCTGCAGAAATAATTACAATAAATGCTTTTTATCAAATGGTCACAAATAATGTGAAAACCTAGTCTAATATTAAAACAGCTAATTATAACAAAACTTGTTATTAAAACATAATCAAAAATACTTAACTTAGATTATGGTTATTAATATGGGAGCTGACACATTTACTGCAGATACTGCATTACTAACCTTTATATTTTATTTGTTTAGGGATGGTAATAAATCTGCTTACGATAGACAATAGACGATATATTGATTTACATACCCAATGATGATAATAAAATTAACCCATGACCTAATGATTTTAGACTATTTTTAATTAAATCAATATGGCTATTTCAATTTGCCTAAAAATTATCAGAGTAAAATGTTACAGTTGAAAGGGCCTACCTTCAATCTAGAAAAGGTTTGATTTAAAATTAAGATTTGTGACTTTATCTAATTTACTCTAAAACTTTTTAAAATAGTTTATGTTTAAGGTAGGGGAAAGACAATGGCATATAAATTATTTTCCAGTATGGCTTCAATACCAATTAATATCCAGTGGATTAGACCCGGTTTTCAGCTATACTTAAAAATCATGTATCATATCGTATTTTATCCAGTTTTCTACGAATATGAAAATATGCAATCATAATATTAAAACCAGTTTTGTTAGACCGCGCCTTCGGCATCTAAAAGCTAGTTTTAATAATATAATTGTACATTTGTATACCCGTAGAAAGCTATTTATAATACGATGCGATAAATAACTATTATTGCTTTACATATTTACTATAGATTCAAGTAATTTTGAGTACATTTTGTGGCCTTAAAATTACCTAAGATATATTATTTTATTACGGCGGATACGTGATTAAAAGTATTAATGAAATCATGATTTACATTTCTGCGTTTAAATGCATTGTAGAACCAGTCTTAATTCTTTTATAATATCAGGTTCCTATCAACCCCCCCCCCCCTTCTCCATGGTTACGAATTTAATCTGGTAATGCTCCTCCCATTTTCTCATAACTATACCTTTATTTACGTTATTAAATGTTTGGGTTGGCATTATATTATAATATAAATAAAATTTCAACAAAAGTAATAAAATTCTAACCTTAGGATTCTTTCAGATATATAGAGCTTTGCTTTCTTTTTAGTTTGTATGTTTATTATCATTTTTGATCTTTGGTGAAATGGTGATTTATGATTTAGCATTAAAAACCCCGACATTTAATATTCAAAGATTAAATACATCATATTGATCATACAATGTCGAGATTATTATTGCTAAAATATCTTTCATGTAACTGCAAAATAAATCAATTAACATCTTTGTTATAACATATCTGTTTAAATTAACTTTTATTTTAAACAAAACACATATCACATTCTTCGAAGTTCACGCTATGCAGGTCACGCCATTACTAGCCGCTAGCGTCATATGCCTCCTTTTTTACATTCCCTATCCCCATTTAAAATCAAAGGTAATACATAAAACAGAGAGAAATTCAACTATTATCAGGGATCTAAAGTGATAAGATATTTATCGCATCGTATTATAGACAGCTTTCCGCGGTTATTTAGAATGAAAAAATATACAAATAAAACCAGTTTTGTGGACCCTGAGGTGCCTAAGGCCCATGCTAAAAAATTTAACATTAATTTTATGATTTTTATTAAAATAATTGTGGAAATTTGCCTGTAATACGAAGCTAAACATGAATTTTCAGTATTGCTTAGAGCCGGTTCTAATCCAGCGGATATAAATCGGTTTGGAAGCCATACTGGAATAGATATTTATTGCATCGTATTATACACAGATTTCCGCGGTTATTTAGAATAAAAAATTATACACTTTTGTTAGCCCTGAGGTGCCTAAGGCCCGTGCTAAAAATACAACATTAATTTTATGATTTTTTTAATAATCGTGGAAATTTGACTGTAATAGAAAGCTAAACATTATTTTTCAGTATTGCTTAGAGCCGGTTCTAATCCAGCAGATATAGAAGCCATACTGGAATAAATATTTATCGCATCGTATTATAGACAGCTGTCCGCGTATATTAAAATGGAAAATTATAAGATTAAAACCAGTTTTGTGGGCCCTGAAGGGCTGAAGGCCTATGCAAAAAAAACTGACATTATTCTTTTATTTTATTAATTGTGGGAAAATGTCTGTAATACAATGCTATACTTTTTCAGTATGGCTTAGTACCGATTCTTACCCAGCGGGTAAAGATTGGTTTGGAAGCCATAAGGAATAGTTATTGTCGCATTGTATTATAGACAGCTGTCCGCGGATATAAAAATGAAAAATTATGAAATTGAAACCAGTTTTTTAGGCCCAGGCTAACAAAACTGGTACTAATTATATGGTTTTTATTTTAATGTTCGTGGAAAATTATTTAAATTTGATGCTATTCATAATTTTTTATTATGGCTGAGAACCGGTTTTAATCAAGTGGATATTAATCGGTTAAGAATACTGGAAAATTAATTAAAAAATAATTCAAATGCTATTCATGACTTTTTCAGTATGGCTTAGAATCGGTTCTAATCCAGCAGATATAAATTGGTTTAGAAGCCATATGGAATAGTTATTTATTGCATCGTATTATAGACAGCTGTCCGCGGGTATAAAAATGAAAAATTATGAAATTAAAACCAGTTTTTTAGGCCCAGGCTAACAAAACTGGTACTAATTTTATAGTTTTTATTTAAATGTTCATTGGAAAATTATTTCAATTTGATGCTATACATGACTTTTTCAGTATGGCTTAGAACCGGTTCTTATCCAGCGGATATAAAT
The DNA here is from genome assembly GCF_053477335.1 of Acartia tonsa. Lineage (NCBI taxonomy): Eukaryota > Metazoa > Arthropoda > Copepoda > Calanoida > Acartiidae > Acartia > Acartia tonsa. The sequence goes on along the minus strand of NC_137265.1, from coordinate 7,883,785 downwards.
TGGTTTAGAAGCCAAACTGGAATAGTTATTTAGTGCATCGTATTATAGACAGCTGTCCGCGGATATTAAAATAGAAAATCATAAGATTAAAACCAGTTTTGTGGGCCCTGAAGGGCCTTAGGCCTGTGCTAAAAAAAACTGACATTATTCTTTATGATTTTTACTTTAGTAATCATGGGAAAATGTCTGTAATACAAGGCTACACTTGACTTTTTCAGTATGGCTTAGAACTGGTTCTTATCCAGCAGATATAAATCAGTTTGAAAGCTATACTGGAATAGTTATTTAGCGCATCGAATTTTAAACAGCTATCTGCGGAAATTAAAATGGAAAATTTTAAGATTAAAACCAGTTTTGTGGGCTTTGGAAGCCATATCGTATAGTTATCATTTATCGCATCGTATTATAGACAGCTGTCCACGGATATTTAAATGGAAAATTATAAGATTAAAACCAGTTTTGTGGGCTCCGAAGGGCCGAAGGCCTGTGCTAAAAAACTGACATTATTCTTTATGATTTTGATTTTAGTAATCATGGGAAATTGGGTGTATAGCAGCTATACATGACTTTTTCAGTATAGCTTAGAACCAGTTCTTTTCCAGCGGATATAAATCAGTTTGAAAGCCAAACTGGAATAGTTATTTAGCGCATCAAATTTTATACAGCTATCCGCGGACATTAAAATGGAAAATTAAAACCAGTTTTGTGGGCCCTTAGGGGGCCTAAGGCTCATGCTTTAAAAACAGAACATTAATTTGTCTTTAATACGATGCTATATATGATTTTTAAGTATTGCTTAGAACCGGTTCCAATCCATCGGATATTAATCAGTTTGGAAACCATACTGGAATAGTTATTTCTAGCATCGTATTATAGTTAAATATGGGATCGTATTTTAGACAGCTTTCATTTAACCCTTAACGGTTGGGGGGGGGGGCGGGTGTTGAACGCTCCCCCCCCCCCCCTCCTCCGGTTTTTCTATCTCATATTCTGTGTGTGAAAGATAAAGAGCCCAAACTGCGTGACTTTTTAAGTATGGGTATGACTCATAACTGAGATTTTGAATTTTTTAAATATCTCCATCCTGACGGGAACTGAAATTTTTTTTATATATTTCTAATATTAAATTTACATGAATATAAACATTTTCTGTAAAAAATTGTTCTTCTAGCTTCAAAAATAAGAAAATTACAGTCGTTTGGAATTTTTAAGTAAAAAATTACCTAAAAACAAAGGTTCTTAAATAAAAAAGGAAAGGTAGCGAAAATTGACTTTAACTTATTTAAGATCGGAAATTCATTATCAATCAGGGGACTTGCACAAAAATCTTTAGCCCTCTAAATCTAATAGGAACTGAGATAATAATTTTTAAGATTTCTCATGAAAGCGAGTTTTCCCCATTTTCAGGCCATAAGGGGGAGAGTGAAATGGCCACAAACCAGTTAGAAAAAATCCAAATCAATTCAGAAATATTTTACCCAAGACCGTTCACCGCTGCTTCCTTCCCCTCTTTATTAAGCAACTTTATTAAAAGCAAAGCTTTTCTATAATTTGGGTAGGGCTGTCTGTTCCAAACTTAAGATTATGATTCCTCTAATAGTTAGGTACAATTTAGAAAGCGTAGCAACTCTATAATTGTTACCAGAATGTCTGTACGTCCATTTTAAACATAATGATTTTTATCTTTTTTAACAAAAAAATTTTCTGTAATTAAATTATCCAATTGATCTGATTTTTGGAATGCTAATTCTAAGGACAACAAAGTACTATGTTGTAAGAAATGCATTTCTATAACCAAGTTTTAAAATGAGACTTGTATACTTATATATTTTGATTATTCCATTCTGACACTGTTAATGTTCGTTTGTCCTATTGTTATCAGATGGACAGACAGATGGCAGTCATATCGTTAGTTTCAAAAACTAATTTACGGCTTCAAAATATTAAAATTGGTGCCAAATATTGCTAAATTCCCTCATTTTCATACTGGGGGTTAAACGTGTGAAAGAAAGGGGTTAAATAGGTATTTGATAAATATTGAAATAGCTATACATTTTCATACGGCCAGGATATCGTTGTAAATCACTAATTATCCCTTTCAAAAACTTAGCTAGACCGTTTGATTTTATTGGGCAATTTGAGTTTTTTTAAAAATAGTGGATTTCTCAAATAAAATAGCCTGTTCATATGATCACGGAACCTTCGCATATTTCTAGCAAAAGTTTTTTTTTGTTGGCTTTTGTCTGAAGCTTAACATTAATAAATACATAAATTTTTAAAAGCAAAAAAGAAAGATAAATATACGAATTAAACTATAAGAAGCTACCCTGTAAAGGTCAGCTAGATCAAAACAGACGCACACATGCACATTCAACATTTAAAATTTGTGCCGTGTTGTTATTTTTGTTTTTTTGGTCAGTAGCTTAAGATTAAGAAATATCTGAACTAGTATCCTATTAGTATTATATAGGTTATTAAAAGCGAAGCTTTTCTATAATTAGGGTCGGTCCGTCCGTCCGTCCGTCCGTACGTCCGTCCGTCCGAGATAGATAGCTTTTATTCGTTAATTTAGGCATGTTAGAATTGTCCTATCGATTTCAAACTTGCATGATGATTCCTGTAGTAGTTGGGTACGATTTAGAAAGCGTAGCAACTCTATAATCATTGCCAGAATGTCCGTACGTCCATTTTAAACATGTTGATTTTTCTACTTTTTTAACAACAAATTTTCAAGTGTTTTAATTATCCGTTTGATCTGATTTTTGGTATATTGATTCCTGGGACAACAAAGAACAATATTATAAGCGAAGCAACTCTATAATCAAGTCCAAAAATGTAAGTATGTCCATGAACATTATCCTGTTTTTAAGCAGTTTTTCAACAAATTTACCTACAATTTTGATTCGACATTTATACATTTATGTTCCGATTTTTCAGTTCAGATACTATACAAGTGTTAATGTCCGTTTGTCCTACCGTTTCAGTGCTTCGCTTTTATGGATGTTGTCATCCTTGTTTTTTTCTAAATACTTACTCTTCTTATATTTATTTAAGTCTCGTTGTAAAAGATCCCTCCCCTAATATATGATATGATATGTCATCGGTCAACTTTTGCTAAAAGAGGTGGGGGGGGGGAGTATAGGTCAAGTGAAAGTTAAATCCTAAAGGGTATTTATATTTCCATCCAAAGTTGCAAGTCAAATATGAATATGAAAGGGGGGGGGGGGGGTTAAAATGTATATTGTCCTTGTTCACGTGACTAAGTTGACCCTTTTATCAATATACCTTGTATATTGGGGAATATTAACAAGGATTAAAACATCCATAAAAACTAGTACTGAAACTTTATGACAAACGGATACAGGAAGCAAATGCCTACATTACCAGAAATGAAAAAAGCTATCCGCTTTCTTACGGATTGACCAGCCCTAATTATAAAAAAGCTATTGTTCTGTAAGATTAAAACGATTTCTGAAACTGTATAACAAACGGATAATAACACTTAAATAGTTTCAGAATAGTCGATGGAATCAAATGCCTAAATTACCAAAAAAGCTATCCGTTTGTTACGGACGGACAAACTGACCCTAATTATAGAAAATTATTGTTCTGTATGAAGATCTCATATTTCTCATGTGAGTTCAGTTAAGTTGACCCTTCCAGTTTCCCTTCCTTAATCAGGTGACATAAATTTTAACTCCCCGCCCCCCCCCCCCCCAAAAAAAAAAATATTGTACAGCGATTAAGCAAAGATGTTGGCCCAAAAGCTTTAGGTACTTATATTAAAGATTTATTATCGCAGGTATCTAAAGGGATAAGACAATAGCCGTTAAATTATTATACATCCATATTGATGGTAAACATAATTACCCCTTCTGTAGATTTCAATTAGGGTTGGAAACGTTTGAACACTTAAGATAATAATGATAAATTATTGAATTTTGATTAGTTAAGTCCTCAAAGTTGTTTGTAAATAGGAAATTTTCATCAATTCATCGTCCATTGTCTTATTCTTTAAGATTCCTTGTAAAAACGAAAATTTAGTTTAAAGTAAAAACAAGAAAAATTAATCCATAAATGGGATGCTATAAAATAAAATATTTACACTTTCACTCGAAGTACCTTGATGAGCACTGAAACCTTTAATTTTGGGTCAGGTTGTCAGGATAGGTTGTATAAGGAGAAGGGGGGTGGCATTTTACTTAAAACGTTTTTTATTTGAGGCATATCTTTGAGCAAATAAAATGAAGTTTTTTTAATAATTATTTTTAAAATATTTTTACTCTTACAATGGTACATTTTAAAATCCACGGAAAGCTGTTTAATGTTTATAATACGATACTATAAATAACTGTTTTAGTGTGGCTACGAATCTAAGTTTTCCCTCTTGATAGGTTATGAGTCATACTGAAAAAACATGTATTATATTGTAGAAAAACATTGATTGCGCGATAACTGTTTACAATATGCACAGCACAATTACAATTATAAAAATGGGACCCCTTTTTTTAGATTAAAATAATCGGTGGAAAAGTTTGGACACTGTCTTTTTGTAGACACATCATACCCAGGGATATAGGGATCATTGAGCAGTAAATTACATTTTTACCTAAGGAGGGAGAGTACACTGGACTGTATTTACACAGGTATCCAAAGCTTCATTACTATCCTTGCTCTATGGTTAGCTTAAAAACTTTGGGTACTTTTGTCTAATTTTGATTGGTTGGTTCTGAACAAGTATTGCCCAATCAATAATTTTAATCTACAACAGGGGTAATTTTATTTTCAGTATGGCTTTGAAATTAATATACGCGGGATTAATACCGGTTCAAAGCCATACTGGAAAAATGTTAGACAATTTTATATGAATATTAAAATGAAAATAAAAACATAATATCAATGCCAGATTTGTAAGCCCAGGACTTCAGCCCCTCAGGGTTAACAAAACTGTAATTAATCTTTTAATTTTTAAATTTACTATCCGCGGAATGCTGTCTATAATACGATGCAATAGATAACTATTATCATCATTGGGGATGTATTTCAATTAAAAATTAATTTTTTTTATCCCAATTAAAATTGGCGCTTTCACTAAATTAACGAAAAGGTATTGACAGACATACAGACATAAACAGATGGACAGTCACAGACCGACAAACTGACGGACAGACAGACGGACATATACATTAAAAAATATTTTGAGTGTTAATTTAAATATGCATTAAATTAAATTAAAATAGGCATGTCCGAATTTTTCTATCAATTTCAAAATTTGTATGGTGATTCTTGTGGTAGATAGGTAGACTTTAGAAATCATAAGAACTCTATGATTGTTACCTGAATGACCGTACGTCCATTTAAACAGCAAATTTTTGTGTTATATAATTATTTGATTGATCTGATTTTTGGAATACTGATTCCTAGGACAACAAAGTACAATTTTGTAAGCGTAGCATCTATAAAAATGTAAGTATGTCCTTAAACATTATTCTGTATTTAAGCAGTTTTTCAACAAATTTACTTAAAATTTTGTTTCAACTTTTAAACATTTATATTCTGATTAATTAGTTCTGACACTCTAAAAGTGTTAATGTTCATTCATCACACCTTTTCAGAGCTTAGCTTTTATGGATGTTGTCATCCTTGTTTACCTATTTTGACCCCACCCTTTTTATTTTTTTTATGAGCAAATCATTTTGTTATTCAAATTTACTTTTTTAAATTAGTCAATGGGTTAATGTTTGGCTTTATTTCTTAAAACGTTTTTATGATGCATTTGTTTGAGCAAACAAGGAGGGAAGTGCCATTGGACCGTAAATTACACTTGTACCCAAAGTTTTATAACCAGTTCAACTTGGTGAATTGGTATAGGGTAGGGCTTTACATTATATGATTCAATATTAATATTAATTTAGTTGGAACGCTGTTGATAATACGATGCAATAAATAACTATTCCATTATGGCATTGTATACTTTTAATTTCTGCTGGTTCTGAGCCATACTTAAAAATAATGTGTATTGTCGTTTTATAGACAACTTTCAAAAGATATTTAATTATAAAGTAAAACATTTTACTTGTTTTGATAGCCTAAGATTTCGGACCTTAAAGCCAACTATACTGGAATTAATCTCATAATAATTTTTTTATTTTAATATCCATAAAAAGATGGTATTAACACGATATGTTTTATTTTAACTGGATTAAAAGGATCATTTAGATATATACCCAGGGAAGGAGGGGACATTTTATAAAAAAAACTTTGGATAATTTTAGAGATTTTGAATTTTTGGTTTCTAACTAGTTGTGCCCAAACTTCAATCAATTAAATTAAAAATTTAAATCCACAATAGGGGTAACTTTATTTATCACCATTATCTAATCCCTTAGTTGTGCCTGATTATGGGTAAAAACATTCCCCATACTCAAACTTTTTTTGTCGCGCCACTGACCTAACCCAACTTAACCTAGCTAATGTAACCTATCAAAATCTAATATAACAAGAATGACAATATTCATAAAAGCAAAGCACTAAAATGGTAGGACAAACGGACATTAACACTTGTATATGGTCAAAACTGGATAATCAGAAAATATATGTATAAATTTGTTGAAAAAATGCTTGATACAGGATAATGTTTATAGACATACTTACGTTTTTAGGACTTCATTATAGTTACTTCGCTTATTATATTGTACTTTATTTTACTATTGTCCCAGGAATCAATATACAAAAACCAAATCAATCGGATAATTAGATCACATAAAAATTTGTTGTTAAAAAAGTAAAAAAATCAACATGTTTAAAATGAACGTACGGACGTTCTGGTAATGATTACAGAGTTGCTGCGCTTTCTAAATCGTACCTAACTATTACAGGAATCCCCATCTAATATTTGAAATCGATAGGACAATTCTCACATGCCCCAATTAACAAAAAAGCTATCCATATGGGACCATACCCAAATTTAATTATCGCAGAAATCTAAAGGGATAAGACAATGGGAGATTGATTGATGTACATACTCAATGATGGTAAAGAAAATTACCCCTTCTATAGATTACGATTAGGGGTGAACGTTTGGACACTATCCATGCAACGTAGAACGATGTCTGTTTGTTTGTAACGAAGGATCTCGCTAACCGCTGAACCGATCGGGTTCTCCTTAACAGGGTAGCTTCTCATAGTTCCCGGGAAGGTTTATAACTATTTTCTTGAGGGGTGGGACACCTAGGGGATTGGGGCAAAGCCACTTGTAGTTAATAAACCAACCAATCAAAATTCAATAAAAGTCCTCAAAAAATATGAACGTTATCATAAAACTAGTAAGTAGTAAAGAGGAGGGAGGGGACTCGAGTATTATTATTATAAAGTCTCCTGTATTTATTTAAATGTGTGATTTATGGGGATTAACCCTCGGAATATGGGGGGGGGGGTGGTGGTAAGTAACTGGTAACATGATATTACGGTCAGCCAAGGTGTTCGTACAGAAATGTTGTAAGAATTATTCTTTAGAAAATTCAAGCTATATTTTAAATTTGAGAACTTAAGTAACTGATATAGATATTATATTAATTATTATAAAAAAATATTTTGTTTGGTATATTAGATAAATAAATAGCTATTTCTGATCATTGATACACCAAAGTCAAGCAATATTTTGAAAAATTAAGTATCACATATAGATATTATAAAAAAACCTTTGGTTGGTATATTAGCTACTTCTGAATCTGATGCATCATTGTAACCCCCCCCCCCACGCCAGAATTCATTAACAATATATGTGCACCTGTTTCTCTACTTTGTGTGTGACTCACGTATAAGATATTTTAAGAAATATGATTGGGGGGGGGGGGGTTACATAACATTTTTAAAAAATAATACATAATTAATAAATCTACAAAATCCTATTTCTTTATTTGAACTGACAAACACAACAGAACATAAAGTAACTGGAAAAGTCAAAAGATAAATTAGCAATAACAACTTTGGAGACTTTTTTTCTTTAATTGTGATTGGTTGGTTTATTAAGCATGAAATGCTGCCAAAATGGAAATAAAAAAACAAGCGAAATTAGCAATAAGAACTAAGATTAACTATCTTGATAATCTGGCTACGAGATTGCGTGATGCTATAAAAAAAAACTATTCACCAAACCTCTATTATTCAAGTCATAAAATTCTACTGAGGTCATAAACCTTATTCGTATGTTAATATTTTCCGGAATTTTTATGATTTTCTGACAATGTTTGACCGTAAAGATATGTGAACATATGTAGTATTTTACAAATACATCCCAAATCTAGCACAAGTTGACCCCTTCTCTCCGTATGAAAATGTTAACAGAGGTGTGAAGTCTCAATTTCCGGTCGTTTGAATATATCGGGGAATTTGTATATTTTTAGGGTTATTTTAGTATTTTGAAAATATTGAAAACAGTAACATTTCTCTACGAAATCACCCATCGTTTACGATTTTGAGTATGTTTTGAAAAATACTATAAACTAAAACTATCATTGACAGATGGACAGACAGACAGACAGACAAAAAGACAGACGGACAGACAGATGGACAGACAGATGGACAGACAGATGGACAGACAGATGGACAGACAGATGGACAGACAGACAGACGGACAGATAGACGGACAGACAGACGGACAGATAGACAGACAGACGGACAGACAGAAGGAAAGACAGATAAACAGACAGATGGACAGACAACTAGACAATGCTGAGTATGAATGACAGACAGGCGGATAAACAATGTACAGACTAGATGTACATATTGTCATATGAATTATCAACTGGTGGATAAAATGTATTATAGAGTAGCTTCTCTATAAATTAATCAATGAATACTTTCATTGCTATAAATGAAAGACAATAGCTAAATTAAAGACACATAGCTAAAAATCTTGGTCAAACAAACTGACAAATTACTCTTTTAAGTAGCAAGGCTTTTGTATAACTCACTTTATTTGTTCGTTTGCCTGTCAGTTATTAAGTCATATGTAACAGTCACTATTGGAACACTGTGATTTTTTTATGCTATCATTTAAGATAGACCTGTACCCCTCTAGTCTAAACATTTTATTTCCATCTGTCTGTAACTCATGCATTAAAAGTTAAAATTATTTTAAAGGTTTCTTTGACTTTGAAAAATAAATTTTAAAGTGTATGTTTAGTAGTTTAGATGTCATAACAAAGAAAAGAAATAGAATATGTAATAGTTATTTCTTGCATCATATTATAAACAACTTTCTCCTGATAAAAAATGTACATGGTGTTTCAAGAGAAACATCTTTTTAAAAATATTAATTATGCATTGAAAATAAAACAATTATATGAAATGCTTTATATATTTGGAAAACCTCTTCTGGGACATATATGTATCAAATATTTAAAATTATTCTTTTTAAAACATCATATCATTAAAGTTAAAATTTGTGTGTTTGTTATGTAAGATATCTTAAACAGATTTCTAACAGTAATTTGATTTTTGCCCAAACTCTACAAGTAATGTGCCTAACAAAGCTGCAGTCTTGTTTAACATCTCTTACATAGACGTCCAAGGGGGGGGGGTAATGGGGCGATTACCCCCCCCAAACGAATGGGGGTGCCGTAATTTTTCAAATTTAACCCCCCTCCCAAAATAAAAAATCTCTAACATAAAATTTTTTTGCGCGTTTTGAGTGCATTTTTAATGCTAAATATTTAAGAAAATTTAAATTACCCCCCCAAAAAATTTTACCCCGGGGGTCATTTAAGGGGGGGGGGGTAAACAAAATTTACCCCTTCCAACAGATTTTAAGGGAGGTAATTACCCCCCCCCCCCCAAGCAAAATTTACCCCCCCCCCAAAACGAATTACCCCCCCCAACAAAAAAAAGCTTGGACACCCCTGTTAGGTAGTTTTATCAACTCTGACTCTATGTCACCAAATGTCATATATGAATTCTAGTAACAAAGTGTCAGATTAGGTAATTTCCCCAACTGTGACTCTATGTCACTAAATGTCATATATGAATTCTGGTAACAATGTGTCAGATTAGGTAATTTTCCCAATTCTGACTCTATGTCAATACATGTCAAATATGACTTTTGGTAACAATGTGTCAGATTAGGTAGTTTTATCAATTCTGACTCTATGTTACTAAATGTCATATATGATTTTTGGTAACAATGTGTCAGATTAGGTAGTTTTATCAACTCTGACTCTATGTCACTAAATGTCATATATGAATTCTGGTAACAATTTGTCAGATTAGGTAATTGCCCCAACACTGACTCTATATCACTAAATGTCATATATGACTTTTGTTAACCCTTACAGATCTGGGGGGGGGGGTCATATTGACCCCCCCCCTCTGTTTTTTCAATGTCATTTTTTTTGTAGGTAAGATAAAGAGTTGTGACTTCATGACTTTTTAAGTTTAGTAATTATACGTCGGCAAGAGTTGATCTTATAAGGATATCTGGTCTGTGTTAGTCGTGGCGTCCGGTCAAAGTCGGTTAGGTGGAACCAAATTTAGAAAAAATTCTAAATAAATCTTAATTTCTACATTATGACTTTTGTTTATAAGGTAGAAACCTAACATTTTTTTGGTGAATACTTAGATATCAATGACCTTCTGAGAAAAGTGGTGTTATGACCGTTTGACCGCTCCCTGACCGACTTTATGACTAAAATTTTTTTTGGTAAATCCTTGAGCAACAGTAAACAGATAAAATATTAATTGGCGCCGCCAACCCCCGTTTTATCGCCGTAACCGCCGAAAATGGCGGTTTCCGTTATTTGCCGTTTATCGGCGATGATCTGAAAAAGTAATTTTTTTGTTATGAAAAATAAAAAATTCGTCCTAAAATTTGGTCATCCTAGCTGCCAAATTGGCCGCTCTACAGCTGTTTTAATATTTAGCGGCTGGCCGCTAAAAAGCGGCTAAGGAGTGGTCTGACCGCTATGACTAGAAAAAGTAATTTTCTCTAAAAATACACATGAACCACCAGAAAAAAATTTTATGTCTCTAACTGTAACAGGAGCCGAGATAGAGGGGGGGGTCAATATGACCCCTCCCCCCGATCTATTAAGGTGGGAATAGGGGCCCGATCTGTAAGGGTTAACAATGCATCAGATTAGGTAATTTCCCCAACTCTGACTCTATAACAGTAAATGTCATATATGATTTTTGGTATTAATGTGTTAGATTAGGTAGTTGCAATTATCAATGTGTCAGATATGGTAATTTCCCCAACTCTGACTCTATGTCACTAAATGTCATATATGATTTTTGGTAACAATGTGTCAGATTAGGTAAATTTCTCAACTCTGACTCTATGTCACTAAATGTCAGAGTATAATTTCTACTCACAATAATCGCATCCTTGGCGGTTCCAAAATACCCACAATTGAAGGATGCAACTGTAGACAACCCCAAACATGCCCATTGGATGGTAAATGCAAAACTTCAAACATGGTCTGTGACACTAGATTCAAACCAGAGCCAACATCAATATATTGGCCTAACCTCTGCAACTTTCAAGCAAAGATATAGTAGGCACAAATCCTCTTTCTCACGAGAAACAGCTTGCACAAAGCTATCTGATTTCATCAATACACACAAAAATACACACTTAAAAACACAAACTATAAAATTGATTGGTCAATTGAAAAACTAGCAAACACTTACAATCAAAATTCAAAAAAATGCAATCTTTGCTTGACTGAAAGCTTCAAAATAATGAAAGATTTCAAATCTAACATACAAACTTTAAACACGAGACATGAAATCCTCAGCAAGTGTCCACACAGAGAAAAGTTCCTTCTTTCAAAGTGCATGACATGAAACATATTCATAGCAGTATTTTTTTTATATAATATGTATTAATTTGTAAAACTGCAAATGATAAAATATGACCTAATTTTTCTCTTTAAATATTCTCTTTAAACACCTCCCCCTTTTTATATAAAGATGCTAATTCCCCCCCAACCCCAAGAGGATATAAGTAGTAAAAAACCCCGCAGGGTGTACAATTTTCTAACACTTCTTTCTTATTTAGTCTTTTAAAAGGATTCAAAATGCAAGGACATATATTTTTTTAACTCTTATTTTATACATCTTAATTGAACTGATGATCTATTTTTATAGTGAAACATATGTATTCCAGCAATAAAAAGTTAAAGAAATAAACTGTGTTTATACATATAATGATATATGATTTTTGGAAATAATGTGTCAGATTAGGTATTTTCTCAACTCTGACTCTATTTCACTAAATGTCATATATGATTTTTGGTAACAATGTGTCAGATTAGGTAATTTCCCCAACTCTGACTCTTTGTCACTAAATGTCATATATGAATTCTAGGAACAATGTGTCAGATTAGGTATTTCCCCAACTCTGACTCTATGTCACTAAATGTCATATATGAATTCTAATAACAATGTGTCAGATTAGTCAATTTTCTTAACTCTGACTCTATGTCACTAAATGTCATATATGACTTTTGGTAACAATGTGTCAGATTAGTCAATTTTCTTAACTCTGACTCTCTGTCCCTAGATTTCATATATGAATTCTGGTAACAATGTGTCAGATGAGGTAATTTCCCCAACTCTGACTCTATGTCACTAAATGTCATATCTGACTTTTGGCAACAATGTGTCAGATTAGGTAATTTCCCCAACTCTGACTCTATGTCACTAAATGTCATATATGACTTTTGGTAACAATGTGTCAGATATGGTGATTGCCCCAACTCTGACTCTATGTCACTAAATGTCATATATGAATTCTAGGAACAATGTGTCAGATTAGGTATTTCCCCAACTCTGACTCTATGTCACTAAATGTCATATATGAATTCTAATAACAATGTGTCAGATTAGTCAATTTTCTTAACTCTGACTCTATCTCACTAAATGTCATATATGACTTTTGGTAACAATGTGTCAGATTGTGTAGTTTCTCAACTCTGACTTTATGTCAATACATGTCATACGTGACTTTTGCAAACAATGTGTCAGGTAAAGTAAATTCCTCAACTTTGACTTTTGGTAACAATGTGTCAGATATGGTAATTGCCCCAACTCTGACTCTATGTCACTAAATGTCATATATGATTTATGGTAACAATGTGTCAGATTAGGTAGTTTTCTCAACTCTGACCCTAAATCACTAAATGTCATATATGACTTTTGGTAACAATGTGTCAGATATGGTAATTTCCCCAACTCTGACTCTATTTCACTAAATGTCATATATGACTTTTGGCAATAATGTGTCAGATTAGGTAATTTCCCCAACTCTGACTCTATGTCACTAAATGTCATATATGACTTTTAGTGATATTGTGTCAGATTAGGTAATTTCCCCAACTCTGACTCTATGTCTCTAAATGTCATATATGACTTTTAGTGATATTGTGTCAGATTAGGTAATTTTCTCAACTCTGACTCTATTTCACTAAATGTCATATATGACTTTTGGCAATAATGTGTCAGATTAGGTAATTTCCCCAACTCTGACTCTATGTCACTAAATGTCATATATGACTTTTAGTGATATTGTGTCAGATTAGTTAATTTCCCCAACTCTGACTCTATGTCACTAATTGTCATATATGACTTTTAGTGATATTGTGTCAGATTAGGTAGTTTTCTCAACTCTGACTCTATTTCACTAAATGTCATATATGACTTTTGGCAATAATGTGTCAGATTAGGTAATTTCCCCAACTCTGACTCTATGTCACTAAATGTCATATATGACTTTTAGTGATATTGTGTCAGATTAGTTAATTTCCCCAACTCTGACTCTATGTCACTAAATGTCATATATGACTTTTAGTGATATTGTGTCAGATTAGGTAATTTTCTCAACTCTGACTCTATTTCACTAAATGTCATATATGACTTTTGGCAATAATGTGTCAGATTAGGTAATTTCCTCAACTCTGACTCTATGTCACTAAATGTCATATATGACTTTTAGTGATATTGTGTCAGATTAGGTAATTTTCTCAACTCTGACTCTATTTCACTAAATGTCATATATGACTTTTGGCAATAATGTGTCAGATTAGGTAATTCCCCCAACTCTGACTCTATGTCACTAAATGTCATATATGACTTTTGGTGATATTGTGTCAGATTTGTTTGCATTGCCAAAAATGAGAAAATAACCTGACACAATGTCACTAAATTTCAGATTGAAATCTGAATTTTGGTCAAATTTTGTCATATCTGAACTTTGGTAACAAAGAGTCATATTGAGACAGATTTAAATCTGAAATCTAGTGACTGTGGATTTCTAATCTGACCGAAAAGGGGTAAAAACTACTAGGGCTAATTATAAATTTGATTTATGTTAAAAATATATTTTGGTGTTTTGTTTGATCTTTAATAGATATCTTTTGTTTAATTCACTTTGCTCGTTTGTCTGTAGGAATTTATTTTTGTCGACATACATTATACTTAATAATGTGCAAAATTTGCTCATTTACAGGCATGTCGATCATAAGTCAGCAATAAACACTTTTTATTAATAGTTTACATCCTATTATATAAAGTAGTAGGGCTAATTTTTGTTAGAAACTAAAATCTTAATAACTACTATACAGATTGAGTTCTTCCTTTAAAGAAAGCTTCTATTGGGTCCCAGGATGGTTTTAGGCTATTTTATTTTTAGTTTTAAGCCTTAGTATGGTATTTGGCTATTTTTCTGCCCCATTTCAATACAAAGCCCCTAAATGCCAAGTTTGCAACCGCTAGTAAAGGACAAGATATACTATGTATTATAGAAAATAACAACAAAATATTGACGTAGACAGTTTTTTTCCTTTTTTTATTTCAACTACTAGAGACATTTTTGTTCTTGTTATCATATAGTTCATGTCTATTGATAAGAATCTTTTTTAAATTGAAATGTTTATCTATAGGTCAGTTTATGCTCTAAAACGTGTTTAAGATGTAAGCTAGGCAACTTGAAATAGGTGAAACAAGAATGATAAAATTCATAAAAGCGAATATTAACATTATATTAAACCATAAAATTGCATATTAATCATTTCGGGAGTTTACAATCCCATAACATTATACTTAATCATCATATGAAATCAATGTATCAATGGTTAATGATCAATAAGCTTTCAATATTATAATTCATTTTTACACGAATCTTAATATAATGCTTCATATTAATAGGATGATTTATATAACCTAAATATGTGTTTTAAAGGAAAGATGGACAGATTGACGTTAGGACACATTTTAAATGTAGAAAAGCTTCGCTTTCATTTATTAGATAAAATAATGAATAAAATATTTGTCATAACTGAACTAACTCTATGTATTAATAAGTTTTCTCTTTTACTCACTCGTAAAAACAAAGGAAAATTTTTATGAATTTAATCTAGGATTTTTAAAGATTCTTTTACAAAAAACAAAAACAAATAAGGAGGGGGATATTGAACAATAAATAGTACTGGTACCCAAAGTTCTTTAAGTATATTCTTTTATTTGTTTGCTTAAAAACTTTGGGTACTTCAATTCAATCTTTATCCCTTAAGATCCGTGGTAAGGATTCCCATCACTTATAATGTCAAATCCAGGAATCAAAAATTCCAAAAAGTTTTCGTCTCAACAGAGGCCATATAAATTTGTATTAAAATATTATATTTACAGATTAACTTAATGTTTCTAACAGGCTTAACATAGGATTATAGTAGCTGCAGTTTATGTTCAAGCATATCCTATCAGGGAGGGAGGGGACAATGTTTATAACAATATTAACATAATATTATAGTAGCTGTAGTTTATGTTAAAGCATATTCTATCAGGGAGGGAGGGGACAATGTTTATAACAATATTAACATAGGATTATAGTAGCTGCAGTTTATGTTCTAGCATATCCTATCAGGGAGGGAGGGGACAATGTTTATAACAATATTAACATAGGATTATAGTAGCTGCAGTTTATGTTCTAGCATATCCTATCAGGGAGGGAGGGGACAATGTTTGTAACAATATTAACATAGGATTATAGTAGCTATAGTTTATGTTCAAGCATATCCTATCAGGGAGGGAGGGGACAATGTTTATAACAATATTAACATAGGATTAAAGTAGCTGTAGTTTATGTTCAAGCATATCCTATCAGGGAGGAAGGGGACAATGTTTATAACAATATTAACATAGGATTATAGTAGCTATAGTTTATGTTCAAGCATATCCTATCATGGAGGAAGGGGACAATGTTTATAACAATATTAACATAGGATTATAGTATAGCTGTAGTTTATGTTCAAGCATATCCTATCAGGGAGGAAGGGGACAATGTTTATAACAATATTAACATAGGATTATAGTAGCTGTAGTTTATGTTCAAGCATATCCTACTAGGGGGGGGGGGGGGGGGTAGCACAAACAATTTTTATGAGAAGCAAACCTTCCTTTCATTTAACATTGTCCGTTCGTCTGTCATACCTGTATTCGAACTTGCAGTCTAGCACCAGATCATGTCCAGATTCTGCCAGCTGTGGGATGTCCATGGATATTATGTCCACACTTTGTACACCTGAAATATAAAATACAATTATAGAAAAGCTCCGATTAATCACTGAAAAAATATAATCAATAAGTAGCAGAATATAGATAAATAACGTCATACAGGCCTTCCATTGGTCAATTAAAATATATACTGCCTATCATTGGTCATTTGTATTGTATGACGTCATTTTTTATATGCACATAAGCTGCTTCAATTAATTCAATGTATATTTAAATAATTTTTGTTGAGGGGGGGGGGGGATTATTAAAATCTAACTACACAATTGATATAAAAAAGGCAAAATGTATGAGCATATGCCTGTTTGAAGGCTAAGATCTCTTTTAGAATGGACCATTTAGGTTTTCCTGTAGAAAAAAGATTGATTTAGACAGGTTTTAGCTATTCTAGCGTTATCAAAGGAAAACCTCAAACTCTTTCACCCCACTCATTAAATCTAACCACTAGAGGCTATGGGCGAAGCCACTAGTGTGTTACAAAGTATTAATCTTAGTTAGTGTATGGTTAACCTATATAATTGTTGAGGAAACGAGGGGCCCATTATTTTTATCAGAACCAACCATTAGAGTTGCCTTTAATTCAATATTGACGGTTCCACACGGATACAGTAATAGTAAAATGTTGTAAAAAATCGTTCTATTTTTAGAAGATGTTCTGTTCTTTACATTACTCTAATTTAATTACTCTAACTTTTCTGTAGGACAGTTAGTTAAAATAAAATATTAATGTCTATAATATAAATATTAACGCCTTAGCTCCTGATTTTTTCAATAAGCTTTGCCAATTTTTGGCATTATCATTCTTTTTTTAAAATTAAATTTTATTTCAGTAAGTACATTTTACTTATATTTCAAATTTAAATAAAATTCAAAATAAAACATAAACTTAATACATGTATAATTTGTCTATTCTAATATTCTAAAATAAAACTGCAACGGTAGGCCGATCAATGTGTTTTATCGAAACGGCCACATACTTCAAAAATAGCAAAATATATCGTAAAAAAGTAAAATGTATTTTCACTGCACGGTTAATTCCCCAGTACCTATACCTGCAGTGATCAACATACAGCCATAAAATATCTTCCTATCCAAAATTACCTAACCTAACAGTTTTGCTAAAACACTGTGATGTTTAGAAAGGAAATGCCAGTTTAATAATCAAGGAAATATTTTCAGCAGACCATATTCATTAAACATATTTCATATCTAGCAAGCCTTATTCATTATATATACTTTTATATCAGAAATCAGTGGTTCCAAAACAAAAATCCAAGTGTCAAAATATCAAGTTTTTCTATACAGGCTAGGTTAGAATAGGCATTTAAAAAACCTATATGATGGTTTAAAATATGTTAGGCTATGTTGAGTTTACACTCCGACGTTTTTTATTCCTGTGTTTGTCCTAGGACCAAATTTGTTACTTAGTAGGCTTGCGTTTCTTGTATTGATAATAAAAGATGTAATTATATGTCAACATATGGCCTCTTAGATTAACAGGGTGGCATCTAAAGACACATCAGAATGCAATAATTTGGATTGATTGGAAAAAAAAACTTTATAAATTATTTGTAGATAATCAACAAAATGCAGTTAAAACCCATCATATAGAAAGTAGTCATAAGTAACCCTATATTTGAGAAAATAAACAGTGGCATAACTAAAGATATAAAAAGATGTTTCTGCTGCTACTATGACAGATCCATGACAAATATTGTAGGATGCCTTGGTCCATAAACAAGAGAAAATCGATACCTTGCATCTATAGAGAATTCGGGAATAGTCCCTTTCGTAACATTCGATTTGTCGTGTTTTTAAAATGGCTTTTTATAGGTCATTTTGGGTTAGGGTAGGTTATATTGGGTTAGGTGATTAACCCACAGTGTTAGGTAATTGGCCCCGCATGGTTAGAGCCCCCCGAAGGGGCTAGAAATAGGAGAAAAGCTACTGTGAAAAATACGAATTATCGCCCCATAAGGTGCGATGCTACGAAAGGGACTATACCCGAGAATTCTTATGACTAAAGAGGTTTAAAAGGTATCTACTGCTGCTTTGTAAGAAACATGATACATACAGAATACCTTGACACAAAAACAAAGAAAGTTCTTACTATGTAAATTTAGGACAGCCGAACAAAGGTTGTTTAATCAACATGTTCTAGTTAATTACGACAATCCCATCACAATAAAGGAAATGCCATACGCTGCAAAAATTATTTGAAAATGAGGATCGGGGGGGTTATAAATGGCCTATTTAAAAAATAAGTTATTCTCCTATGCAGTTCCTTAACTAGCACAAAAACGTCAGAAGCTTCTTTCATTTAGGCATAGATTTTCAAGATTAGAAAGAGGGAAAAAAAATATATGTAGATAAAACCGTTATTGAGATCTTAAGTTGCAATAACATAACCAAATTGAACATAAGTCATGCAAACTAGGAAAAGTATATCTTTAAACGAAGTACTTGTACGTTTGTGTGCCTGTCTGAAAAATAAGATCTCAGCAACGTAAATATTGTATTAGAATTTCAATAGATGTTTAGTGGGGTTTTCATCTATTTAAGAAAAAAGATTTTAATATCATCGTCAAACGTCTTATCTCTTCAGATCCCTATATGACTATTAAATGACAAACTGTTATATGTAGTTTCAAAAGTAGTAATAATCAAATTATGGTAATTTTTAAAAAATAACTTAAACTAAATTTTGAGCCACTTAAGTCTCGATTCATTTAATGCCCAAAGGCATTTTATATGTGTTGTCAATTCATATACTAATTTGAAATCAAATTATCCAGCAAAATATCTTATTTCGACCCTGTACAACGCCCCCCCCCCCTCACCTTTTCTTGGTAAAAATTGCAATTTCAAAGTAATGTGGCTCGGCCTAGGTTCGAAAGTGTTTTATTTAGATACTATTGGCGCCTGCGCCACAGCCATTGGAGATCTGCTTTCAAAGGGGTAAGAAGGGTACAGAAAAATAGCCTAAAACTAGCCAAATAGAATATGAGTATATAAAAGTTCAATTCTAAAAAGCAAAGCCAACTTCAAATACAATTAACTTTCAACATAAGAATCAACTGAGCCATTTTACTTTTACTCTAACCGACATATAAATAAATAAAGTTTAAAAATAAATAAAGTGGATGGGGGCTAAACGTACAGCTTGCGAAATGATTGATTCTACCAATTATATAAAGTAACTGTTAAATTCACAGCTTTCGGCTACCCACAAATAAAAATGGCCTAATAGGTACAAAAAAATGTTTTTATTATTGATGAATATTTTGTATAGCCATTATTTTGTATACTGTTATTATAGTTGCCATATCGATCTATTTGTTTCCAGTATGGCTTCGAATCCGATTAGTATTCGGTGGATTAGAACCGGTTCCCAGCCATACTAAAAAAATCATGCATAGCATCTTATTATAGACATTTTTTCACACATGCTCAAATAATAATCATACAATTAATACCAGTTTTGTTAGCCCGAGCCTTCGGCCCCTCGAGGATAACAAAACTGGTTTAAATCTTATAATTTTTTATTCTAATATCCGCAAAAAGATGTCAATAATATGATACTATAAACAACTATTATTCATCTTTCCATTCTTACTGTAAAATTATGAGCAGCAGCCTAATTTGGGTGTTAAACATGATTACAACTCCTTTTTTGAAGAAAAAAATCAACTTTTCTATCTAATATTTTGTAATGCTTATTTTACATAATATATTTTTACAGATTTCTCGTTATTTTTGTATCTTAATCAATCACAAAATTACTCTTTAAAATTCTACAGAAGCGGCTTACAGTACCTAATGAAAAATGACGTCATACACTACAAATGACCAATAATAGGCCACTATATATTTTAATTGACCATTACGGTAGAATGTATTCTTGAAGCATCTTATAGTGCCTAATCAAAAATGACGTCATACAATACAAATGACCAATAATAGGCCACTATACATTTTAATTGACCGATGGTAAAATTTATACTTGCCTATAGTTGGTCATTTGTATTGCATGACGTCATTTTTAATTAGTCACTATAAGCTGCTTCAATACTACAGCTTAAAGTCCCTAAAAGCAATGGCCGCAGCCGCCAATTTAACAAAAGTACACTTCAGATTTATAATTTTACAATGAACTAATGTTTGTTAAGCCCAGACAAATGAACAAAATAATATATTTCTTCATAACTTAATTAGCCATTACAAAGAAACACAAGTATGAAACCTTTCAGTATGGCTTCGAAACTGGTTAATATCCGATGGATTAGAGGTGATTCTATGCCTAATGAAAAATCATGTAACGTATTGTATTATATACACAATTTTCACGAATAATAAAACAAGAATCATAAATTCAATAAGTAATCTAATAACTTTCCATTTTGCTATCCGTGGAAAGCTATCTATATACATTTAACCATTTAATAGATAGAAGAACAGACAGACGCGTAAGATTTGTAGCTTCGCTACAGAACTAACTGAAGGCCGTGTCAAAGACCTAACAAAGAATTAGAAATAACAATTAATATGATAATCCGTCTTTAAACAAACGACAATTATTATCACTTCCGGACAATTAAGTAGTTTAAATAGTAATTCTTTTTAATTATTATTATTATGGTTAAAGTAATTTTTATTTTTTTTAGTCTTAACAAAAATTCGCCCTTGTCATATGCTTTAAGACCTTGGCTTATTTTTTGCTGTTATTATATTAATTTAAAGAAAGGTGTTGATTTTGTTATCAGAATAGCGTTATCTGATAGCTATCAGAGAATGGTTAATTAACAATAAATAAAACTTCCTCAGTATCATCACAATCGAGAGATATCTAAGTAACTGCAAAAATTTGGAATTAAACTAGAGTTTTTAGAAGAATTGAACTAGCATTGCCCCTACGCTATCTGCTTGGAATAGTTATTTGGGTTATAGTCCCTTTCGTAACATCGCACCTTATGGGGCGATTCTTTGTATTTTTCACAGTAGCTTTTCTCCTATTTCTAGCCCCTTCGGGGGGCTATAACCCTGCGGGGCCAATTACCTAACCCTGTGGGGCAATCACCTAACCCAGTATAACCTAACCTTACCTAAAATAACCTATAAAAAGCCATTTCAAAAATACGACGAATCGCCCCTTATGGGGCGATGTTACGAAAGGGACTATTCCCTAAAGTTCTCGTACAATAAAGTTTCAATGTTTAGGTAAATTTCTTAACTCAATTAATGAACACCCTTTTTTTTTGCAAAAATAACTACCAAATACACACGCCTTTCTAGCAAAAAAACAAAAGATATATATTCTAGTCATTGATATTAATCTATATCACAAAGTACATTTATGCCTATTTGTTGCATAATATAGACAGCTTTCCGCAGATATTTAACCCTTAACGGTCGGGGGGGGGGGCGTTGAACGCCCCCCCATCCGGTTTTTTCTATCTCATTTTCTGTGTGTGAAAGATAAAGAGCCCAAACTGCTTGACTTTTTAAGTATGGGTATGACACATAACTGAGAGTTGGAATTTTTTGAATATCTCCATCCTGGCGGGCACAGGATGCCAGCAAACCTGGCAGGGTCATCCAGGTAAAGAACAAAAATTTGTTTTTGACTTAAACAAAGCATTTTATCTTACCAAAATACTAAAATATCCTCTAGTAGTACATCCTCATATTAAATACAGGTGTTCAAGTTAATTTCAGGTTCCAGGTATGATCCTGCAGGTCCTGATCCTCCAGGTCTCCAGAAATCTTTAAAATGCTCCTGTGGCCGCAAATTTTGACTTAGAGACTTCAAATTTTAAACTTAAGCTTTTCTTACATGTCTACATAATGTATTAAAATTTCATAAAGATCCGCCGCCGTTTTCCCGCCGACCGCCGACTGCGGCGGCTGGCAGCTGCCAAGTACAGCTGCGGCCGCTGAAACTTATGATTTGATATTTCAATTATAAAATTTAAATAAAAATAAACATTTTCTGCAAAAAAAAATTTATTCTAGCTTTAAAAATAAAAAAATTACAGCCGTTTGACATTTTTAAGTAAAAAAGGACCTAAAAACAAAGGTTGTTAAATAAAAGGGTGAAGGAAGCGGAAATTGACCTTGACTTACTTAAGGTCGGAAATTCACCATAACACAGGGGACTTGCACAAAAAATTTTAGCCCTCTAGCTCTAATAGGAACTGAGATAAAGAGGGGGGGCGTTGAACGCCCCCCCCCCCGACTGATTAAGGTGCGGCAAGGGGCCCGACTGTTAAGGGTTAAAGTAAAAATTATTTAATTAAAACCAGTTTTGTTTGATCAGAAAAACCGAAGACCCGGGCTAACTAGTATTTATTTTGATTTCATTATTCGTAGAAAATTGTCTGTAATATGATGTAATACATGATTTTTCAAAATGGCTGAGAAAAGCTTTTAATCCAGCAGCCATACTAAAAAAAATGTTTAATGATCGTTCTTGTTTAGTTTTAGTAAAGCATTATTTTTCATTTTTATTATAAATTACAATCACCTGTTACATAAAAACAAGCACATGCATATCCATAATCAGTTCAGCATTAACAATCTAATTAACTACTTTTTATATGAAAGAAGAATGATACTATATGTAGGAAATTTTAAGGAATATTTACCAAATGTAAAAATAAAAGATATGTTTATAAAGTATATTGATGATTAGAGTAAAACAATAGAGGGAGGAGGGTTAAATAACTGTGTGTATCCACCCCATGGATCCTGTGCCTACCGACTTTCAATTGGGTCTTTGAAAATCAGCCAATGGCGTCGGAAATTTCTTCGCAGCCAAGATACTACAAAAGAGCAGAAAGCAATTTGCTAGCAAACGAAAAAGGTCACCAACACTGTATCCATGTAGTTGGCTTGATTATACATCTGTATTTATACATTTATTTATTGAAGAAAGTTTTTAAACTCATTTCGAAAGAAAGCCATAATTACTCGGTTATAGAGTAACTGCGCTTCTAATGATAATTAAGAACTTTAAAATAATAACATAAGGATTTTTCATTTTATGCCTATTATTATTTTTAAACATAAGGTGGATATTAAAATTATTAAAAATTAATTGTCGATTTCATAAAAGTTTTGAAAATAATGTTGATCTAAAAAACAAAAAGCAAATCTGTGTGCCTTTTAAGATCTCACAAAGGGTCGAATAAGAATTTTCTACTTAAGTTAAAAGTAAATTGATATCAAGGAAAGTTTTAGGCTATTTTGAATACATTGAAAAAAAAGTTATTTTCCCTTACTGACAAGACTGAAATAATATTAAAATGAAAGGTTGGGACTAAAACCCACAACCACATAGGAAACCAAGGGTATATTTACAAGAAATTTTATACCTAAATCCTAAAATTTAATAAAGTAGTAGGTTTTTTAGTTTGTCCGTCAAACTCTCGCTAACCACTGAACAATTTTAAACACTCCCAGTATGGTTTAAGGCTATATATTGCTTTTTCTTCACTTGATACTAGGGGCGCAACCGCTAGTACAATATACATGGCCAGTTATCCAATGAAATAAATGAAAATACCCTCCTTGCTTAATCAAATTTGGACAAACTTTTTTCCCTCTACTTTCAGTCAAAGGTGTAACATCATATCCACAAAAAGTGTTTCATATTCGCAAAACACAATAGCAGACAATTTAAAGAATCGGGGATATAAAGGGCGTTGCTACATAAGACCAACTCTACAAAAGACCAACACCTACAAAAGACCAACTCTACAAAAGACCAACCCCTACAAAACGCCAACTCTACAAAAGACCAACCCCTACAAAAGACCAACTCTACAAAAGACCAACCCCTACAAAAGACCAACTCTACAAAAGACCAACAACTACAAAAGGGTCGATTTTTTAAAAGCAAGGATGTATCGGGTTCGAAACCATTCCGTTATGTAGCCAACACAGACTTTGGACAAACTAGCATTACGATTTTTTGGAGAGTTGGTCTTTTGTAGGTGTTGGTCTTTTGTAGGAACCCAAAGTTTTATAACCCCTTTGTCTAATTACTTAGCTCAAAAACTTTGGGTACTTTTTCATAGGTTGATTCCTAGACTAGCATTGTCCAAACTTTTCAACCAATGATTTAAGTCTGCAAAAGGAGTGGTATTGTTTATCATCAATGGGGATAATTATCAATTTATCTATTATTGTCTTATCCCTTTATATGGCGTTGCTACAAAAGACCAACTCTACAAAAGACCAACACCTACAAAAGACCAAGTTTGGACAATGCTAGTCTAGAAATCAACCTATGAAAAAGTACCCAAAGTTTTTGAGCCAAGAAATAAGACAAAGGGGTTATAAAACTTTGGGTACCATTTGAATATAGAGGCCAATGTCCTCTCAATACCAGTGTTTATTAATTTGAGTGAAGCAAAAACGGACTGTTTGGGCTGAAATAACAATTGCGATTCTGGAGCATTCTTAAATAGCTTTTTTTGTGGCGGTGATAGGACACCTCAGTCAAAACTTTACAGACAAACGAAAGTGACGACGGGTTATTTATGAAACAAGGACAGTTACGTCCAATAGTAAACTAATTCAGAACATATATTTGAGTGTAGATATATCAAAGACGATAATTGATAAGTTGATGTATACCCCCGATTATGAAACACAAAACTATCCCTTCTGTAATTTAAAACTACGGGTGGAAAAGTTTGGACTTTGTTTGAAATTTTGTAGGTGCAACGCAATCAAGATATAATAAAAGTCCCCAGAGTTTTTTAAAGCCAACGAATTAGAGAACACGATTGAAAAATTCCTAAGAGAAGTTTTTGACTTACACACAGAAACCAGTATGCTTGTAAAATAGTTTCGCCCGAAAAATTAAAAAAAACTTAGTTGGTAACCATCTAAAATTTAAGATGCTGCGCAAAATGGTACAAAAAAATTGACGTCATATGATAAAATAACCAATGAGAGGCGAGTATATATTTTACCATTGGTCAATTACAATGTATACTGGCCTCTCATTGGACAACTTTATAGTATGACGTCATTTTTTTGTACAATTTTGCGCAGCATCAAAATTTAATAAACTATAACGTTTATAACTTAAACAATAATTAATGTAATTTTTTTACAAGAACATTAGCATTTTTAAACTGCAGTAGAGAAGAAAGAAACTAAACTTTTGTGTTAAATGAATGTTTTAGTTTTAAAGTTGGTAGCACAAAATCTATTGCTATTAAACAACTAATTAATCTTCCCTCCCCCATGAATTAAATATGTATTGATATTTTTACAAAACCTTCATGACACAGAGTACGCAGAACAACTTTAAGTGGAAGTACAGAATAGATGCGCTTTTTCATAATTTTCTGGAGGTTTTAGATCGTTACATAATACACAAAGACAAAAAACAGACTCGGTCATTCATGTTATATCTTTTAATTGTTCAATTTTAATTTAATAAAAAAGAATGATACAATTAATAATATTACGTACATACCCTAAACATAAAATAGATGCATGGGCTACTTTAAACTTCTTGTTTGAGGGTGTTTTAAATGTTCCTCTAGCTATTACAGAGATTTTATACGAACATTTCTTATACCTTTGCTCAGTCCATTCTTCAATATGCTCAAGTAAAGGGATAGAAATATAATGTCCAGTATGGCTTCGAAACGGATTAATATCCGCTGGATTAGAACCGATTCTCAGCTAAACTGAAAATCATGTATAGCATCGTATAGTAGACAATTTTCTACGAGCAAGGGAACTTTTTTTTTTAAAAACATAAAATTGATACCAGTTTTGTTAGCCTGGACCTTCGGCATCTCAGGGCTAACAAAAATGGTATTAATCTTATTATTTTTCATTGTATAACCCTCGGAAAGCTGTCCATAATACGATACGAAAAATAACTATTTTAGGCTTAAATCTTATCAAATCAACAACTTATAGAAAAGTTCTTTAAAAATATATCCAATTCAACGGCTCATACCTTCGGAAAAAGGTGGTACAATCAAATAATTGTTTATCTGCAATTCTCCACTTACTGTTTATGCTTTTATTTCAGACACTGCTCTAACCCCTAATACCTGAGTTTTAACTAAAGAAATAAATAGAAACTTTTCCTTATTTCTTTTCTCTACAACAAAAGTGTTTTTGTAATATATCTATTTTTTTACTTTTTCGAATATATTTTCATAGATAAACAACCAGGTAGCTCCTTGTGCATAAAAAGTTTTAAAATTTAAAGCATTAATGATTTTTTAAAAACATTTACAATCATTCCTATAAATAGCTCAATTTTTAAGCAAGCACCGAACTATTTAAAACCATTTGACTGTTTTCTAAGAACACTTATTTAGGTTTAAATTAATTTGGTTTTCTTCGAACACTGTTCACCAAACTTTTGTTGTTAACCATTTTAGATTGATACAATGAAATCTATAATACGAAGTACTGATATGTTTGAGCAAATCTCTTCTTACAACTGGTTCTGCTCCGCATGGAAGATTCCTACAGGCTTAATGAAAGTTTTATGCTATTTTCAGTTTGTTGAAAGCAAAAAACGAAGCAATTATAACAAACCTATAAAACAAAATATGACGTTTTAACAATTATTGGTTGAAAAGCTTTGACACTACCAGTTTTGTACCGACCAATTAAAATTCAATAAAAAAAACAAATAAGTTTTTGAGCCAATGAATATTACAATGTGGTAAATTTCAATAGCATCTCCCTCTCTGGTGAAAAACGGAAATATCTTAATTAAAGAGTAGCCACATAACTGAAATGTTGCATAAAAAAATAAAGGTCAAAGATACTTTTTAAATGTTTTAAATTAATTAAATAATTGCTAAAGTTTTTTAAAAAGCTATACTACAAAATGATACAAGCCCAATTCCTTATTTCTCTGCTATAAAACCTCATTGTATTATTGAATTAGCTCGGTCCACGAACATGGATATGACAACTGAAAGAAAACTTTATTCTTTGCTATCAATTAAAAATCATTATCGAGGTTTTAGTGTAATATATTTGGGGTCAAGGAGAGAGGGGACAATGGGCTGTTTATTACACTAGTCCCCAAAGTTTTATATTAACGTTTTCTTATTCGTTGACTTTAGGGACTTTTTATGAATTTTGATTGGTTGCTTTATTAGGCTGAGTGTCCAAACATTTCAACCAATAATTGTAATCTACAGAAGGGGTAATTTAGTTTATTAACATATTAACATTGGGGATATACATTAATTTATCGGTCACTGTCTTATCCCTTTAGATCCCTAATTTGGTGAACTTATTTTCATAAAAGAGTTCAAATAAAATGTTAGTTTCCAATGACAGAAAAGTTAGAGGCAATATAGTTTTTCTTCAAAAGTTTAAATACCCATGTCTGTAGCTGCGAAGCATATTATCATAATTGATGATTCTATTATACAATGTATATATGTATACTTATTTGGTCTATATACTAAACATCAGAAAGATGCTTCATTATTTCTATTTATAGAGGCCTCTCAGGGCGATTTCTTACAGGAGGGTGGTGGTACCCTCCACAAAATAGTTATAAACCCTTCTAGGGCCCATGTGGAGCTACATTGTAAACTGTAAAGAAGAACCACATTTTATTAAAAGAATACTCCAAATCTAAGGCGTTGAAAGTAAAACAAATCTTCTCTTTAGTTAGAGTTTTACATTCGTCTGTCATGATAATATATGATAGTCTGTAACTCAGCTGCTATGTAAGACAGGCGTCTTATTATTATGATGTAACGTCTCAAATATTAGTCATAAAATGTCAGAGTAAATATCAGAAGATAATTGATAACATATCGAAAATATGACCACTATTATTGCTATTCTATAATATAAAGTAGGAAGGTTTTTTGTCTGAAGATTAAGATCTCAACAACTACTGAATCGATTATGTTCTCTATTTTAGGTAAGCTTTATATAGCTCCTGTCAAGGTTATATATATATTTTCAGATTTAAGTCTTATGATGGTTTTAAGCTATTTTTCTTTCACCTTACTGTCCCTTTGAAACCAGATCACCTAGATGCTAGGAGCGTAGTCGCTAGTATTTATATATACTATAAAAACTATAAAATGAAGACGTTGATTGTCCTTTTATTGAATAAGCAAGCAATACATAAATTGTATTTAACAGAAGTTCTACATATGTATATCTATAATATTAAATTGGGTGTTGACCCCATTTAAAAGCAAGGAGGGCGAGAACACTGGAAGAGAAATAAATCTGCCCACCAAAAATTAGAATCTAAAATCTCATATATAGGGTTGTTTTATTGAGTGTTTTAGCCAGTTTGATTATTATTTATGTAGAAATTTAATAGAGCTTGAAAAGAAGATTATTAAAGCTCCTCCACAGATTATGACGTCATATGATAGAATAGCCAATGAGAGGCCAGTATACACTGTAATTGACCAATGGTAAAATTTATGCTGGCCTCTCATTGGTTATTCTATCGTATGACGTCATAATCTGTGGAGGGACTTTAATCATCTTCGCTTGAAAATATATGACAATTAAACTTTAATAATCTAAAATACAAAGTAGAATCTGTCCATCTGTCTGAAGCTTAAGATCGCGGTAATTGCAGAACTGATTAAGCTTTGTTTCTCGGGGATTTTGTCCAATGGTCCTGTGATTATTTTAAGCTATTTTTCTGGGGAGTGGTACACCTTCTTCCTTCCAAATTCCCCGTCTCGAAGAAATATTTTTACCCCCACCCCCCCACCCCAAATTAATACAATGCAACCCCCGACCTCTTATTTATCTTAAATTCTTGCCTTCATTTCACTTAGCATTTACAACATTAATTTATCGCATCGTACAATAGACAGCTTTCTGCGGACAGTAAAATGATAAATTTTAAGAATTATTTCAGTAAATCTAATGATAATTGATTTAATATTCGCTTAAAATTTGCTATAATACGATATAATCTTTTTATTATGGTTCAGATCAGTTCTAATCCAGAGTAAATTGAACGGATTTGAAGCCGTGCTGGAATATAATTCATTATGTTGGTAAAAGCGCCCTTAATTATAAAAAGTGTATGTATAACTGTAATAGGCAAGTATACATATAAACAAATTGTTATTAATGGTTGCACTCCAACCTAATATACCAAATAATGCCTAATAAACATAAACAAAGAGAGATAACAAGGATAACACTATTCATGGAATGTAAAATATTATTCATTAAATTGAATGACAACTTCAGATTATCAGAATAGTGGAAATTGGACTGTTTATCACATCTGGTTTGGGTTTCACATCCTTCAGTGTCTAAACTTTACCGCCAATAACTTTAATATAGGAGGGGTAATTTTGTTTGTTGTAATTGTGGATGTACAGATCTAAAAAAAACTTAATTAGACAAGTGTTGGCTTTTTTTTATAGTAAAGTATTTTTGTAAAAAGCAGACAGTATAAAAGCGGTTTTGGCTCCCATATGGTCTATGGCTTTGAATATATAGGCAGCTGAGAATGCTAAAAATTTAAGAGGCTGTCTAAATCATAGGGTAGAATCGCTCCTGAGGAAAGAGAGAAACAAAAAAGACTGAGAGAAATGGAGAAAGAGAGAGAGAGAGAGAGAGAAAGAGAAAAAAAGAGAGAGAGAAAATAGGCATTAGTATGGTAATATATATTAATTTAATATTCTGATCCTACAGGCTCATTAATGATTTCCAGGAAGCAGGGAGGCACATTATACCTGCACATTCTATCTTTTTTATAGAATTATAAGAGATGCTTATTCTATAGACTAATGGTTAGCAGAAAATTTTGAGGCAAAACATATTTCTTATGATAGTGGTTTTGGGTCTTTGGTAGTGTTGGAAAAGTCCTTATTTACTCTTCTATTAGAGTATATGTAGACTAATTTTTGTTGGCCATATATAGAGTGGACTTTATATCTATAATACAAAGTAGCTTGATGTCTGTCCGTCTGTCTGAAGCTTAAGATCTTGGTAACCACTGAACCGATCTTCAGGGAATACACCTACTGGACCTGTGGTGGTTTTAAGCTATTTTCTTGGGGGGTGGGACACTTCAAACCCCCCCAAAAACAAAAATTCCCTCCCCATTTTTAAAAATTATTTGAAATTAGTGGTGGCAGCTCTAGTAGTACTTATTTTTTTTCCAATTACCTCTTCGGGCAAAGCCCCTAGAGGCTAAGGGCGAAGCCGCTATTAGACATTAATTTTTTATTACATATAATATTTCAATAAATTTAGACTAGTATTTATGGATATTACTACTCTTTTATAGATCCTCTAACTAAAATGTTTGAACAGATTCCTGGGTGGGCTAAAATGCAATTGCATAAGCATTTTTTACACAAGGGCTTTTTATGTGCAAAAAAAGTCATTATATAAGTTTTTTCTTTAATTTTTGGTAAAACGAACATTGCTAAAACTCGTAAATGAATGTAGTAAAAAGCATAATTATATTCAGCTATTCAATGTTTTAGTATTTTATGTATATTTGTTTTATGGTCAACATTTTATTCCATTCATCAAAATATTTTATAGTACATGACCTAAGAACAATACAAAGCATAATATTACGTTTTCTGTGTTTTCTAAGATCTTGGAAACAGCTTTACAATAAAGCCTCTATCCTATATTGAATAGGTTTCAGGCTATTATATTTTTTTTTTCTATGTATTTACACCAAAGTAAACCATGAAGAAATGTTAGTTTAAGGTTTAATTGACACCCTTCAAGTTACTTTGTATATGCGGGAGATTCTCCCTAAAATCTAGGAATAGATCTAACCCCCCTCCCCTCTTCCCACTTAATTCTTGCAAAAACACATTTCTACTATTCCTGCTGGGCTCTTCTAACCATTATTTAACCTAACTTAACCTAAAAAAACATAAAAAAAAAATATTTTCTTTTAATTTATTTGTGGTCCATACCCAAAATAAGGAAAACTACCGAGAATAAATTAACTTAAGACTTGGGAGGATTTAGATGGTTCGCTAGTGGAAGTAAGTGATTTTTTAGGTACTCTAAATAATAAATCTAATGGCCGACTGAAACTTTTGATAATCTTCTACATAAT
The DNA here is from genome assembly GCF_053477335.1 of Acartia tonsa. Lineage (NCBI taxonomy): Eukaryota > Metazoa > Arthropoda > Copepoda > Calanoida > Acartiidae > Acartia > Acartia tonsa. The sequence continues at coordinate 7,852,125 of NC_137265.1, read as the reverse complement.
ATTTTTGCAAGTCTGATTTATGATTCAAATCGATTAAAGTCTTGAAAATATCTGTTAATATAAATCATACATACCTAAAAAATAATATATAAATTAGTTTTTCTATGACTTAGTAACTATTACTAGTGGCTGCGCCCTTAACTTCTAGTCGCTTTATAATTAAAGATTAAAAATGGCCTAAAATCATTCCAAAAACCTTGATCTTAAAGTAAAATAGCCTAAAACCACCCTAGAACTTATTTAAAGCTACCATAAAATAAAAAAAACTCTATCGATTCAGTAGACAACAAAAAACCTTAATACTTTATATTATAAGATGGTGACTTCAATCTTGTATATTTATTTAAGACACCTTGTATTATCTAAAACTAATTTGCATTTAAAGCCTTGGTAATTTTATTTTTTGCTAGTGGTAAAAGTGGCAGCACCCCATTTTATCAAATTCGATCTTGGCGACATAAACCATGAAAGCTGAATTTCAATTCTAATAAACTTCAACAGGGTAGAATTATATAATATTTTGTTAAGATTGAAAACAAAATACAAGGATTGATAATATTAATAATATCTAAGATAGGCTATTAAGCCAGAAATATTACTATAATAATTTTTACTGCAAAAATATCTCGATTTTTATACTTACAGTCTTGAAATAAAGGTCTCACTACACCAATGCAACTTCATAAATAAAGCATACAAATTAAACTTTACATTTACTGAATTTGTTATTTGGTTTTCTTAAAAATTATAGCTTACTGTACTTATTCTTTTTTTGCAACAAATTGCATTATGCAAAAGTAGTATTTGCTGACATATTGTATCATATGACACAGGTGCTCTTATTAATAATAGTATGTTAATATAGTAACAGAAATTATGCAATAAACTAACAGGTAAAGACTCTAAAATCTTTATTTTTCCTACCTTTAAATAAAAAATCTTGACTTTTTAAGCACAAAGCATCTATATAATGTGTGTGCGAAAAATCAAAATGGTCTTTTTTATCAATTTCATACCTCAATGATTTTGCAACAATTTTGCCCTTCTTGTACTTAACCCTTTTGTAATTTTCTACCCCACCCCCATACTCTCAAGTACCTAACCTCCCCCCCCCCTCTCATTTTGATGGTAATATCTTTAAGCGTCATAGCTACTCTATAATTAACAGGGGTCTTAAGGAATAAGACAATGGACGAAAACTTGATGTACATCTCTAATGATAATCAACATGTAGATAATCTGTTTAAAAGTTTGAATACTCTAGTTTTGAACCAATCAATCAAGATTTTCAAGGAGAACTCTTAGTTTTTAGGCCAAGTTTGGGACCCAGTATTATTTGCATTCTAATGGTAATTTTAGTATGTCCTCGTCATTCACTAGGGCACTCTGTAATCGTATCTTTTTATTTAATTAACCTAATAAGTTTTAAATTGAAGGAAAACAAAAAAATTAACTTAAATTGCTTAAAATCAAAGATTCTATCATATGATAGCAGAATTTGTACAGAATTTTTCACAATATCTGTAAAAAAATGCAATCTTCTCTTGTTGGAAAAATGTTTTTAAAATGAACTAGATTAGATATTGTAGTTACATATCAAATTTTGTGTCTTTAATTTCACACTAAAGTGGCATTTTTAATAATTTTCAGACAAAAAGTTCATTTAAACATACAGCTAGTTCTAATTAAGAAGTAGCTGCGCTACTTTTAGATTAAAGGATGAATAAAAGTCACTAAAAGATAATCAAATATAACAACAAATTATTTGGTTCATGATAAACACAACGGATTTTATTAGTAGCGAAGCTACTCTATAATCTAAAATTTTCATCTAACAATTAGATACTTTAAATATGTAGCTTATTTGGTAAATAAGTATAATTATGGCTTCAGCCCTAGCTTTTAGTTGCATTTTTACAGGGGAAGTCCCCTTAAACTAGAAAATTTCTCAGAACCATCTTAAAATCGCTAAATTCTTTTTTTAAATAACCAATTAGTTGAGTTACTAAGATATTTAAACAGACAAACAGACATCGTCTTACTTTGTTTTATTGATAGTTCAGAAAATCTTTAAAATCACATCAATGTCTGCCTAACGAACTGTCTGAGTGTGTGTGTATGTGTGTGTGTGTGTGTGTGTGTGTGTGTGTGTATGTGTATGTGTGTGTGTGTGTGTGTGTGTGTATGTTATTGTGTGTGTATGTATGTGTATGTGTGTGTGAGTTTGTGTAGTAGATTGATCTGTGGCGGAAATGTAAATTATCTGTATGAAGATAATCATATTTGACATGAGAATACGATTTCAACTAAACCTCTCTTTCTTTCTATATTTCTTTTTCTTTCTATAACTCTTTTCTCTCTCATATACTAAACCTATCTTAGTATCTCTTTCTTTCTTTCAATCGTTTTACTTCTTTCCTTTTTCTCTTTCTTTCTATATCTCTTTCCATTCTCATATTTGATATAAATTTAAGAATAGGACTAACTCTCTTATTATCTATTCCTTTTTTTTTCTTTATCTCTTTTCTCTCTCATATTTGATATAAGAATAAGAATAGGACTAACTCTCTTATTATCTCTTCCTTTTTTTTTCTTTATCTCTTTTCTCTCTCATATTTGATATAAGAATAAGAATAGGACTAACTCTCTTATTATCTTTTCCTTTTTTTTTTCTTTATCTCTTTTCTCTTTCATATTTGACATGAGAAAACTTCTAAAATCCTCCGTCTATTTGAGTACCAATATCTACTCTTTAAAAACAAAAGTTTCTTCAGATGAAATATCCCTTCTGGAGCGTACACAGGATTTCTTACAGTTATAATCTGTAAAGAAAGCAGATTATTTGCAAAACTTTCTTTGTTAAGCAAATACTATGTATGCAAAAATATCCTTTTTTCTGCAAAAAAGGTGTTTAGACTTCTTCAGATACAGCTAGCTTTCATTGTAAATGAAGTAGTGGGTTTTTTGTTTGTTTGTTCATTTGGTCCTCACTAACTACTATACTGAAGTTTCATATAGCTCACTGGATGGTTTAGGGCTATTTTTTTATGAATCAAAGTCCGAAAAATCTTTCCATATTCTAAATAATATAGTGCTCTACAGAATATTAGATTTTAATATTAAAAGTATTATTATTCTACATCAGTTTAATGGTCGTTTGTCTGGCTGTCTTTTTTTACAAGCTTCGTTTCGATGGATGCTGTCATCCTCAGGGAGGGAGGGGATATTGAGATGATTATTACACTAGCCCCCAAAGTTTAATAATACCGTTTTCTTATTCGTTGGGTTAACAACTTTGGAGACTTTTATTGAATTTTGATTGGTTGGTTCATTAGTTGACTGTCCAAACGTTTCGACCACTTTTTGTAATCTACAGAAGTGGAAATATTGTGTATCATCATTAGGAATGTACAATTATTAAGCAGCCATTGTCTTATCCCTGGCCATCCTTGTTTATTTTCTCGAGAAACATAATCTCGTATCCCTGTATTTTTTTAAGTTCCAAAACTGTAGCTATTGAATTATTGACATAAAATGTTTGAAGCTAACTGTGTAGAGCTTGGTTAAACCTGCCAAAAAATATGCATCGTTATAATAAAACAGCTGAATAACTTGATTCTAAAAAGCCGAAGGCTACTTGAACGGCATTAAACATTGCGTTTGATTATTTATTAATAGGGAAAACACTAAAAAGTGATAGAACAATGGTCAGCAAATACATTTTCTTCCCAATTCGTATGTGTGAGTTTCTTTATTTGTTAGCCTAATATTAGGAAACACTTTTAAATTTGTTAAATAACGCCATTCTGAAAATGACTATTCTGCCTTCACATTGATGTTGATAAAATTGTAGTACAAAAGGTTAACAGTGAATTATTTTACGATTATGCAACAAAATAAATCGTTTTGCTATTTTGTTGACTTTAAATTGAGTTGAATCATATGAACACCAAGATCTAAAACTCTAAAATGGTCAATTAGATAACAAAGACACTCAAATCGAAATAAAATATCCAAAACGAGGATGATTATGATACTATGGAGCGCAGCTTATTCTTAAATTCATATACAGCTGTATACGCTAGTTTATTTATTTTTAGTTTAGCTCTATTTTGGATCATAGGCTTATTTAGGATCTAATTTTATACTGAACATAGAAGTCAAGTTTTCTCGAGTTTTACAATTCATTTTCAATTGGTTTATTAACTAAATCTGACAAAACAAAGAGATTTTTAGAGAAAAAGACTATTATTTAAACCTTTAGTGCTCATTTGTCCATATACTTTATATAGACATATCTAAAGATAAAAATGGACAAATGGTTTATTTTATTTATACTCTAAGTGAGGATTAATTATAAAGGGGAGATAAAGGGCTGTGGATCGATTTTAATGCAATGGGCAATGACAACACACACACGCACACATACACAGACACACACAGAATCAGAGTACAGTTGGGCGGTTGAATTATATTATTTTTCTATTGAAGATTATTTTTAAAAGCGAAGCTTTTCTATAATTAGGGTCGGTCCGTCCGTCCGTCCGTACGTCCGTCCGTACGTCCGAGATAGATAGCTTTTATTCATTAATTTAGGCATGTTTGAATTGTCCTATCGATTTCAAACTTTGCATGATGATTCCTGTAGTAGATAGGTACGATTTAGAAAGCGTAGCAACTCTATAGTCATTACCAGAATGTCCGTACGTCCATTTTAAACATGTTGATTTTTAAAAAAAATTAACAACTAATTTTTATGGGATCTAATTATCCGATTGATCTGATTTTTGGTATATTGACTCCTGGAACAACAAAGTTTACTGTTATAAGCGAAGCAACTCTATAATCAAGTCCTAAAAATGTAAATATGTCCATAAACATTATCCTGTATCAAGCAGTTTTTCAACAAATTTACTTACAATTTTGCTTCGACTCTTATACTTTTATATTCTGATTATTCAGTTCAGACACCATACAAGTGTTAATGTCCGTTTGTCATACCGTTTCAGTGCTTCGCTTTTATGGATGTTGTCATCCTTGTTAACATTTATTTCTCTACAAGATACAATTTATCATTTTTTGGTTGTTTCACTAATACACATATATATGTGGGGTAATTCCTAACCTAACCTATAAGAAGAATTAAAAGTACGTTGGTTTTCAACGAGTTTTTTTTAAGGCCTATATAACAATAACCAGCTATTTTCTATCCAAACTTTTATTTCAATGAGATAAAACATGAATGCTTTTTATTATTTTAAGGAAGAAAATTATACTCTTATCTACCCAACTTAAGAAATAGCTCACTGTACATCCATCAATCACTGGTATATGTCAATGGTCCATAATTCTAAATAACGTTACAATAACTGACCAAAAATTTACCAGAATATATATCATTATAATGGAACTCATATAAATTTATATTACTATAACATCCATAAAAGCGAAGCTTAACAATATATTGGGTATAAGGACGAACAAACATTACCAACTAAAGAGTAGCAATGCTGTAATAAACAAAATCTTTAAAAACGAAGAAATTCATTTATATAATGTAGTACTTATATCAAAAAGAGATAAGTCAAACATTTTAAAATTGATAATAACCGGCTTAATTCAGAGCTACGTGTTGTGCGCCGTATGAACGGTTGTAGAAACTCATACAATTGCAGAATTGCTTCGCTTTTAATAAGTATCATTAAACTTTATTAAGTTAATGATAATCTTATGAAATTATATGTTTTAAATTTATAGCCTTAAACCAATTGAACTTGTGATTACAGTAAGTATCTTCATTTATTATAAGTGAAGCTACTCTTGAAATACCTTTGTTCGACTAATATCAATCAATAAGTATTTAACTTTTAGGGGGGTTAAGTTTGAACTTAATGCTTTTATTACATCTTATTTTTATTTATCTATATAGCAGTTTTCTAGATAATAATGGACATACTTAAGCAAATTTAGAAATCCGATACCAAAGTTATTAAAAATCTACAAATTAAAATATAATAATAAGAAAGTTTATCGATCAATATAATTTAAAATAATATTTTTGCTAAAGTGTTAAGTTGTGTTATTAGCAGTTTTCTAGATCGTAATGAACAAATAAACGCCATTTTAAACATCAAACTACAAAATTTTCTTTAAAAATCCAAAAATTAAAATATAAGTATAATGAAGTTAATTGATCATTGTGATTTGAAGTTATATTTTCTTAAATTGTTAAGTTGTCTAAGTATCAGTTTTCTGGATCTGAATGGACATATTTAAGCAAATTTAGACATCAAACTACAATAGTTTCTTTAAAAATCCACAAATTAAAATGTAAGTATAAGATAGTTAATTGATCATTATGATTTGAAGTTATTTTTTCTTAAATTGTTAAGTTGTCTGATTAGTTGGTTTCTGGATCTGAATGGACATATTTAAACAAATTTAGACATCCAATACCAAAGTTAAATTTAAAAATCTACAAATTAAAGTTAATTGATCAATATGATTTTCGTTTTTTTCCCACATATGCTCCTCTAATCCAAACAATTAAATAGAGAAAGTGAGATTTCTCCAGGGAGGGAGGAGATATTGACTATAAATTATGCTGGTACCAAATGTTTTATAAATGCATTCGTTGGCTTGAAAACTTTGGTTACATTCATTAAATCTAAATTGGAGGTTCAAACAAGCAATGACTTTACACCCATTTTTAATCTACATAAAGGGGTAATGTGTCATCATTATTCTTCATTGTCTTATCCCATTAGATCTCTGGATTTTTTTCAGGCCTATATATCGTCATACCAAAGACATAAAAAATTGTATTAACTATAGCCGGTGTCATTTGGTAAAAATTACCATATTCAGCAGCAACGCCTAATTACCATGCATGTTTCTAGAGAGCCATACAAAAGTCGTGCAATCAAAGGCTTTCTTGTTTGTTTTAAATAATATGATTTAATTTAATAAGCATTATTAAAGCAAAACCTTTTGTTTTTCTCTGTATATTGGTAGAAAATTAATTTGTTTAAAAGCAAATAATGATTTGAACTGACAGTAAAGTTTTCATAAATTTGATTTTCAAAAAAAAAACAATGGATAATGATTGTTAGCTAAGTAGTTTATAATAAAATATGAAATAATGTTAAAAATCCATTTAGTTTAAAATTTTCACATGATATTTTCGCTTTCACTATGAAAATTATATGGAAAGAGATCTCATGCTCGTGTGGGGTTTATATACACCTTAGCTTCCCCTGCTTACTTAAACAATTATATATAGTGTTGATCTTTCATGATTCTACATTGCTATATGCTATACTTATGATGCCATTATAAGAAAAGTGTTATTTTTCAAAATTTATAAACATTCAACATAAAGATAGAATTTTTTTTATTGAAAAAAAAGTCTTGAGGTTGTTCTTTAAATATATGAAAGTGGGTAAACATTCTTTGATGTAAAATTAATGTTAAGCTTGAAAATTAAATACAAAAAATTAGATTGGAAATAGTACCTTAAAAAATTCCTAGGTTATTATTTCAATTATATTTGTAACAATGTAAAGTTTTATACTTGTTATCCTGCAAATTGGTTGTCTCCTGAACCCCCCCCCCTCCTCTTAATAAGACACATACATACATACTAAGCTACAAATCTATTATATTCATTAAAATTCTTTCCAATTTTTATAGCTTAATACATACATCGACCCCTGTGGGACGGAACCCCCTTCTCCTATAAAAATTCCCATATGAAATTACTGTGTTCTATCACTTCTACAAGTATAAATTTTCAAGTATTCAAGTCTGAAAAAAATGTTATTGGACGGTGATATGACAATAGACGATAAATTAACCTTTCTCCTAAACTCTAGTAACATCTAAAATTCCAAGGATATAAAGGGATAAGATTATAGATGATAAGGTGATAAACAAAATTCTCACTACTTTATTGTACATTTACAAAACTACAACCGATTAAAGATTTGACAAAAGCAATTCTCTATAACCTTCATGCTTAAAAATTATTGCTGTTGTAGCAACAAATAAGACAAACAAAATTTTGTGGAAGTGATAAGACACCTGGAAATTACATGGTTGGCTGGGAATCTATTTAAGATTACGGATCATTTGGTACTGCACACCTCAACCAGGGATAAAGGCATGGCTCAGCAAACAGATTTAAAGCTAGTTTTTCTATGGATAATCAATATAGAGAAGAATAGGGTACTAACAAAAAAAATGAGTAATCCCTTTTGTGACATCGCCATCGACAAGGGGGGTTTCGTCGTATTTTCGCAGTAGCTTTTCTCCTATCTAGCCCCTGCTAGGGATAATTCACTAGCAAAAGCTTTTATTAACAAGTTTGAAATTTACTTGTCTAGCAAATATCTTTTGCTCAGCTATTAGAGTCAAAACTATTTGACCATTAAAAAAAATTGCTGAAATTGCTGTATCATCTAAGAGGCCAACTTACCTAAAATAATGAAAATTATAAGATTTTTTTAATTTAAACCTCCCTGGATCCCTGATAGTATCATTTTAACCCCATTTTCACCAAATTTCCCACAGAAACGCTCTTCAAGCGTTTATTCAAATCAGCTAGAATTGTTTTTTAATCAATAATGATAGTTTTTTTAGATAAGAGTTTTACAATCTCTAATACATAGTATAACGATGTCTGACTATCTGTCTAAAGCTTTCTATAACCACTGAATCCTTTTGGCTTTTCAGGGAACATACCTACAGGACCTATGATGGTATAAAGCTGTACAAAACAAATATGGAGTTAGGGACCCAAACCATATCTTGAAACCTAGTCCCCAGAGATCCCCCCCCACACCCCACCCATCACACAAAAAATAGTAAATATGCTTCTAAAATGGCTCCTTAATGTTAATTTAACTGAAAACTATAGTATGTGAGTTTTGAATTTCAGGCTTCAGTGGAGATGAAGTAAGAATTTTGTTAGCATGACTATTTCAACTATTTTCCCTGTAAAACATGGATGCATGGCGTTGACATTAAAATTCAATAATTTGGTTGGTCCGTGTTCGTTTGGGAGGGTGAAGATACCCTCCCCCAGACATCCGGGTCTTTTTTATATAAAGCTATGAACTCTAAAAACCCACAACTGACAATAGACCGTATTCTAATTATGACACAGACTTTTGTCGATATAATAACAGAGCCATATTTTAATAAAGAATACATTTCAACTTTCTTAATTTGCATATGGCTACTCTATAATTTACTACAGTGTTTGTTTGTTTGTCTGTCTATCCGAAAATAAAATTGGGCGAGTTGTTGGAACACACAAATGTGACATAAGCAAGGTTATTTATTCAATTATAGGTTGATTTCTAGAGTAGCCTTTCTCTGGAGAATGACAATAGAATATTCGGCAGTACTAGCCATATTATGTGATGCTATATTACAGATTTTATTATGACTAAATTCTATGATTTTATATGCCTATAAAATTTCTATCTATTATATACCCAAGGAGGGATGTGTCTTGAATTGAAAAGTTACTGATTCCCAAACATACGTTCTCTCATTCGTTGCGTCACTTTAAAAACTTTTAAGATTATTAATAAATTAAGATTGGTTTGTACTGACTACCAATGTCTATTAAACAATCTAATCTATAGTAAAGGTAATTTTGTTTATCACTATTGGGGTATTTGTCTTATCCCTTAAGATCCCTGATGCCCAATTAAATGTCTATCAATTCTATTCATGCAATTACTATATGCCTAATCGTTTAGATATTGAAGCAAATCAAATCATCTATGATACAAAGTAGAAAGATGTCCGTCCGTCCGTCTGTCTGTTTGTCTGAAGCCTAAGATCTCGGTAACCGCTGAACCGGTTGGGTTCTACTCTTAACGGCATATACGTACTGGTCCTGTAGTGGTGTTAAGCTATTAACTCGGGGGTTGGGACACCCCCAATCCCCCAAAAAGAAAGTATTTTCCCCCTCAAAAATTATTTTTCTTTTTGTAAACTAAAACTAGAAGCTAAACCGCTAGTTTTTTTTTATAAAGTAGTAAGGGCTTTATATTGTAGCTTATGATTTCGATATCTACTGAACCGATTGAGTTCTCTATTATAGGGAAGATTCCCATAGGACTCGGGATAGTTTTGGGCTCTTTGATTTTTAGGTCTAATTCTTAGGGTGCTTTTAGGCAATTTATCTTCCCTTTTCTAACCCCTCATGAATAAATATCCTCTAGATGCTAGAGGCAAATACATCTGCAAGACCTCAAAATAAAAATAGCTGCATAGAACATACTGTAGTTATAGAGTAGCTTTGCTAGTAAAAAATTGCTGTTCTAATTGGCTTACATATAAATTTTGTATATTTATAGTCTAAATATAATGTATGCATTACTATATATAGTTGCAAATATAAGAACTAAGGCAAAAATTATCCGTTTAAAACAGTTAAGCTCGTTCATTATTTTAATAGCATGTAATTTTCAAACATCACAATTTTTTTTAACTTCATTAGAATATTGTATCTTCGTCCTTTAAGTTGTTTTGAATCAACGGCTACACATCTAGCTTTAAGTTTTCTTATTAAAAGAAAGGGAAACCCTCCCAACGGGTTAAAAGAAAAAATGTTCGTTACAGCATTTACTTATTTTACCCCAAAATGGATAACAGCCTATCTATGAGCAAAATAAGCTTCATAAAATCCATCAAGCTTTTTGTGAGAACTTGGATATCTAGATCTGAACTGGATTGTTTGCTGTTTTAAAATGCCCACCAAGTTGGTATACTATCCAGGCATAATATGTTGGTTTGTTTTGTGTTGGCTACTGACCCAAATGCTACTGTGGCATAATAACTTTATTTTCAGGGATACCATACCACTAGAAAAATATGAAGCTTTGGTGCTATTGTTTTATCTACACAAGAATATAGTAATAATACCTGAATCATATTTAAAAATCTCCTAATTAGACAAAATATCGACAAAAAAATATTTAAAATTTTGTGTTTGGTTAATTTATTTTTCTAGGAAAAGCCTTGTATATTTCTTATATAAAATCAACCCCACAACTTGACTAGGTAGTGGACTGTTTTGAGGATAATACTGAACTGACAACTTATTTCAATATGTATAAGGTTTACTGTGTAAGTTTTTTAGCAGTGTGTGTGTATTTGTAATAAGTTTAGGGATGTCTCACATTAGTTTCATTATCACTCTTATTTTATAAAGTGTAGTATAGTATCTTTATGTGTGCGTTTGTGCGTTTCGGTGTGTGTGTGTGTATGTGTGTATGTTGGTATATAAATCCGCCATTAATTTTTGTGATTATTACTCTTATTTTTTTAAGTGTAGTATAGTACCTTTATGTGTGCGTGTGTGTGTTTAGGTGTGTTAGTGTGTGTGTTGTGTATGGTGGTATATAAATCTGCCATGATTATTATTCTTATTTTTACAGTGTAGTATAGTAACTTTCTGTGTGTATGTGTATGTAAGAGTGTGTATGTGTGAGTGTGTGTATGTGTGTGTGTGTGTGTGTATGTTGGTATATAAATCCGCCATTAATGTTTGAGATTATTATTCTCTATGATGCACACTATAGAGTAGAAATTGCATAAACAGGGGCGCGGCAGCCGCAGTTTAGCCGCGTAAAAACTGCCGTTGGCGGTCAGATCGCACCGCTAAAAGCAAAATCAACCATATCGGTTGAGACATCAAATAGCTGAAATAAATAGGCTGGTTTTAGTCTATTTCCAAACAAGCTAGATTCTATATAAAGCTTTATATACAGAGTAGCTTCGTTACAAGAAGAGTATAATAACTTAATTAAAGGTTTAAAACTTTTGTATAGAGTGCAATGTATGAAACCTAAAAAGCCCAGGGGCAAGCCTTACAAAGAAGATTCGGATCAAGTCTGACATACAAAGAAAGGTATTTGCTACAAATTTCCAAGGCTGGTATCTGCCATACGGCTTTAAGTATAATAGCGCAAAATAAATTTTGACAACAATATAACTGATATAAAATTGTTTACAGACTAGCCAGGATTTAAAAATGCACAGTTTAAGTAAAAGCGCGAAACAATGTCTTTTCCATGCAATTACATTGCAAAAACATGGAATTCCCCGTGTACTATTGGGTCTTTACATTTTTTTGTATCTAACCGTATGCAAAATTTGGATAATCACATTACAATATGTCGAAATAAAGACCTAATATCATATTATGAACATGATCCGCACATACTGCCGAGCCCTGCCAGGCTCTCTGCTGCTGTCTTGCGAAATCTTTTCCATTAATTTTCCTGCAGGGGAAAAACTGGTCCCAAATTGACTGCAGAGTGTTTACACAAGGTTGACAAATTTAAATTAAATATTTGTAGCAATGTTTTTTTAAGTTCCTATGATAGTTCTCGACTTTAGAAATTGTTCCTACTGCTGAAAATACAAGGAATTAAATGGTTGATTGTCCGTTATGCAAAATTGTCAAAATAAAAAAAAACAAGCTAAATAGAATATTTCAAAAAACTTTTTAAATTGGAAATTATAGAAAGATAAACCTTTTTAAAAATAGCTCGAAGTTGACAGATTTAATCGATAAAAATTGGAAAGTAAAAAATGGAAAATAAAAAGAAAAAATTGGCAGATCTAGACAAAATAATTGAAAAGTTCTTAGAATTCTAAGTAAGTATTTAAAAAAAGGGAGATAGAAATAAAACGACTGAACCCAAAAAGATAAAGAGAAACAAATAGAAAAACGAAGTCGAAAAAGAGAAAGAGAAAGGATGTTTGAAGACAGAAAAAGAGAGAGAAAAAGGAAAAGGGAGAGAAAGATGAAAAGTCTTTCATGTTTATTGAAAGGAACTGTTGGGACTAAATTTATACAAAGAATAGATAAATAGATAGATATATAGATAGACAGACATATAAATAGATAGATATATAGATAGACAGACATATAAATAGATAGATATATAGATAGACAGACATATAAATAGATAGATTGATTGAAAAGAACTGTTGGGACTAAATTTATACAAAGAATAGATAAATAGATAGATATATAGATAGATAGATAGACAGATAGACAGATAGACAGATAGATATATAGATAGATAGATAGATAGATAGATAGATAGATAGATAGATAGATAGATAGATAGATAGATAGATAGATAGATAAATAGATAGATAGATAGATAAATGTTGGGACAAAATTTGCACAAAGAATAATATTTGTACAACAAATGGGACTGAGAATTTGAGGGTGGAGGGGGGGAGGGGAGGGATGCTAGGAGTTTGGTCATTTTCCTCCTTGTGTATATCTAGAAACATTGTTAAGCCCTCGACAAATGAATCCACTTATTGTCTAGAAGGTGTCGTGTTCGAGTCTAGACTGCAAAAAATCTTGACTAAATAAGTGAAACCAACGCTGCCATGTTAGACATGTGACAATTATCAGAATGTAAATTTAGCTTGTCCCCAAATTGTCATAAACACAATCTCTAATAGGTTGGCTCAAAAATTGATTACAATTTAATAACTATTACATTGACTGTATGTTTAAACTTAATAATTAATAATTTTTATCTGCAAAAGGGGTAATCTATAATACAAAGTAACTTGATGTCTGTCCGTCTGTCTGTCCTTCCGTCTCTTAAGATCTTGGTAACCACAGAACTGATCGAATTGTACTCTTCAGGGTATATAGTGTATACCTATTGATCCTGTATATTGTAATTACAATAATGGTTTATATTCACTGTCCTATCCCTTTATATCCCTGAACCTGGCTGTTGGGATTCAGAATGCTCTTAATACTCTGGTTGTAAGTCTTGATAGAACAAGGATGACAACATCCATAAAAGCGAAGCACTGAAACGGTAGGACAAACGGACATTAACTCTTGTATAGTATCTAAACTGAAAAATCGGAACATAAATTATAAATGTCGAATCAAAATTGTAGGTAAATTTGTTGAAAAACTGCTTAAAAACAGGATAATGTTTATGGACATACTTACATTTTTGGACTTGATTATAGAGTTGCTTCGCTTATGATATTGTTCTTTGTTGTCCCAGGAATCAACATACCAAAAATCAGATCAAACGGATAATTATAACAATTGAAAATTTGTTGTTAAAAAAGTAGAAAAATCAACATGTTTAAAATGGACATACGGACATTCTGGTAATGATTATAGAGTTGCTACGCTTTCTAAATCGTACCCAACTACTACAGGAATCATCATGCAAAGTTTGAAATCGATAGAACAATTATAACATGCCTAAATTAACGAATGAAAGCTATCTATCTCGGACGGACGGACGGACGGACGTACGGACGGACGGACGGACCGACCCTAATTATAGAAAAGCTTCGCTTTTAAAAAGATTCTCCGGAGGGTCTTAGTACCACAGCTATATTTGAAAGGGATACTGCTATAAGATATTTGAGAATGTTTGACCACCGTTTTAGATGATTTATTTTACTTACTTTATGAAAACTTTACAAACTATTTTTCTTAACAAATTTACAAAGTTTTCGGTGGCGAAAAGACAAAAGTTTAGATAAATTTCTTTACATTATGACAATGTAAAATGGAGCTTTCCCACAAAAAGCCTATCAAGCACTATAGTTCCCTAATTTTGAAGTAAATAGAATTAGGAGGGGGAGGGGGGGGGCAGTTTTTCAGGTATAATCCCTGCGGCGGCATTATTACCGCGACGCCTATACCTGCGGTGTCCTAACCATGCTGGCCTACCCGGGACCCAATATAACCGAACCAGAATGAATAAGTAAAATTTTCAATGTATTCTAAAATAAGGGGATGGGGAATTTTTGCTCAACTGGGCACTTTGAGGGAAACGACACGTAAAATAAATTTTCTATTTTAGTATTGTTGGCTATTTTAAGCAGAAGAGTTTAAAACGTTTTCAAGACAAATTCCAATTTCCTCTGATTTTCCAGCTAAATCCAGCGGCTACAATTTTTCTTGTAATCTTTTACAGTTTTTTTTGTATTTATTTTTCATTGTAAAAGAAACTTACCTGAAATATATGAAAGTTTTAAAAATTGAAGACAAATTCTATTATAACTTTAATAGATTATCTCTTAAATTGATTCTTTTTTTTCTTCTTTGTAGACTCAAAAGCTATCATGCTTATGGATGCTGGTATGCCTATTATTTTATTTCAACAAAACAAACATTATTTCACAAACAACCAACTGAAATTTTCTCCTAATGAAAAATCCTATGATTTTGCATCCTTCTAAAATGCTTTTGAATTGAATAACTCATACAATTAACAAGGATGCCAACATCCATAAGCAGCGAAGCACAAACATAATCATGGATGAACAAACAGACAAAGTTAGGTATAGAGCACTTTTAATAATCATGATCACTTGTTTAGATTTCAGCCGTCTACTAACCTAAATAGGAGCTGAAATAAAAAAAATTCTCAAAAATTTTCTGATAGACGGACATTTCGGATTATGGAGTAACTTTGCTTTCAAAAATAAGAGAAATAAATGATGTACCACAAAGAATAATAATAACTATAAGAAGATGCATAAAAAATTAGCACGGAAAAATGAACCAATAAATGTATGTTGTAAAAAAAATCGCGGCATAGGCATAAATAGCATTCGAGTGTGGACCACATAGCGTCATAATAGAAACGTTAAAAATGGCTCCTACTACTGCTATGTATTTCACACAACATAAATAGTAAGAGTAGGGGAATGTATTTTCTCATAAACAGGCACAAGTTACAACTCAAGACTGTCAAAAATTTAGAACACAGTAAAAGTGTCGGACTGATTATGACGTAACAAAAAAAATTAGCCAATGAGAGGTCATTATTGACCAATGGTAAAATTTATAGTGGCCTCTCATTGGCGAATTTTTTTTTACGTCATAATCAGTCCGACACTTTTACTGTGTTCCAAAATTTAGATCTCCAGACAAAGATAGTGCAAATAAAGTGTTTGTTGTTTTAAGATCTTATGAAATAGAAAAAGGGGAAAATTTAAAATGGACCCAACCTATGTGTTAATTGCTATATTCCTGAAATTATAAAAATCTACATATGCTGTGCTATGCCATTATAAATCATTCTACTCTCCGCAAATTATTTTACACTCGCAGTTTTTTCGCACACACTCTCTCTTTCTCTTTCTCTCCCTCTCTCGCTCTCTCTCTCTCTCGCTCTCTCTCTCTCCCTCTCTCTCTCTCTCTCTCTATCTCTCTCTCTCTCTCTCTCTCTCTCTCTCTCTCTATCTCTCTCTCTCTCTCTCTCTCTCTCTCTCTCTCTCTCTCTCTTTCTTTCTTACTTTTTTTCTCCTTATCTCCCTCTGTCTCTCTTTCTTTCTGTCTTAGATGTTATTCTGTCGATATACAACTACTAAAAAATACTAAATTATTTTACACTCGCAGTTTTTTCGCACACACTCTCTCTTTCTCTTTCTCTCCCTCTCTCGCTCTCTCTCTCTCTCGCTCTCTCTCTCTCCCTCTCTCTCTCTCTCTCTCTCTATCTCTCTCTCTCTCTCTCTCTCTCTCTCTCTATCTCTCTCTCTCTCTCTCTCTCTCTCTCTCTCTCTCTCTCTCTCTCTCTCTCTCTCTCTCTCTCTCTCTCTCTCTCTCTCTCTCTCTTTCTTTCTTACTTTTTTTCTCCTTATCTCCCTCTGTCTCTCTTTCTTTCTGTCTTAGATGTTATTCTGTCGATATACAACTACAATTGTTTTTGTTGACAAAATATTGACTTATTGACAATATTTAAGAGTTCATTTAAGCTCTCATGATATCGACATTACCTTTCTCGTATTCATTCGAATCCGGTGGATAAGAACCGGTTCTCATCTATACGAAAAAACTATGTCTAGCATCGTATTATATCCAGTTTTCTACGAATATAGAAATGTACAATCATAAGATTAATTATAATTGTACATTCTATATCCGCGGAAATCCGTTTATAATACGATGAAAGAAATAACTATTCTTTCCCTTTCTTTTTTTCCTTTTTCACAAATGTTTACTAAACTGTTTATATTTATTAACTTTACTTTTGTAAGATTTATCGTTTATTTGGTCTTTTTTTCACCATTTCTTAAATTCTTGTCTTAACCTCTTTTCGAGGAAGCTTTGTGTTTATCAAGTTCGAAATTAATTCCTTATCATTATCCCAAATTAAGCGCAAATGTCGTCTTGTTTGACTTTCCTTTCATAAAGTGACGCGGTATGGATTGTTTATATGCGCCCACGTTTCTTACTTTTGAATGAGACATGAGTGTGTGAAGATTTCGGAGAACAAAATTGGGCCTATCATTGGTCTCATAGTGCGTGAACGACCCTAGTATACCAGGGATTTGAAACCATAAGAACTTCAGGTAGAATTTGTTAATTTTATTAAGAAGAATGGTGTATAGGACGATTATATGTAGTTTTAAAAAGGCTTTAGCCAGCTAAACATGAAACTTAATAATGATTAATATATGTTTTAGTATTTTTTATGTGCCTTTATTTTGCATTTAACAATGATTTATTAAACCAAATAATTTTCCTTTAAAGCCAAAGTTTCCAAAGATTCTTAACCGTAGAGAAAAATGATTTTAAAAAGCAATTAAGATTACGTGGTTATAAATAACTGGAATTATGAACTAATTGATTTTGTAATTTCAGGACTTTGAAATAATTTCATCAATAAATCTATAATCAAACCTGCTGTTGAAACTTGATGGTTCCTGGTATTGGGGGTTTGTATGTTCGCCAACAGATCTCGAGAACTTCCCGCTAATTCGGAAGTCATACTCAACCAAAGTGTCATGGTTGAGACAATTTCAAATGAATGGAGTTTGAAGGAGCTGCACAAGCGAATTTCAAATAACCTGATGGTTGAAGGAGCTGCACAAGCAATTTCAAATGGTTCTGAAGAATAGGCATTAGCATTCTTCAAAGAATCTGAAGAATAGGCGTTAGCATTCTTCAATAGATCAATAGCATATAGTGTATTGATGCAAAAAACATTGACAATTTTTCTGTGAAATAATTACCTAGTGAATCAATATGCCACTAACCAAAAAGCAGAAAATTGAGCGAGCTATCGCTATTGGCAGTGAAAGGCTAGAAGTGTTTGACGAACAGTTAAAAGTGTTTTATGACAATCTAAAAGCCTGCCAAAGTTTTAGTTCATGTGAAAATGTGAATTTAAAATCAATTCGTGACATTTTTAGTGAGGTCAAGGACCAATCTGACCTAATAAAAAGTCTAAAACCTGCCGTGGATACTAGTGAGCTGCGCGAGTTCAAGCGTGATTTGGATGAAGCTAGTGAGCAGAAAACTGTTGCAGATAAAGTTTATGCGTCGTTGGAGCAGTGTACAAAAATTCTGTACTGGCTTGACAATGATTCAGACGACGCGAGGTCAAGCACTGTCGCCAGGAACCTCGACATCATTGAGAAGGTGAAGATGGACATGGGAGTGCTTAAAATTTCCATGGAGTTGCGCCAAGAAGTACGTGATATGTACCGAAGGCTTAGAGAGATGGAACGTCGTTCATCTAACTTGGATGAGAGTGGGACACCTGCCATTCTCTCCAGAAGTATGTCTGCCGTGGACATTCGGAGTTCCAACCCGCAGTATGGGCGCTGGGACAACAGTTTGCTGCCGTCCTTCGACGGTACTGACACGGATTACCCAAACTTTAAACAGGTCTTTAAGGATCTATGCTCTGGTTACGGATTTGCTGACCAGAGGTTAAGTCTGATGTTGTGTATGGAGAAGGTGATAACCAACCCGGAACTACGCAAGCAAGTGTCAGCGATTAGAGATCATAATGAACAATGGTCGTTTCTCGATCAGATGTTTTTATCAAACACTCGCCGGTTCATGAGGATTTTAACTAAGCTGAACAAGATGAAACCTGTGGATAAACCTGTGGACGTGGTTAGTGCAATTGCTACCTTCAAGAGCATGATGCAGGAAGTAGAAGCCATCGTTGGTTCTGCAGCTAAGGATTACAACCACCTAACTCTTATTCATATTTTTAAAGACAAGTGCCCTGAAAATTTGAGAGAGAAAATTATGATGGAGCTAGGTAGCATGAACCAACCAAACATCCAGAAGATTGTAGAACTGCTGGAGAGGACCAGGGGAGCAATGTTGGCCGGTGATATGTCCTATGACACTAGCGCCGGCAAGAGAAATCGTGACAGAGCTGCCGCCGCGCAAGTGTCTGGCCGCAGTGACAATGAGAATGGATGGGCTGGAAAGGACAAAACTTCCAAGTGGAATAGTGCATGTCCTATTGAAAATTGCGAGGATAAACATCCTATTTTCCGTTGTCCCACATTTAAGAAGATGGATGTTGTTGACCGAAAAAAAGTTGTCCAGCAGAATAAGTTGTGTGAACTCTGCCTGTGTGATGGTCATGCTGCTGACAATTGTAATAAATCGGATAAGCTTGGTGTCTGTGGCACCAATAATTGCGACGGTTATCATAGTCGTATGTTGCATGAGGCTAGTGCTAGTGTGAATACAGTCTACAAATCAAGTTCTGCGCCTAGCACATGTACCTTCCTGCTGCAAATAGTTCCAGTTGTAGCACCTGGCGGCGGCGCCTGCCATGCCGCCGTCATGTTTGATTCTGGTGCGAATCTACCACTTATATCTGAGAAGATGTCCCACAAGTTGAAGCTGAAATCTACCGGCAGATATACAAACATTTCTGTTGCTGACGGTAGTGAATCATCCTGCCGCAATGTGGTGTTCTATCTGAAGGACAGGGATGGTAAATTGAGAGAATTTGAGGCAGCTGTTATGCCTAACCTCGGAGGTGGCAACGAGATGCGCTCGGTCCATCCGGAAACCGCCGCCGAAATATTTAAGATGCCGCCAGAAAGATTTACATATATTAGTGGAGGCTTAGATATCATCATTGGAAATACACATCCTGACGTGTTTCCATCAACCTACCAGAAAGTGGGCCAGTCTATGTTGTGGCGAACCATTTTTGGTAGTGGTTTTATCTGTACAAGTGCTGACTATGGAGCTGGTCAGCAGAAATCTGCGGTTGGTACTGCCGTAGCTGTTGATAATGAGCCGGTTGGTACTGCCGTAGCTGTTGATAATGAGCCGGTTGGTACTGCTGTAGCTGTTGATAATGAGCCGGTTGGTACTGCCGTAGCTGTTGATAATGAACCGGATGGTACTGCCGTAGCTGTTGATAATGAACCGGTTGGGTCTGCCGTAGCTGTTATTGATGAACCTGTTGGTTCTGCTTGTGATGCTGTTATTGAGAAACCTGATATTTCTGCAGTTGACGCTGTTGGTTGTGTTGCAGCCGGTTCTGATAATGAGGTTGGTGTTGTTGTGAATCAAGAATCGACCTGGCTGCTGCCAAGCTGGCCGCCCGACACAGGGTAAAGGGCCTGCAATATGGCGGGTGTTGCCGCCAGAAAGTTATTGAAAGTCTACCAACCCCACAAATCTAATTTACAACATTAACTATTTATGTGTGAAAATGATCTTTTAAAGAAAAAATAATACAAGTTATATATTAAGCTTGTGAAGGGAACCTAAAAGGGTTCTGTAAAGAATAAGTATTCATTATTCAACTAATTTTATTGTTCATATTTAAGCACAAAAATTCTACAAAATTGTTTAGACTTTTAAAGCAGATTTTAAAAGATTTTGTTTCTTTAAGTATGACTTCGAAAAGCAAAAGTTGTGTGTATTAACTACCAAATGATTTTTGCAGATTTTTTTAGATTGAGAAAAATAGATTTTTTAAAATTATTTTTCGAGGTATTTTTCATGGTTCACGTTTGCTTAAAAAAATGTTATTTCTCAGATTCTCATATGAGATAATGCATTAAAGTAAAGAACACAACATGTAAAATTATTATGATAATGTTTAAAATATTTCTGATTATTATTTTAAAAAGGTTATCGCAAAAAATCAAGATATTTGTTTTATTTTGTAAGCAAATAAAGGTTTTTCGTTCACTCCGGAGGCAAGGATTCCTAATAATCCACGCATAAAGATTTTTCTTCATTCCGAGAGCAGAGATTCGTAGTAATATATGTACCTAGCGATTTCGGACAGGGCAATTTTAAACCTTGAGAAGTATTTTATAGCAATTATTTTCCTAGGTACATATATTTTCGTTCATGTTTAAAAATGTAAACTCTATTTTCTATGAGATAAGCATTTACAATAATGAACACGATGTATGATATTATTAAAGTATTGATTATTATTTATATGAATATCACAGAATTAATTTAAGATAAACTATGCATATTTTAAATTAACCTTTCCTTCATTTTTATCGCAGATATTAAAATAAAAGCGGTTATTAAAAATTATGATTAATAATTGATTCTTATTTTATGAAAACTAAGAACATTTTTTTTAGTAAAAAGCTACATTTTCATATGACTATTTTTATGCCTAAAATAAGAATCAAGCGAAATGCGATTAATTTTTATTCTATTTCATATGCTCAAATTTAATTTTATTGAGTTTAGTTTCTTTTCAAAAGTACAATTCATTATAAAACTTACCTGAAAAGTTTACCAAAAAGGAAAATGTGTCAAGTATTTTTTTAGCAGATTTTTTTAAATTGCATATGAATTTCAATCAAGTAAAACATTTTATTCAGATCAAGGAATGATTGAAAATTCATATTTAAAGTCTCATATTCTTTTACAAAGAAAAATTGGTATTTTTTTTCATAATTTTGATGAAAATTCTAACAAAAATATTATTATTATTTTGCTATTATTTAAGTATTGAAAAGTTTTATTGTTGATTAAGATAGTACAGTTCTTATTCATTAAGTTTGAAAAACTTTCTGCCCAAGGATTTTGAAATATTTTTTCTTACTACTCGTTTTGATGCTTAACAAATTTAGTTTTAAGTACCTATAAATCTTAATTTTCTTGTCTAAGATTTATTTCGTTTTATATTTTACCATTATTGTGTACATTTCAACCTGATTTCGTAGGTACTTATTGATTTATTAATAATGATTATTACCTATTGATTATGAAATGATTATTATTAGTATAAGTTGTTATATTTACAACATCATGATTAATAGGATTATCCATTTTAGGATTTGAGTATGTGATCTTGTGAGTGTCATGTGCATGGAATATTGTATGGTACAAACCAATCCCCATCCTTCTATCCTAAAATGTGAGGTATTATGAGTCCTAGTGAGGAGTATAATATTGTGTATGCATTTCACAGGGTTTCATTTAGTTAGGAGCAAAATTGTCACGTTTTCGGGATGTGGCCATTCTCATGTGATTATGGTGAGTTGAGTTTAGTGAGAAATGTTGCTAGTGCTCAGCGCAAAAAACCTTGAATCTCGTTAAGGAAGTTAATTTGACTTTCAAACGGGGGGTGTGTCTTAACCTCTTTTCGAGGAAGCTTTGTGTTTATCAAGTTTGAAATTAATTCCTTATCATTATCCCAAATTAAGCGCAAATGTCGTCTTGTTTGACTTTCCTTTCATAAAGTGACGCGGTATGGATTGTTTATATGCGCCCACGTTTCTTACTTTTGAATGAGACATGAGTGTGTGAAGATTTCGGAGAACAAAATTGGGCCTATCATTGGTCTCATAGTGTGTGAACGACCCTAGTATACCAGGGATTTGAAACCATAAGAACTTCAGGTAGAATTTGTTAATTTTATTAAGAAGAATGGTGTATAGGACGATTATATGTAGTTTTAAAAAGGCTTTAGCCAGCTAAACATGAAACTTAATAATGATTAATATATGTTTTAGTATTTTTTATGTGCCTTTATTTTGCATTTAACAATGATTTATTAAACCAAATAATTTTCCTTTAAAGCCAAAGTTTCCAAAGATTCTTAACCGTAGAGAAAAATGATTTTAAAAAGCAATTAAGATTACGTGGTTATAAATAACTGGAATTATGAACTAATTGATTTTGTAATTTCAGGACTTTGAAATAATTTCATCAATAAATCTATAATCAAACCTGCTGTTGAAACTTGATGGTTCCTGGTATTGGGGGTTTGTATGTTCGCCAACAGATCTCGAGAACTTCCCGCTAATTCGGAAGTCATACTCAACCAAAGTGTCATGGTTGAGACAATTCTAAATATTGATTTAAGCTTATGGATATAAATTTAGGACAAATGTTCTGTCATCAAAGTTCTATGAGCACGTCTATATACAAAGCAATTTTCTATCAACAGTAAAAAATGTAGAGATGCCATATTCTTTTTATTCAAAGATATGCCAGGAAGAAGGAGGGCAATGACATTATTACTTTTATTTGCATGCCTTCCTCTCTTTGATATTAGCCAGCTACCAAAGACATTTTATAAATAGAGAACATTGTATAATTATCAGTTGTCTTATCCCTGTATCCCTGAGAGATATGCATAAGAAGTAAAAAAGTGTGCCGAGTGAATTTAAATTAGACTTCCCTGTTAACCTTTAAGTTTGTTGTTATTTCGACACACATCATGATTATGATAACTTCTAGAATATTGTGGGATAGTAGATATTAGTTTCTAGAAGTGCCAAGTGAATTTGAATTAGATTTCCCTGTTAAATTTGGGATTTGTTGTTACTAAGACAAAAACTATCGTATCTTTTTAGCATAGTGCAGCGTAGTAGATATTGGTTTCTAGAAGTATACTGAATATTCAGTCAAAATAAATATGATTTTGATATCAAAGTAAAACAATAGAGGGGAAGGGATAAAATAACTGTATGTCCCCACTCCTAGGACATTTTGCCGACTTTCAATTGGGTTTTTGAATATCAGTCAATAGCGTCGGAAATATTAACACAGCCAAGTCGCTACAAAAGAGCAGAAAGCAATTTGCTAGTAGACGAAAAAGATCCCTAACACTGGGTCCAGGTAGTTATCTGAATTATATATCTATACTATTAATCTTTCGAAAAAATATCAGAAATATTTACTATTATTTAAAGCCTCAAAGTGAGTTGATTTAGTAAGTTATGGCCATCTAATCAAGGACGTCCTAGCTTTTTATTTGGGAATTGGGGTAAAAAGAAGTTTTTCAAAAGTTTGGGGGAATGATCTAATATATCATCAAGATTACCATCCTTGGACGTACTTGCATCTAATAAACTAAATAAAAATAAAAAGTCAACACAAATTTTTCAGTTTAACAGGATAAACAAATATATAATGGAAATGTATAACATTTTTCTTTCATAATATATTACTGCATTTATTCTATTTTCACAACACAAAAGTTTCTTTTGACAAATTTTAAATGTGCTTTTTTATTTTAATTTTTTACATAACATCACCCTATTGTATAAAGTAGTAAGCTTTTTCTGTCTGTAGTAAGTATCTCGCTAACCGCTGAACCAATATGCTTCTCCTTTGCAGTGTAGCTTCTCATAGGTCCTTGGAAGGTTTGCAACTTTTTTATGGGAGGGAAACACCATCCTTCAAAGAGAAAAAATGTACGCCCCCCCAAAAAAAAATTATTTTATTTTTAAAACTAAACTTGAAAAAAGGGGGGGGGACTTTCCCTCCCTATCAAATCTCAAGTGCAACTAGATGCCTCTAGGGGCGTAACTACTAGTTCTGTTATAAAATAGTGATATTTTTTTGTTAGTCCGCCAAGATCTCGCTAAATGCTGAAACGTTTTACATTTGAGAAAAGCTTCACTTTGGTCCCTGGACGGTTTGAAATTAAGAGAAAAGAAAAAATTAAAACATTATTCAAATAATATTATTCAGACAGACAAACAGAATCACGTAACTTTTATTGTAGTCGCTTCATAAAATATAAACATAAAAATATATGAAAATCTTATTGTGGAATAAATTAAAATTTACTGCTGTAATTCCACATATCTTAATTACAAAATAGGGGAATTTGCAAATATTTTTTAGATGGGGGATGGGGGGAAAATAACCCATCAAAACAAGTATTTCAGTAAAAATATATGACATTGACAAGCAATTCTGCAGTTTTATTAAGTAAGATACTTAGATCAAGCCGTTTCTGCGATTTATTTCTCCAATCTTCAGGGCTTTTTGTCTTTTTAACGTGCGTTGACCATTCCCTTCAAGTAAGGTTTCTTGAAAATAGAAAGCGTGGAGGTTGACTTGCCAAAAATAGCTAAAAACCTAATCAGGTTAAGCATGGAGCTTCATGAAAGACAACACAAAATCAGTTCAGTAAATACTACTGCTTTTCTTCAGACAGACAAACATTCAAATACTTTAAATTATAGATTTAGTTTTCCTTTAACTTTACCAACTTTCCTAGAACACAATTAATATTCTTCTTCTTTGTTCTAGCTCCATCAGAAACACAGGGATGGGATAATTGAAGATAAAACAGTCTAGTCTTCCCCCTAATTCAAATAAACCCTAGTAGCTTGTAATCAAAGTGATTATTGTTGCAATCATAGTCCTCTCCCTCCCTAAGATAAGATTTTGTATAACAATCTTTAATACAATGTAGTTTAATGTCTGTCTGTCTGTTTATGGCAAATGATCTCGGAAATACCGAAACTAATTGAAAATGTTAGAGTTCCATTTTTATCCCCTCCCGCCCTGATTATAAGAATAAGATTTTTTGATAGAAACAAATCAATTGAATGTTTGTCTATCTGTCCACCCGTCTGTCTGGCAATAGATCTCGGAAATGCCTTGTTAAATTGAAAATATTAATTTGACTGATTCTATTATACTTTTTGGGAAAGCTGTGCTTATACTTTAAATTATTTTTTTAAAGTCAAAGTTAAGTTTTCCTTGAAGAAATTTTTTTTTTCTCGCTTCAACCCCATTTTCAAATCAAATATTTTCTTTGAATAATTCATTGTCGGAAACTTACACATACACCCACACACACCCATACACACACAGTCACACATACACACACACCACATACACACACACAAAATTCCACATACTATTATTGTTTCATTTTTCTTCCCTTCTTTGTAAAGTGAATCTTTTCTTTATTCTATTCTGTTAGTAAGTTTCAAACATGAAAAATAACTTCTGGTAACCTATGTAATAAAGTAGTAAGTTGTTGCTCAATCCCCAATAAGAAATTCATCCCAAGAAAAAAATAACAGGGTAGCTAATAGGTCCCGGGATGGTTCATAACTATTTAGGGAATGGGTACCACCACGCTCCCAAGAATAATCGCCCCTAGAGAAAAATACCTCCCCTAATAAACAAATTGATTCTTTAACAACTAAATAAAAAATGGGGTGGTGGGGCCGACAAACACCCCTCGCCCCCAATAAAAAATTTAAAAACTTTATTTTCTAAAAATCTAAATCTAAAAAAAATGGGGTTTGGAATTTAACTCCCCCCTCCTCAAGTGCACCTAGAGGCCTCTAGGGGCGAAGTCACTAGTATAGTATATTGTACGTCCACAATATGATCATCATCAACTATAACAGCTACGCTTTTGTTGTAAATATTTTGATCTTGTTTTTTTCATCTTCCGTTGAAAATGTAAAACTTTGGTGTTTTTATAGAATTAATTTCCTCCCCATAATAAATAAGAATTCAATGAAAATTTTTCAATAGAAAATTCATAAAAAAAAACAAGGATGACAAAATCTTTAACCACGAGGCTTAATAAATCAACAGGTAACACGGTTAATATAAAGGAAACGCTCATGATATTGTACCAAATCTTCCTAAGAATCACCATATCAAATATTAAGAAATAGCCTCATAGGCCAATTTCTTCGAATGTAAAATTTTTTTCATAAAACATAAATTATCATTTATTCTTTCTTATATTAACTATAAAGTTGCTATGATTTCAAGATAATACCCTATTGTCATAAGAATCATTCTATGAATCTACAATACCTAATATTTTGTTCCAAACGGACGTGCGGACGGACTATAATTATGGGAAGCCCTTGCTTTTAAAAATAAGATTTTTATTCAATTAAAAAGTTTTAAATCACATTAAAAACTTGGGTTTTCAAAACAGATTTTTTATTGAAATCATTAAAGATAAGTTAGTAGATTTTTTTTCAAATTTTAAATTTGATACGCAAAATCAGGAGACCAACTATCCTACAAAAAAAAAATAGTTTTATCGTCACAGGGCCTAAATATATGCAGGATCGTTGCAGAAATTACTGAGATCTTTAGTTACAAACAAATTTATATCTAGGCACTGTGTTATACAGATTAATATCAATGACTAGAATATATCTTTTGTTTTTTTTGCTAGAAAGGCGTGTGTGTGTGTGTATTTGCAAGTTATTTTTGCAAAAAGAAAGGGTGTTCATTAATTAAGTTAAGAAATTTACCTAAACATATACTTTTTTGTACGAGAACTGTAATTTGTGAAAAAAAAAGCTTATTTTATGATCCGATTAGGACATATGTTTTGGCGTTTTTTTTATTAAAAGCTACATATCTTTCTTCAATTAACTTTAATTGTTATTTTTTCAATGTATTCCTAAATTTTTTTACTGCAAAAAATAAGATTGTAAGCCCCTGTCCACTCAGCATTGATTAAAATCCTTGATTAGCGGTTCTCCAGCTTCTTCAGGGATACAGGGATAGGACAATGAATGAAAAAACAAAAGTTTATTTCAATTTTTTTGAGGAGGGGGGGGGGGGTTATTTTTTCTTGTGAGGATTTCTCTTCGGAGGGTGGTAGTAAACTCCCCCAAAACCTTCTCAGGACCTAGAAAAAGCAACCCTGTCGGTTCAGCGGTTAGCGAGATCCTTTGGTACAAACAAACAGACAGACATCCTGTTTCTTTATTATAAGGATAGAAAAAAAAGGTTGTAGATTAGTCCACATTGTCCTATCCCTTCTTCCATGCGGTTTTCTAAAGTTGTGTTTTAAACAAAGTTAATGCAAAAATACTCTGCCCTGAAAATCTAATCAAATTTAAGGTTTGAGCAGGGTGGGAGAGAGGGAACATTTAACTGTAAATTACACTGGTATCCAATGTTTTATATACCACGTTATCTTATTCGTTGGCTCAAAAACTTGGGTTCTTTTTATTTGTTGAGTTAGAACTAGAACTATCAAAAATTTTCAACCAATTATTTTTATTTGTATATTGGTTAATTTAGTTCATCATCAGTTGAGATGTTTTTCAATTTATTATCCAATGTTTCATCGCTAGGTTTGAGTATGTTATCATTTTTAAAGAAAGACTTACATGTTTAAGAAATCTTAAGACCTTAAAAACATTGCTTTAGTTTAAATCAAAGATCTGTTCGAAGCTAACTGTTTTAGCTGTGCAAGTTATGGACATAATTACCCTTGTTATGATAAATTCAAAGTGTTTTGATGTAGCAAAATATCCCAGTAACAAGTTGAATATGCCAGACTCTTGGTCCTTCACTTCATTCCCGTGGTACAGTACATAGCAGAGAACCAACCCTTTGATTGCACGAACTTTGTCTGAAGATCTTCAATGTTAATAGTAATGAGTTGCGCCTGTTTGGGGCCAAGGCATTCCCCCTTCTCAATATTTTTTAAGGCCTGTGCCGAACAAAGCAGGTAGGTACAATTTTTAACTTCTTTGGTATGACGCGAAGGAACAGGTTAACTGATTTAATATAATTTTTTTTGTTGAAGCATTTAACACGTTAAATTAAAATCAAACATTTTAAAAAATTATAAATGCTATTTATTTAAAAAGTTTCTAAACAATATGTTGTTTTAGAGGTTAAAAGTGTGTGTATGTGTGTTTGTGTGTGAGTGTGTGTGTGTGTGTGAGTTTGTGTGTTGTTGATGCATTCTTGATTATTCAAAAACTTAAAAGCGAAAAAGTTTGTCTAAACATTCATTTTCTTTTCATTGTTGTTAGCTCCATATATATCTATCTATCTACCCAAGTAGAACTTATACCATTGTGTTGTCATGTTTTTTGTCGACAAAATTATATTCAATAAAAGTAGTTTTGATTGAAAGAGGCACTTAGGGGAAGGGAGGAAATTTGACCCACCAATCTACATTATAATTTTAAAAATAACAAGGATGACAACATCCATAAAAGCGAAGCACTGAAACGGTAGGACAAACGGACATTAACACTTGTATAGTATCTGAACTGAAAAATCGGAACATAAATGTATAAATGTCGAATCAAAATTGTAGGTAAATTTGTTGAAAAACTGCTTAAAAACAGGTTAATGTTTATGGACATACTTACATTTTTGGACTTGATTATAGAGTTGCTTCGCTTATAATATTGTTCTTTGTTGTCCCAGGAATCAATATACCAAAAATCAGATCAAACGGATAATTAAAACACTTGAAAATTTGTTGTTAAAAAAGTAGAAAAATCAACATGTTTAAAATGGACGTACGGACATTCTGGTAATGATTATAGAGTTGCTACGCTTTCTAAATCGTACCCAACTACTACAGGAATCATCATGCAAAGTTTGAAATCGATAGGACAATTCTAACATGCCTAAATTAACGAATAAAAGCTATCTATCTCGGACGGACGGACGTACGGACGGACGGACGGACGGACCAACCCTAATTATAGAAAAGCTTCGCTTTTAAAAAGAATTGAGAGGGGTTATTTTTCCAGGTAACCTCTTCCAAAATAGGTATAACCCCTCACAGGTCCTATGAGAAGCTTCACTGTAGAGGGTAACCATCTTCTTCTTCTTCTAGGGCGTTCTGTACCGATAGAACACTGCCTACTGCTCGTGCTTTTGCACTAACAGTGTCCGGTCTACATGTTTTTAAGGAGAAAGAGAACCCGGCTACTGTTCTCCCCCTCTGTTGCCAAAAAAAAGACTGCTGCATGTTCCAGGTTGCCCTGTACATTCCAGTTTTTTCTTCTCTGGCCTCCTGGTCGGTTAGCCATCCGGATGGATGTTCCCGCTTGGACCACGTGGATGTCCGACCATACCCCAAGCAGAGGGTAACCATATCGGTTCAGCGGTTATCGTCATCATTTGGTACATACTGACAGAAAATGTTTAAAATTCCGTCAAAATACAGTTATTAATATAGTAACATCTATTGATTTTTTGTCAAGTGTCAAAAAAAACATCAACATGAGACATTACTACACGATACTATATCTACAATGTAACGTAACTCTAATCAAGAGTTATGAGGTATATTCTAAATCATCAAACAGACAAGTAATAGGTAAAGTAATCTATGGAGTAGCTATGCTGTGCTCCCGAAAGATCTTAACTCAGCAACTTAAATTCGCGATGCAACAATAAACAAGTAATGAATTTCGCCTGTTTATGGGCCAAGGCATTCCCCTACTATTCATGTTGCACGCCTGACATAGCAGCAGCTGGAACCCTTTTTAACATCTTTATGACGCGGTGTCGGCCCAAGATTCGAACATATCACCTTCCCGACGACGAGCGGATGAGCTACATGTTAAGCCACGATCGCGGGTATATCATTTTATATACTAAAGTAATAGGATGATTCTCTGTCTTAATGTAAGTTCGTTAAGATGTTCTACAAAGTTTTCGTAAGGCCAAGAGAAGTTTTAAAGAGATTTTAAGGCATAAATCATCACTTGAGGCAAAGCAACTATTATTTTAATAAATAAAACAGTTATTAAGATCATATGCACTATATCAGACGTACGTACTTACATATCTATGCAAATTATAGAGTAGCTATACTTGTAAAAATTTAGGATTAATGGTCAACATGTAAAAAACAAGAAAAAAAGTAAATTGTTTGCGATTTTTTCATTCTTTGTTTTATAAAATAAAAGGGATAGGATATCTATAAAATAGTATCATTATTTTTTTAATGCTACTTTGTCAGTTTAGCGACAGTTTAGCGAAAATCAAGCACAATTAGGACTTTAAGTCAAAGGTTATCAATTAAATAGACTAAGTTTACCCACAGTTTTGAGCCAACTATTAAGATAACGTGGTTATAAAAACTTTGGGTACCAGTGTAATTAACAGTCCTATCCCTCTCTGTGAAATAGTTGAGCTTGACACCTTCGCAAAAACTGCTGTGCGCAATTACATAACAAAGTTCAAAACGTCAAGCGATGAAAAACAGATAAAAAAGTTAGAATTATACAAACGAATCTCAGAATAGGTGTATCTATTTAATTTTTAATTTATGCATTATATACTGAATAAAGAAAATTACATAAATTAGTAATATTTTAAGAGGGAATGCTTTGACCAAAAAAAGGTTTATTTAAACCAAGAACATTATCTTTAACTAAAATTTAAAACCTAGTTGCAAGTTCAAAAAGGCTTTAAATTACTTCTTTTGATCTTTTATTTGCGCTATTTGGTACGAGGTATCATCCTTGTTGAAATCTCTTTTTTTCAGCGCAACCTTTTAAAATGAATTTGTGCAAAAAAAAGTAAAAATTTCAAGTACGTGAATTGACAAACATATCACTCATGTGTGAGTTAGTGTGTGTCAGTATGTGTGTGTGTGTGTGTGTGGGTGTGTGAGTTAGTGTGTGTGAGTAAGGGTGTGTGTGGGTGTGTGAGTTAGTGTGTGTGGGTTTTAAGTGTGTGAAATTTCTTCTTGCTTAAAAGCTTTGCAGAGGTCAAAATCAAGGATGAAACAAATAAAAGCTGGAAATTGGAATAATTACATATTAGATAACCTTCTTATTATCTGGAAGTCTGCGGCTACGCCACTAGCATCTATGAGCTCTGTTTTTGAAGGGACAATGGAGGGCTACTAAAGAATTAACTTAAAATCATCTAAGGCCTGGAATCTAATGATCAAATAGCCTAAAACAATCCCAAGACCTATGTGAAGCTTCCCTATAAGAGATAATTTCGGTTCACCAGAAATTTTAAGATTTAGACAAAAAACCTTAATGCTTGAGTAGCGCAGCAATAACAAGCCAATAACATTACAACAAGTTAACCAACACGTACAAAACTTTGAAATAATCCTTGCAATTTAAAGCTAGTGTTCCTTCATTTCAGCATACTATTACAGCCGCTAGTAATTTAAAAACACAAAGGTTTTCACAATAGCAAATAAATTAATGTTTTGTATAATAACAAGTAATAAAATGGTATTTTATAATGTGTAATGTTATGCGGTTTTGCTATTTTTAAATTTTATACGTATGCGGAATTGAGAAAACACCTTCAAAGCCAGCGTTAAGTAGAACAGATTTAGCGTTGTAATTAATTCTAGAACTCTGAAACTGAGTAAAACCCTTGAAAATACATGAGGAGAGCTATTACACCCCTCTACCATCATATTTCTATATATAAAAGTAATAGGATGTCTGTCAGTCTATGTATTACTCCGTTAAGATCTAGTAAACGGCTGAAATGATTGTTACACAACTACCAGAAGAGTTTTTACATCGGTTTGCAGGGGGCACCTAACAACCCTGTCAAAGATAAGATTGTAGTTCAGGTCATTTTTAGAATAGCGTTGTACAGAATTCTAGTTGTTATTTCATTTGTTGGTCAAGTTTTGTTAGGGCTAGCCCTGCAGGACGTTCAAAACATTCCACTGAACCTTACCTAAAATAAAAACAAAAACATTAACAAAAAATTTAAAATCAAACAGCGAAAATTAATATACAGATAAGACAATGGACGATAAATTAATGTATAAATCATTGATGATATACAAAATTACCCCTTCTGTAATTAAAACTGCTACTTTGAACCAAATAAACAAACAATTTATATGTTCAAGAGGGGGTATTCAAGTCCAACTTTGATTGAAAAGGATTTTGTCTGAATTTCTCTTGCTAAATATATCTTAGCCATATACATCAGTTACAAATATACAAGGATATGGCAATCGCAGTAAAAAATAGAGTGGTATTGCTTATAATGATAACATTTTAAAAGGGCTTTTTTTGATTTCATGAAAAATTCGAGTTATTATTTGGAATAGTCCCTTTCGTGACAACGCCTCTTAAGGGGCGGGCGTATTGTCCTATTTTCACAGTAGCTTTTGATAGGTTATTTTAGGATAGGGTAGGTTATGTAAGGTTAGGTAATTACTGATTGCCCCGCAGGGTTAGGTAATTCGCCCCGCAGGTTCTAGAAATAGGAGAAAAGCTATTGTGGAAATACGACGAAACGCACATAGGCGTTGTCACGAAAGGGACGATACCCAAATAATAATATTCATTATATTATTATAATATATTATGGATACGTTTTGTTTTATTTTCTTCTTTTTTATTGACAATTTATAAAAGTTGTTTTGTCCTAAATTTGTCTAATTTTCTTGTTTATTTGTATTTAAAGGAAAATACGTAATAAATTTTAGAAAATTCCAGCTAAATTTACTTTTATTTTATCTTTGTTTTCAAGTTTTATTTTGTCTAGGAATTCAAAGTGATAGGACAATGGCGGAAGATCTACAAAGTGTCCGAAAAAATTAGCCGTGTGACGTCAATAGGTCCATCTCTTTTTAAGGGGTTTACTTTCCCACTTCTCCTCTAATCCCTCATCACACGACTCATTTTTTCGGACACTTTGTAGAACCTCTCAATGGCTAGGATAAATTGAAGTACATCCTAAATGATGATGAACATAATTAACCCTTCTTGAGACTAAATCATTAAATCTTGAACGATCAGTTTAACCAACCAATCAAGCTTTGAGGAAGGCGATATAGTTCTCCTTTACCAGAAAGCTTCTTATAGTTCTAGAGAAGGTGTGTAACTACTTTGGGGGAGGGCAATACCTATATCCCCAAAAAATTAGCCCCTGAAAATATACCCCTCCTCAAACAAAAAACTTTCAAAATTAAAATGCAAGGATCAACTTTCAATTCATATGTAACTATTTTCAAAAAATTATTTTAAGAAAACAAATTATCAAATTAGTATACCTTTTGAGCATAATATTTACAATCTATAATACAAAGTAGAACGATGTCTGTCTGTCCGTCTGTCTGTCCGTCTGAAGCTTAAGATCTCAGTAACCACTGAACCGATTGGGCTCTACTCTTCAGGGAATATACCTTTTGGTCCTTTGATGGTTTTAAGCTATTTTCTTGGAGGGTGGGACACCCCCAACCCCCTAAAAAATGAAAAATCCCCTCCCCCAAAAAAATTTTTTTTTACTTTTTCTTTTTAAATCTAAAATACGAAAAATTAGGTTAATCAAACCTCTTGGGGCAGAGCCCCTAGAGGCTAGGGGCGAAGCCGCTAGTTAATCTAAATGGTAATCTTTACTTCTCTGAAAAGTAGGTAAG
This sequence comes from Acartia tonsa, assembly GCF_053477335.1. NCBI lineage: Eukaryota > Metazoa > Arthropoda > Copepoda > Calanoida > Acartiidae > Acartia > Acartia tonsa. The sequence goes on along the minus strand of NC_137265.1, from coordinate 7,817,920 downwards.
TTTTTAATATAGCTTACCTACTTTTCAGAGATCTTTAATGACAAGTTTTTTATATACCAAAATCCCACTTGAAAATGCATGGAAATATATTACCAATTAAATTGCAAATCTATCAAATAGATTATAATACCAGGAATAAAGGATTTGTAATCATTCTACACCACTGACCAATTTAAACCTTGAGAAATTAAGTTGACATAAAATTGCAGACTGTATAACATGAAATTTTTGAATAAATAAAACATGATTTAATGTTTAGGTTAAGTTAGGTTAGGGTTATTAAAGTCTAGAAGAGCCCCGCAGGAATAGTACCCCATAGGAATAAATAGAGTCCCACTGTAGATATTATACTCAATTGGGGGGAGATGGGACAAAAATAAGTTTAGGCACCATTTGATCAAAGTGGTCAGACCTTTTTAATTGTACGATATTATATCTTAGTGTAATTATTACTTTTAAAAACATATATCTACAATATTCAAATAGTCTTATGCTGATGCATTAGGACGGAAGTTTGCAAAAATTCTTTAAAAATCAATAGACATCCAATAATAAGCTAGTATTTTGACAAGGAAACATGTTATTGGTTCATTTTAGCGACAAATCAATCAATAATAGGACCAATAAAGAATAATTCATATTTAAAAGATAACTTTAAGTTTCATTAGTTACTGGTTACGTTAACACATGCATATTATACGTGACGCAAGAAAGGTGTCCATTTAATGTATTTTTTTTTTATATTAGCGACCATAAAAGCAGTATAAATTCAATAAGTTTAACATTTAGGGAAAGATCGGGTCGTCGGACTAATTTTTAGCAGAAACAAGGATTAATACGTTTGATAATAACGAAGCTAGTTAGCAAAAAAACTTATTGAGCGACTTGAACTGTTAGAGATAATACTAAAAATATTTTTAATCTAGTCTTAAAGTTATTATTAGAATAGAACAAGATTTTAATTGATAGAATAATAAAAAAATCCTCCAAATATAAAAATTTAGTAGATTTATTCTGCAGTTTTATAAGTTAACTTTTAGAAGCAACTGTGTCGTGCAATAGATTTAGATTTATTCCTACTTCAATTTAGTGTTTTATCATGTACGCAAATGTACTGTAAATTAATTCGCCAAAAATTATATTCTTTTGAAGACATTCTATTCTATTATGTAGTGAATTTGGCGTATGTGTGTTTAATTCCCTAAAGATCTCATAAAAGGGATTGATTAAAAGAGAAGTTTAGCAATGGTTAACGAAATATTTTAGGCTTGCATCCTATTATTTAAAGTAGTAAGCATTTTTTGTCTGTCCCGAAGGATCTTGCTAACCACTGAACCGATATTGTTCTCCTTTACAGTGAAGCTTCTTATAGGTCCTGGGAAGGTTTTAAACTATTTCAGGGGAGGGTGTTTTCACCCCTTTCCCCCAAAAAAGTTTTTTTTTACTCTTTTGAAACTCAAATTTAAAATGGGATGATGTCGACTTTTCCCCCTCCAACCTTAAGTGCCCCTAGAGGCTTCTAGGGGCGTAGCCGCTAGTATACTTTATTTAGGTGCAAATAAATTGTTATTTTGAAGAAAAAAATACAGTTTTTTCCCCATAAATGCTTATAAAAAGATAGACGAATTAGATAAATGGATAAATTTTTCAATATATTGAAATGTGTTTTAAAGTACTCTAACGTTATGCGTAAACGATGAGACACCATTAGAGGTAAGTACGTAGAAGTACGTAGGTTGTAGTTATCAGTTAAATGACAATCACCAGTAGATTTATGTTTCAACATTTATATTATACAGGGAGGGAGGGGACATTGGACTGTATATTATACTGGTCCCCAAAGTTTTAGTAACACAATCTCTCATTCCAAGCTTTCTACCAATAAAAATAATCTACAGAGGGTAAGTTGGTTTATCATAATTGGAGGTGTACATCAATTTATCGTCCATAGCCACGTAGGTTGCAGTTATCAGTTAAATGACAATCACCAGTAGATTTATGTTTCAACATTTATTTTATACAGGGAGGGAGGGAACAGTGGCCTATAAATTATACTGGTCCCCAAAGTTTTATTTCTATAATCTCTCATTCCAAGCTTTCTACCAATAAAAATAATCTACAAAAGGTAAGTTGGTTTATCATAATTGAAGGTGTACATCAATTTATCGTCCATAGCCACGTAGGTTGCAGTTATCAGTTATATGACAATCACCAGTAGATTTATGTTTCAACATTTATATTATACAGGGAGGGAGGGGACAGTGGCCTGTATATTATACTGGTCCCCAAAGTTTTAGTAACTTAATCTTCCATTTATTTGATTAAAAAATAATCTACAAAAGGTAAGTTGGTTTATCATAATTGGAGGTGTACATCAATTTATCGTCCATAGCCACGTAGGTTGTAGTTATCAGTTAAATGACAATCACCAGTAGATTTATGTTTCAACATTTATATTATACAGGGAGGGAGGGGACATTGGCCTGTATATTATACTGGTCCCCAAAGTTTTAATAACTCAATCTCTTATTCATTTGATTAAAAACTTTGAGGACTTTTATTCTTTCTTAATTGGGTTTTACAAACCTTTAATGACCAAGCTTTCTACCAATAAAAAAAATCTACAAAAAGTAAGTTGGTTTATCATAATTGAAGGTGTACATCAATTTATCGTCCATAGCCACGTAGGTTGTAGTTATCAGTTAAATGACAATCACCAATAGATTTATGTTTCAACATTTATTTTATACAGGGAGGGAGGGGACAGTGGCCTATAAATTATACTGGTCCCCAAAGTTTTAGTAACACAATCTCTTATTTATTTGATTAAAAACTTTGAGGACTTTTATTCTTTCTTAATTGGGTTTTATAAACCTTTAATGACCAAGCATTCTACCAATAAAAATAATCTACATAAGGTTAGTTGGTTAATCATAATTGGAGGTGTGCATCAATATATCGTCCATAGCCACGTAGGTTGCAGTTATCAGTTAAATGACAATCACCAGTAGATTTATGTTTCAACATTTATTTTATACAGGGAGGGAGGGGAGATTGGCCTGTATATTATACTGGTCTCCAAAGTTTTAATAACTCAATCTCTTATTCATTTGATAAAAAACTTTGAGGACTTTTATTCTTTCTTAATTGGGTTTTAAAACCTTTAATGACCAAGCTTTCTACAAATAAAATAATCTACAGAAGGTAAGTTGGTTTATCAAAATTGGAGGTGTACATCAATTTATCGTCTATAGCCACGTAGGTTGCAGTTATCAGTTGAATTACAATCACCAGTAGATTTATGTTTCAACATTTATATTATACAGGGAGGGAGGGAACATTGGCCTGTATATTATACTGGTCCCCAAAGTTTTATTTATATAATCTCTCATTCGCTGGTTTAAAAACATTTGAGTACCTTTATAATTCTTGATTCGGCTCTACAAAAAATTACTTTACTTGTTCAACCCATGTATAATAATAAAAATATGATTATAACTTTAGTTAATCTTGATAACTAAATTAAAGTTTTAAACGTTTAGATCGTTCAGAATGACAGTTTGTATTAGCCCCGCTATATCACATATTAGTTATTGAATCCATTTGTCTATTTTAACCTCCTGGGATATTTTAATGTTTTTGGTCAATTAATTAAAACTTAACTTCATTCAAAATTGAATAAACACCGTTATTTTTCAAAATAAAGGAATCGAATAAGAGATAAAGGGATGGAGTGTTTAAAAATTCTCTAAATCGATGGCCTAAAAACTTTGGCAACTTTTATCATGATTAGGTAGTAAAACCAACCATTAATCTAAAGGGATAAGACAATGGCCTATAAATTGATGTATTTCACCAATGATGATACACAAAATTACCACTTCTAGATTACAATTAGTTGTTGAAACGGTTTGACACTCAACTGAATGAATCTAAAAATTCAATAAACGTCCTCAAGGTTGTTAAGCTAACGAATAAGAAAACGTTATTATAAGCTTTGAGGACTTGTGTATATACAGCCAAATATCCCCTTTCTCCCTAACAAACTAAAAATGTTTAAATTTATCAACCAATAATTTTATCATTGTTCATCAATATTTGAAGGTGTACATCAATTTATCGTCCATTGTCTTATCCCTTAAAATCCCTGAATATCAGTCTATCTATAGTAGTAGGGGTAGGTAACAGGAACTTTACATATTAGAAGCAATAATTAATTGATTGGCTAACATCTTGGCACCTTAAATCGAAGCTGCTGGCAGCGGGGTCTTCATTATGTAAGGGTAAATATAACGGTAGGATATTTGATAAAGTTAAAGACTATATCTTATAACATAAATGTTGAATAAGAAAAAACATTATTAATCTAAATAAGAAATATTTTCCAACAAAGAATGATAACTTTCTCAGAAAAAAAAAATTAATTTACATTTACAAAATCTAAATAAGTTTTGCTAGTAGTATTAGGCTATCTTGTATCTAAAACTAAAGTCTTGAGATGATTTCGGCCTTTTTTTACTATCCTCCCTCCCTTAGATGTTAGTGGGTCATTCGTTAGTGTATTATGAACTTCTTGACAGAGAGAGATGGGACATTGGGCTGTTTGTTACACTAGTCCCCAAAGTTTTATAATAAAGTTTTCTTATTCGTCGGTCAACAACTTTGGGGACTTTTATTAAATTTTTATTGGTTGGTTCATTAAGTTGAGTGTCCAGACGTTTCAACCACAAATCTTTATCTACAGAAGTGGTGATTTGTATCATCAAATTATCGGCCATTATCTTGTCCATTTAGATCCCTAATATTAAATACTACTTGCGGCAGCTTCTCAAAAGCACACAAACTTACACACACACACACACACACACACACATACTATACAAAAGTCAGATTAATTAAAATCCAAATATTTATGATATTCAGTTAGAAGAACAAAATACATTAGTCTATACTGTAAAATAAAAAAGACTTAAATTTAATCATTTTCCAATATAAATGAAGTTAATCTTAAGTAATACTTTAGTTTCATGTTTAAATGGTTTTTTTTACTTAAAATTTTTTAATGTATTCCTTAAATTGAAATAATCATAACTTAAAATCATTTTGATAAATAAATAATAGATAAATAACCTTAAATAGCAGTACCTACATAATCCTTTAAATAAACCTATTTAAGTTGATAGTTTTTATTATTAATTTGCAAATTTCAAATTTCTGTTTTTCTTGTAAAAAATCCACTGTGCCTTCTGTGGGGTAAAGGTCAATTCTATGAATGAAAATATTATGTTAAATTTTCAATTCTAATATGTGTTGATGTTACCAGTTAGATTAAGTTAGGGATGTATCATCTAAAGAAAAACTATGCTAAAAATTAAAACATGTATTATTTTTAATTCTAATATGGAACACAGTAATAGTGTCTGACTGATTATGACGTAACAAAAAAAATTAGCCAATGAGAGGCCACTATAAATTTTACCATTGGTCAATAGCGGCCTCTCATTGGCTATTTTTTTTTGTTACGTCATAATCAGTCAGACACTATTACTGTGTTCCTAATATGTGTTGATGTTACCATTTACTAATTTAGGTTTTGGGATACATTATTGGAAGAAAAACTATGTTATGAATGAAAACATGTTTTATTTTCAATTTTAATATGTATTAATTGTACATACAGGGAGAAAGTCGCTCAAAAATCAGCATGTGACGTCATAAAAATGAGGGATAATCCATCTCTTTTTTAGGGATTTTCTTTCCCACTTCTCCTCTTATCTCCCTCATTTTTATGACGTCAAATGTTGATTTTTTGAGCGACTTTTTCCCCGTTCTAATTGTACCAGCAAGATTTATTGAGGGGTATTTGTCCTGAAGATGGACTATTTACCTGAAACTTTTCCCTCAGGTAAAAAACTAAGGCAATGGTAGCAAGACTTAGAATCCCTGGTCAAGCTTGTATTATGTTAAAATATGTATTTTTAGCTTGGGTGGGGCCAACAATATTATTTAATATTCTTTAATAAAAATCAGGGACGTAAAATAAATGTGTGTACTTTCTTTAAAAATAGATAAAAACCTTCCCAGAAAACTTGACTCTTTTATAGCAGTTGCGCCTCTATAATATAGAGTATTTTTTTTCTTTAAGGTAAGAAGGGTGTAGAAAAAAAGACTAAAACCATCCAAAGCCCTAAATCTAAACATAAAATAGACTGAAACCATTCTGACCTTTGTGAATTTTCCCTGAAAGGGAAAACTTAATCAGTTTAGTAGTTATTGACATCTTAAACTTCAGAAAAAATCGCTACTACTTTATATAATAGAATAGGTCCTGGTATATTCCTAGGCAATATACTAAAGAGAAGAGAGAAAAATCATTTATCCCTCTTTCCATTGTCCATGAATTGAAAATTAACTGGCAAACCGTTTTATGCAAGTTAACTTATGTCTGATCCTTTTACTCATCGTATTGTAGGTCAAATTTTACAGTTTTATTTAGGAGCGTAGCTACTATATATAACTAGGGTATGTCCGTACGTCAAACCGACCATTTATATTCTAAATCTAGATCTACAATTGATTAGTTGGTACAAAATGACAGTCTCCAAACTTTTAGTGAATAATTTTCATCTTCATAACAGGATAATTTTGTTTATAATAATTGGAGATACACATCCTCCATTGTCTTATCCCTTAAGATCCCTGGCTAATTTTTAAAATGCGCCAAAAAATGTATTAAACGCTACGCTACCTTTGCACTAATGATAAATCTCTGTGATCTACATACAATCAAATCTACACACCCATTTATATTAATTTACACGCCAATATGAACATAACAGACATGTCAGTTCAGTTGTTACGGAGATCTAAAGTAACAGACTGACAGACAAACAGATGGGCAACCTAATACTTTGTACTAAGCCTATTTCTTACCGAGTTTGTTATAAAGTAAGTACCTACTAAAGTTTTATTTTTTACTTCTTTTTGTAAACAAGAACTATTATTTTTATAAGCAGCGCAGCAAAACAAGCTAATAATATTTTAGAGGACAAGGAACAGTGAAGTATTGTACAATAAGATTTTTTTTAAAAAAGAAACTGATATTAGTTATTTCTTTCATCGTATTATAAACCGCTTTCCGCCTTCGTCACCTCGGGGCTAAAAAAAACTAGTTTTAATCTTATGAGTGTACATTTCTGATAGCCTGATATCTAGTTGCCGAAAGTGTACGCAGTTTCCTGAGTGTTTCCTCATCCTAGCTCAATATTTACTACTAGCTAAAAAAGCTTCAAACTTCAAAAAAAAAATCAAAATTGTAAAAATTCAAATTTATAATGTATAAATCGTTTATACATTCAAATTTTGATTTTTTTAAGGGAAGTTTGAAGATTTGTAGCTAGTAGTAAATATTGAGCTAGGATGAGGAAACACTCAGGAAACTGCGTACACTTTCGGCAACTAGATATCAGGCTATCACATTTCTATATTCGTAGAAAGCTGGATATAATACGATGCTAGACATAGTTTTTTCGTATGGATGAGAACCGGTTCCTATCCACCGGATTCGAATGAATACGAGAAAAAAAAATTTTAAACAAGAAGATAAGTTTCCCCAATAATCTTCAAGGAAACTACGTACGTATAAATCATAACTATATAGTGGCTTCGCTAATAATAAAAAGTTTAATCAAGCTAATCAGCTTTAATTGTTTTTTTTTGCGAGTAAAGACAATAAAATTTCTTTATTTATTATTTTATTTTCTTCGGAAAATATTATTAAATCCTCTAACTTTCTAGCAATGCACCTATTTACCCCAAGGATAGTTTTTAAGATTTTTAGTGGCTCTACATTAGAAGGAACGGGGCAAAATTCTTGACCTTAATAGATTACTCTTAAAATGGAGAATTAATAGGTTCAGTGGTTAAATCGATATAGGTATCATTACTTAAATGTTGCACCAGATTTTCGTGTACTCTGATAAAGTGATGCTCGTAGCTTGCTAAAGTAAAGGTACGCCCTATCCACCCCATTTACCCAATTTCCTCCTCTCCTAATAGATGAACGAACTGACCAATTCATAAGGTCCATATTAGTGGTTAGCAAGATCTTAGAGGACAAGCTATTTATATAATAGGAAAACCTATACTTATGCCTAATTCTAATCAAACGGGGGGGGGGGGGGGAGTTTTTACAGGTGGTTCCCATACCATTAAAAGGATATTACAAGAGAATGTTACTATGGCATTGTTCTATAATCAAAGGATTAAGCAATATTTAGTAACTCTCACTTTATAGAAATTTTCTCCCTATTTATTTGACTTAGGGGCGTGCTGGAGAGGGTAAAGTTAAAGTGTTGTACTCTTTTAGATAAAATAATGTTTTTATTTGTATTCTTAAACTACTCAACAAAGTCTACAACCCTTAAAACATTATACACGAGGCTCATTTCAATTCCTCTGAATTTTCTCCTATTGCAAAATCAAGTAATTTTGGGTATGTTATTGTAATGAGAATTTGAGATTACATCCTCTCATTCTAAAACCATATTAGTCGATACATATTAAAGGTTTAAAGATACTACATATATAGGTTATAAAATATAAAAATTATTTTGTTGAACAAAATGTTTAATTTTTCTACAGTATATTTGCAAATTAAGACTTCTCTTCCTAACTATCTCTTTCTCTCTCTCTCTCTCTTTATTATTTGATAATTATAATGATGTGAACTAAATTCCCAGTTAAACTTCAGGTTTTATATTGACAAAGTTGTTCAATTTATTTCGACCATTTATACAACAACTAAAATGGTGTATTTACAACATAAAAAAACAGTGTTTTGTAGATATATTAGAGTAAAAAAAAATAAAGGAAGATGTATGTCCCCTTCCCAAGGCCTCTGTGCCGACTTTCAATTAGGTCTATGAAAACTAACAAATAACGTTGGGAATAGTAACACAGCCAAATCGCTACAAAAGAGCAGAAAGCAATTTGCTGGCAGACGAAAAGGGTTCCAACAGTGGGATCCAAGCAGTTGTCAGGTTATACATCTAAACTATAGATTTATTATCGATATAATTTGAGAGCCAAAGCTTAACAGGGAGGTAGACTTGTCCAGTGTAATGTGTAGCTGTAAATTTATTAGTTCTCACCCCTCTCTTCCTTTTTCTCACAAGTTTCATGGAGAAGGGAAAACCATTTCGTAATTGTTAAATTATTGTTTTTAGATTTGATATAATAAATAATTTGAATGGATATTCTATCTGAAGATGAACTTTAAGCAATTAAGATTTTTCGCCAGACAAAAATGTAATGTCGAAGGGACATTGAACTTCAAATTACATTAGTACCCAAAGTTTTAGTGCTTTTTTCTTGGGTAATGAATTTTTATCAATAATTCTACAGATGGGTTTATTTTGTTTATCATCATTGGGGATGTAAATCAATTTATCGTCCATTGTCTCAAAAACTTGTGAAACTTATGTTGCACACCCCTCTCAGACACACACATACTTCATTTTTTCTCACTCTCATTTTTCAAAGTCTTATAATTTATTAGGAAACTAGATACATAATCGTTTTTCTCGTATTCATTCGAATCCGGTGGATAGGAACCGGTTCTCATTCATACGAAAAAACTATGTCTAGCATCGTATTATATCCAGCTTTCTACGAATATAGAAATGTACAATCATAAGATTAAAACCAGTTTTTTTAGCCGGTGCCTTTGGCACCTCGGGGCTAAAAAAACTAGTTTTAATCTCATAATTGTACATTCTTTATCCGCGGAAAGCCGTTTATAATACAATAAGAGAAATAACTATTATTGTATAAATATATAAATATAACTTTCTAATGGTTAATGCTATTAGAATTTTTATGGATTTCATTGGTTTCATAACAATAAACGCAGGAGTTAAAACGCCAGTTATGGTATTTTAATTTTAGGTAACACTTAATAAACCCATCAAAAACCACCATATTTATGTTAAAAAAAACATACAATTAAAACTTTGGATCCGCGAAATGGTCGATATATCCATTATAATGATAGACAAAATTACCCCAACTATTGGTTTGAAGCAACCAATCAAATTTAAAGAATGTACACACAGTTTTAAAGCCAACCAATGCATTGCAATGAGAGAACTGGTTTTTAAGACTTTGGCTACTAGTATATTTGAATACCAGTGTCACCTCCATCCCAGATGAACTAAAGGCTTAACATTCATGGATGTAAAGGGATAAGACAATGGTCAATAAATTGATGTACATCCCCAATCATTTTACACTAAATTACCATTCTGTAGATTACAATTAGTGGTTGAAACGTTTAGGCACTTAATGAACCAACCAATAAAAATATAATTAAGTCCCCAATTTTGTTGAACAACGAATGAGAAAACGTTTTTATTATCTAAAATTTGGCTGTGCTTTGCTTAGTTATGGACAAAACTGTCCTTGATGACTCTAAAAGTATTAATATTCCCAGATTATAAAATTAATGAGAATATTATTAGTCTAAAGTAATAAATGATATTTAAAATTATCTTATTAAATTGTATAAGTCAAACCCAGGGTTCTCAAGGATAAGACAATAAGAAATAAATTACTACTTGTTTGTACAACCCAATTAAATCTAGGTCCCAATTTCTTAAAGCAAACAAATAACAGAATGTGTTTAAAAACTTTGGATAAAAGATTTGGGTATAGTCCCTTTCGTAACATCACTCCTTATGGGGCGATTCTTCGTATTTTTCACAGTAGCTTTTCTCTTATTTCTAGCCTCTGCGGGGCCAATTACCTAACCCTGTGGGGCAATCACCTAACCCAATATAACCTAACCTAACCTAAAATAACCTATAAAAAGCCATTTTAAAAATACGACGAATCGCTCCTTATGGGGCGATGTTACGAAAGGGACTATTCCCCAAGATTTAAGTCCAATGTCCCATCCCTACCTGGTTTAAGGTAATAAATGATTTTTAAAATTATCTTATTAAATTGTATAAGTTAAACCAAATCCTTTAGTTTTACTGTTATTCTTAATATAAACTTAAACGTATAATTTCACATAAATAATTTGTTTTTTATTATTTTAAGATGTAATAAGTATGAAAAAAAATTCTGAAATCCTTAAAATTATGCAGATATGAGGCGTTGAGATCGCTCAAAAAATAAATCTTATGGGTTTCATTGTTCTTGATATTTCAAAACATTGTGAAAAATGAAATTTTGAATTTAAAATTGTAAAGATTTAATATATTGTATTAAAGCAAAAAGCAATATTGGTGAAATATGTAAAATTGTCAAAGAACAATTTCATGGTGTGTCTTAATTAGCGCACAAGAAAAAATAAATAATCATAATAGTCAAACATATTTTTAAAAAGGCCTAAAGAAGTAGTTAAAACCTAATTAAAGCAAAAAAAGCATATATTTAATCATAGGAAGAAAACAATTGACGATAAATTGATGAATATTGTCGTTCTGGCTAAAACAACATTTTAACAAAATATTAAAATAATTTTTAGATGTTTGAGGTTATATCAATGTATGCACTTTGATATTAGTGCGTAGATGATAGCACACTCAATTTGATATTATGCTATATAGGATTTTTATAAGGGATAATTTATTGTTATAAATTTACATCTGGGTTAAACTCAGTGGTTTTTCAATGGCAACAATTTTTAAAGACTTGGAAAAATCGGCTAGGTTTGAATTGTTTATTTATTTCGACATATATCGTCTTATTTTCAGTATGATAAATCATACATATAGTCCGATCATCCGATTTTAATAATAGCACCAAAGCTGAACAGGTATATTTTGTATATTCTACATATCATCTAAAATGTCCTTTTTCATTTAAAGTTAATCGGTGTTTTAAATTTTAAAGTCTATGTAAATGTAACAAGTACATAGAATGTCCATAAGTAGCGTAACAAGAAGTATATCACACTTAAAGCTATTGAAGTCGTAGTTAATTTTGCCTTCATTTTTTTGACACTCAAAATAAGATTAACAAAAGCAGATCATTTGGTAATGTTCGATTGTATACGATTTGTAGAGCTTCGCTTTTATGAATGTTGTTATCCTTGTTAGCTTTCATTTTAATTTTAAATTAATATAATATGCACTTCTCCCCCCCCCCCTCCTTAGTCTTCTAACTGCATTAAATCTTAAATTAAAAAGTCATATGCTAAGTCCAAAACGAACTAAAATACCCAGAAAAAAAAACTATGTAATTTTGATGGTGTTTATGGACTATATGTCGACATTGACTAAAAGAGCAGTGAATTGACATTTTATATAAATTATATTATAAACAATATTGCTATCCCTGCTAAACGTTTATGATGTTGTTATATCAACATAAACTTGTATAATATGTCAAACAATAAGACAATTACTTATAGAAATACATTACATAGGTACATGTAGTCGATTTAAACATTACAATTGCAGCAAAAAAGATTAGTAGGGTTTCAAATCTGCTTCTAAGTATTTCCTTATATGTAATGCTGGTAAATTACAGGGATCTAAAGGGGACAATGGTCGATAAATTTATGTACATCCCCAATGATGATACAGAAAATTATCCCTCTTGTAGATTACAATTATTATTGGCTGAAACGTTAAGACACTCAACTTAATGAATCAACCAATCAAAATTCACATTAGTCCCCAACAAATAAAAAAAAATATTACAAAACTTTGGGGACTAGTATAATAAACAGCTCAATGTCCCCTCCCTCCCTGGGTAAATTAAGTCCCATAAAGTGAGGGATATAAAGATTTAAGAACAATGAAATAATCTTCCCACAAATTCTGTGAAAATTGATTAAATACTAGGGGTAGACTAGTTTAGTAGATTATTGATATGTCAGTGTGTGTCCACTAATATCTCAGAAATCATTAAACTGAACAGTCTACAATTTTTATGGAAACTTTGGTTGGGTCGGGGTCAGGCTATTTTGTTGTGAGTATGCCTATAGATTATCTCATTATATCAATAACAAAAGCATAAAAAAGGAAATTAGATTACAAAAAAAGCTTTGAAACCCCTCATTTTACCACTGGTAGTGCGAATGGGGCGCTTGTCCAATATCTCCACCACCCTATAAAAATATAAAGTTGGAACGTCTCTGAACGATAGGTTTAATGAATGTAAAAATTCATATTGGGCAATTTTCCATTGCTTTATTCCTGAATGAAAGCACTAAATTTAATCTTAGTTACCATTTGATAGTTAAATTTAATACAATTAATTGTCAGTTTGTTCTTATAAGCATAGCATCTCTATAACTAGGCTCCACCTGTTAATATATGTTATAAACAATACATATCCAGTGATTCATTGACAGTGACTGATAAAACAGTTGTAGAAATATATGTAAAGCACAAACATAAACCTTATTTGAAAATATAAAACATTCAAAATAAAATTTAAGGAAAATTTTCAACGTTTACATGTTTTAAAATTTTCGCAATTTATCTTGAATTCTGAGTTTGGAGTAAGATTGCAAAATTTTCATATATTACAAGTGGGCATAATCCCCCCTTCCCCAATCTTTAAAATTTTGGTTTGATTGGGAATCTACTCCACAACTTATTTTTGTAGTCGCTCCCATGGGATGGATGTTTGTGTGTATGTCTGATATGATTTTCTAAATGCCTGTACCGGTTGTTTGTAAATTTTTAGGAAGTTTTACATTGGTCCAGGCAAGGTTTCAGGCTATTTTTTAAATGACACACTCACACATAAGAGATAGGACCCTTGGATAAAATCAAATATGCCCATTCCTAATTTGTTTAGCCCAGCGTCCTTATGTTATAAACCGACATGGTTACGGCTACCAGTAAAGGCTTTAAATAAGTTTTTAACATTTTATTGAGGGTGAGGGAGGTAAATTGTTGGTAAACTGACAAAAAAGGTGATTTCACCGACAAAGAATTTGTATTTCTCAAATAGACGAGTAAAATTTAAACAATATATTTATATTTAATTCTTTACAACTTAACAAGAACAGTTATTTTAGTTAATAGCAAACTTAATGTTATTACACAATATGAAAATTAAGTCTCTGCACTGTAAGTATCTCAAAATCTTAATTATGTTTCGGTTTTACTTTTCAGGAAAGATTACTGGTTGCTTGGACATATTTTATGCTATTTTACAGAATTAAAGCAGTCAAAGACGAAATTAGGGATGGGTCCAGGGATATTCAGGGATACGACATGGAGGATAAATTCATTGTTTTGTCGACTTAAGAAAAATTAAGTTTCACCCTAAACTAACTTGTAACGCTTTTCTCATTAGAATACATATAATATATAAAAGTCTAATTTAGTCGATGTTAAATCAGAATAAAATCTAACAAGAATTAACCATCTATTTTTATACATCTAATATTATGCAATAAAGTCAGAATGTTACAAAATTTTCCTTGCATATTTTATTTTATAAATCTAGAATAATTATTCTAGATACATAACTTTAACTTTAAAAATCAATTGCTGTTATCATATCAATATAATGCTTTAAAAATTATCACAATTTAAAGGAGAAAAAAACATTAATTTTATCCTTAAATTGCATGATTTAAGCTATTATATAATCCTTTTCAGTTAATATATCAACGTTATCTTTTCAATTATTGAAAATATGAAGTTTGCTCCTATATTCTTAAAAGGGAATCTTTTATATAACCATGATTATGTGATTGTCATGAAACATGGCCATTCCTACAACAAACCTACAAACAAAAAGGTTTGAATGTCAATTTAATTTTATGTTACTTATGTTTAATAGTAATTCAAAAATTAAGATACCAAAATTTTCTTTATTGATATCTATTACTGCGTACCAATTTACAGAAAAACAAAACACTTTTCTTGATAATAAAAACTTTAAGGCGTTAATATTACCAATTAAAATTAACAATATTTTTTTTCCTATCTATGATTTAAAGTTGTAATGTTCTTTATAGTCTGCAGCTAAATATCTCAGAAATTGCTGGTCAGAATAGTATATTAAGTTTGGTTTTAGGCTATTTTCCTGACCTCCCCTTTCTCTCCTAGAGGCTAGGGGTGAAACAACTATATATTAATTCACCATATATTTAATTTTTACATTATTTTAAAAAAAAATTCTTACCTAAAGCCAAGCATAGCGAGCATAACACAATATTATTAGAAAACCTCATTTTTTCACTCTTTTTATTTTACTTTTTCTTATCAATTTTACATTATTCTTGTAACTAACTTTATTTCATATTAAGTATTTTATTTTTCTTAAAATCACTTATTTTATTATTTTTAATAAAACATCGCTAGCTAGCGATTCTTCTTCGTTGAACTTCTTGATTAAACTGACAAAATTTATTTGGAAATACAAACATAGCAAACAACGTTAAATAACAACAGTGAAACACCTCCCTCCTCCCTCTCTCTCTCTCTCTTCTCAGAGAATCTCTTTCACACACTCTATCACGGAGGGAGAGAGAGAGAGAGTTCATACATACGATATAACTCATCTCTCACACATACGCTCTCTCTCTCTCTCTCTCACCCTCTCTCTCCCCCTCTCTCTCCCTTACTCGCCCTCTCTCTGTCTCTCTCTATCTATCTCCTCTCATCTTCAAAATTAGTCCGTAACACCGTTGTTTCTTCCGGTAAAGTCAAGATTTGGTTTTATCGCCCCCATTCTAAAATCTTATATTACCGCCACGACATGCCCCTGTAGGCAAACTGGATAAATTATATTGTACCGGCACGGCAGCTTTGTTGACCTAAAACCATAGGAGTACCATTTGTACTGTCCCGTCCCCCCATTCATTAGGAATTAGGATTATTAAATTATGCATCTTAATTTAAGGAAGCAAGGATATTTAAAATGAAAACAAAAACGAATAAAAACTACTCTATGATTCCGATTGTCAACTTGGACAGTCAACAAAATTTTCTTAGGAAATTAAAAGTTTATTTATCTTTTTGTGAAGGTTGTGATATTCATAAACACTTCTTTGTAGATTGACTATTTTTTGCTCAATAGTTAAGTCATTTTTATCGGCCATTGTCCTTTCCCTGTATTCTTTTCATCATTATGTAGACCTATAATCTAATTAAACGGACGTATAATTTCGTACAAACACATAAAAGAATGATAATATTCAATGTTACAATAAACAATAAATTTTTAAAAAATAAGATTTCAAAAAAATGTATGTTCTGACGCATTTTTATGGTTGAATTTTAAGAAGTTTGATTTTCTTCAGATGAAAGACACCTTTCTAGGTTAAAGGTGGTTGATTATGAGTAGTATTGCGGCTCCATAACATAACTACTACTATCGCTGATGATCAATATTTTCCATAAATATATAATATTTCACATTATCAAAAGATATTAAATTTGCATCACTATGGTATGTGAAATTGTGGAATCGCGCAATTTTAATTTCGCGGAAGCGATTGAACACCATTTGATTGTACTACTATAGCTGTGTTTATAATGAATAGATATGGTTAAACTTGTAAAGTTAAGATTGAGTGCCCCCTAAGTAAGAAGTCGTTCCTTCCATAAGGATGATCAGTAGTTCATTAGACTGGTCCAGTTTGGATAGAAATTGAGTTTCAATAGCCTGGTTTATTTGTATCTTTTGTATAGTTGAATGGTACGCCAATTTCAAATTTGCTTAATATGAATGCATATTTTGGGTCAGGCTTATACCATTAATGTGAATGTATTTTATAAGCCAGGCAAATAGACTTAAACCATTTATATAAATGTATATTTTGGGTCCGACCATAAGGCTAATACCATTAATATGATTGTGTATTATGGGTCAGGCTAATAGGCTAATACCATTTATATGAATGTATATTGTTCATGCAATCATGGGTTATTGGTCTATGGCAAAATTACAACCTTCAAAAGTAAATTATGGCCAAAGTCTAAACTTCTATCTTGCGATAACAAAAGTAATATTTTAACCTAAAGTATAGTTTTTCTGCCAGTTTTAAACCTAATAGAAAATTAACCTAAAGTGTAATAATGAGCGGGGCCAAAAAAGGTCGATGTATCCCCCCCCCCCCTGGCAAAGTCAAGGGGGTTGGATACTCACTTCTAGGGGTCTTGACCCCTGAAGCCTAAGAAACATCTTTCCGATTCCCTAGATTTTTGTTTAAACTCTGTGCACGCCATTGGAGAAGACATTTCCCCTTCTCTTTTTATTGAATTAATATCACGTGCCAGACAATTAATTATGATATGTTTAACGTCTTTAGTTTGACAAAGTGAGGTTTAGATTTGAACTGGACACATCACCTATGTTGATATGACAGCTTATTATGACACTTGTACATCTAACACCTTTCCAATTATTGTTGGTTGGTATATTAGCCTCATACCATGAACTATAAGATATATACTCGATTTAAATACCGATACGTTTAGAATTACAATATAGATGCATCATACAGGTGTTCAATCACTTCAGTAAAAGTTTCATATTAGCAAAGTGGTACACATCCCTGAAAATCACAATAGTAGATACGTTTGGGGGGGGGGGGTCAATTGTGTAATGAAAAATGTTAGTTTTGAAGCTGTAATATTTTTTTTAAACCGAAGCTTTTCTATAATCAGGATCCGAACGTCTGTAACGGATAGCTCTAGTCGTTAATTTATGCATGTTAAAACTGTCCTATCAATTTCAAACTTGGGATGGTGATTCCGTAATTCCATCTTAAAAATGTTAATCTTAAACTTCTTAAGTATAAATTTTAATTTTATATAATTTTCCTATTGAAACTGATTTCTAGGACAAAATAGTACACTGCACTGTTATAAGCGCGACATCTCTATAATCAAGTCCACAAAATATAAGTATGTCCTAAAACAGTATCTTTTATTTAAGCAGTTTTGCAACAAATTTACTTACAATCTTGTTTGGACATATACATTTTTATTATTCTTATCAGTTCTGACACTCTACAAGTGTCAATATTCGTTTGTCCTTCCGTTTCAGAGCTTCGCTTTTCTGGATGTTGTCATCCTTGTCTGGTAATGCAAGCTATTGATGATTTTAAAAATGCGCAAGTGAGGGAACACTCATCATACACACTACCACACTTCTTAATAACTAGTAGCGTAGCAAGGAAAGAGAGGAAATTTCATTCTGCCTTCATCTTTTCTGCCGGTCAAACACTAATGTGTTAATTTATCAGGATGTCATTTCTGTATTATGTCTGTCTGTAGCAAAAGATCTCGCTAACTACTGAAGCAATATGTCTCTCCTTTACTTTAAAGCTTATTAAAGGTCCCAGGAAGGCTTTATTTAGCCCTAATGAAATAGCAATTCAAAAAACTCACTCTTCCCCCCCCCCAAAAAAAAATAAAAGCTTTTGTCATTTTTAAATTTAATGTGAGGGGTCAAATTGTCCCCATACCCTTCTTCAAAAACGTAAATAAAGGCCACTAAATAAAATGTCTAAGTATGCCCCACATGATACAGAAGTTATGAAGGTTAGGATGTAATCTTATAAAGAGGATGCCTATATTAAACAACAAATAAAATAAAATAATAGCAAAGACTTTTAACAAATAATTGCACTGCAATTTATGTAGGGAGATTAAGGCATAGGATTAAAACCTATTGTTTACAGGTAGACGAATGAAGTTTTTACCATACTCAAAAAGGAGAGACATTTCTTGAAATATCGATTCATACAAAAAAAAAAATAAACCAATAACTCAAGGTTTTACATTTTTTTAAAAATAAAGTAAAGATTTGAAATAGATAAAAATAAGGTAATTGTCCTAAGCACTATAGACAAAACAAAAACAAGAAAATTGAAAATTAATACTAACATAATTTATCTTTTGTAGTTTTGTAGAACAACCGTTAAAGATAGGTTGGTTGGTTCATCATTAGTGTTCTTCCATTCTGTTTCAATCAAATTGTCTTAATTTAGCCATAGAATATTTTTCTACAGAAAATTAATTTCATCCGAATCATTATGCATTGGCCGATAAAAGGCCATAATTCACAAAAATAAACATTCTACAGTAGTTAACATAATTAAAAATCTGATAAGAATATGTTCATTACAAAATTTAACGTTTTTGTAAAGACACTATTTATTGCATACCATCTTAATATTTTCCCTTTCAAGCCTATTTTCTTCATCATAACCTATCCTTAATTTTTTTATGACACTTTTTCTATACCTAAAATAAAAAAAAATTGAATGTCCTTTAATTTATGGTAAGTTATTTGGGATGCAAAATCTACCTCTCTAAGCTTGTAGAAATCTTGAGTAAAGCTTACAATATAAAATATGGAAAGGCGCTTAAATAACTATAGTAGAAGTGTGCTACAAAAGGCAGAATTTCATTTAGAGGCGTGCGGAAGGGGGATGTAGGGAGATATATCCATCCCCTCTAACACTCTTCTTGACAAGGAACTTATTTTTAGGGGCGGACATTTAGGGGAGGGTGTCCAACCCTCTCATAATGAATTATATTCCTCTGTATACAACCCCAAAAGCTCGCCCCTATTGGGTTAAGAGGGGTTTAAAAAATCGCACGCCACTGATTTTATTTATGAGAAAATTATTTAATCATCAGTTGATATATCTCTGTATTCTTGGAGCTATACAAGATCACTGATAAAGATCTGCCAGTTAATCAAAAGGCTTCAAATTTTAGGGTTCAGGTGTCAGCCCTATATTAAATTATTTGCTACTAGGGGCTTCGCTTGCCTATTTATGAACTTCGTTCCAGGAAAGGATGGGAGTAAATACCCAAAAAATTATCAAATGTTTCTTATTATGCAGCTATGTTCCCCCCAAGAAACTAGCTTAAAACTTTGGTATAACCAGTAGCAGTATACCCTGAAAAGCAGTCCAGTAGTTACAGAGATCTTAAGCTTCAGACGGATAGACATCGTTCTACTAACAAACCATACAATATTTAGTTCATAGTATCTATAAGAGAGGGAAAGGACATTGGGCATATAAATTTACTGCTGTCCAACGTTTTATAAACACCAACTATAATACGCTTGCTTGAGGACTTTAATTACTTTTGTAAGGTCATAATTGGGTTGTACAAACTAGAAGTGTCCAATCTTTTCCATATTCATCCACAGAAAGGGTTATTTTGTTTATCATAATTTTCTTATTATCGTTCATTGTCTTATCTCTTGAAATCCCTGAGTATAAATGCAAAATTTTGGAAAACATTTTGGTATTTATACCAGGCAAGTTAATACACCAATGTCATGTGTATTATGAGTACTAGCGGCTTCGCCCCTAGCCTCTAGTGGCTTTGCCCCAAGAGGCAATTTAAAAAAAATAAAAAAAATTAGAGCTGCAACCACTAATTTCAAAGAAAATAGCCTAAAACCACCAAATGACCAGTAGGTATATTCCCTGATGAGTAGAATCCAATCAGTTCAGTGGTTACCTAGATCTTAAGGGACAGACGGACGGACGGACAGACACCATTCTACTTTGTATGAGGTAGTTTCACAAACCAATTGTACATGCTCAACCAACAAATTAAATTAAATGTACAAAAAGTAATCCAAGAAACCAAAAATATAACTCAAAAACTTTTATTACAGATAGTAAAAAAAAATATTTTAAGTGTTTTAGCAAAAAAACACAAATATCAATAGAAAATGTTTTCGCTAAAAGGAGTATTAACCAGGAATAGGTATAACCAACAAGCAAAATAAATCTAAAATATTATTTGGGGGGCAAATGGAGATGTTTTCAATTTTACGATGTGTTGCCCCCCAACGACAGCTGAAAAACGCGTATAGGTTTCGTGATTTTTTTCCGAATTAATTTCGTTATTGATAGGAGCTGAGTATTAACGAATTATTATTTTTTAGTAAAAAATTGATGAAGTGATTTCGATTTGTGTTATATATATCACTAGCTACTACGCCCCTAGAGGCCTCTAGTGGCACTTAAAATATTTTTATAAAAATAATACTATACCTATCTATGTTTCGTTCAAGTCTCTATAGCTAAAAAATTTGATTTTTTCGTGATTTTCTTTTGGTACCCTCCCCAAAATAGTTATAAACCTTCCCTATCAATTCAGCGGTTACCGAGATCATTTAGTACAAACACACAGACAAAAAGACACCCTGTTACTTAAGTTTAAGGATAGGTTAGTTAGGATTTTTCAAAAAGTTATTGGCAAAACGCCAGTACTTACATGTTATTATAAGTCACTAATACGTACAGATAGACGATTAATTCCTTTTTTGTAAAATAGCTACGCTAATAAAAAGCATAAATCATAAATATTTCAAAACTCAAATTTTTAGGCCGAAATTTTTGAAAAACTACTTGGAAATTCTTTTCTATTATTTTAAATTATCATCTTCCTATCTCTCTTCCCTCATTCATAGTGTTCTATCCCTTCCACAAAAAATACTTAAATCTTTTTTCCCAGATTGAGTGTCGTCCTATACGCTGTATACAAGTAAAACCTTCTTTGGACCATTACAAAACCTCCTTGAAAATTGTGTATTGATATGTCATGCGATTTACGAGATCTTTCGGGAAACACACATACAACTTATTACTACAGATAGAAAAGGATTACATTATTTACAACATACTAAATTTGATACAATACAATGTAAGCAATGGGATATGGGACTTTGAATTACACTGGTACTCAAACTAATAAGCAAAATTTTGAGTACCTTTATTGAACTTTGATTAGTTAGTTTCAAATATGTAGATTTAATACTATTTAACCAATAATTTTAATCTACAGAGTGGGTAATTTTGTTTTTCATCATAGGGATGTACATCAATTTCTCATTCATTGTCTTATCCCTTAAGATCCCAATAGCAATAACAGCAGATATGTTATTAGGAAAATTTGCAGATGTGATAAAACACCCTCATTTTATTCTGAACCCAAAAGCAATTGATCATTCGCCTGTTAAGGAGCCATCCCAACCAACAAAAAGATACTAAATACCAAAGTTTTTAACTTTATTTTATTGCCCAACATTTTTTTATTGCTTTTACGGTTCACGGTAAAATAATGCTGGAAACGAAGCTTTTTTACAATTATATAGCCAAAACGTAATATTGCGCATTAATGCATGAAAAAACATTTGAATATTAAAAAAGTTGGGTTGACATTTTTTACATTCTTCTTTTTTCTTTCTTTTGTTAGTATTAATCTGCCTACTAAATTTTGTTCCTCTGCATTTTTAGTATTGTAGCTACTCTACAACTATGTTTGTCTGTTTGTCCGTCCTTCCTCACCTTTTATTATCAACTTTGTTTGGTCTGACCATTTTCTTTCTTAGTATTAATATGACCACAGCAAATTTTCTTCTGCATTTTGAAAATTTTAGCAACTAACTATAGAACTATGTCTGTCCGTCCGTCCATTTTGATAGTTTTAATCTGCCCACTAGATTTTGTTCCTCTGCATTTTTAGTATTGTAGCTACTCTATAACTATGGATGTTTGTCCGTCCATTTTAATTCTTTTGTTAGTATTAATCTGCCCACTAAATTTTGTTCTTCTGCATTTCTTAGTATTGTAGCTAATCTAAAACTATGTCTGTATGTTCGTCCGTCCATTTCTTATTTTGTTAATCCCCACTAAATTTTTTATTCTGCAATTTTAGTATTGTAGATACTCTTTAACTTAGTCAGTTGATCTGTCTGTTTTCTTTCTTATGAAGTAATAATCTTCCCAATAAATTTTGTTCTTTTGGATTTTTGAATTGCATCTACTGTACAACTATTTATGTCTGTCCCTCCTTGCTATTTTTTCTGTTACATTTTCCCTAAAATTTACTTCTACAATTCTAGATTGAGCTAACCTACAACTCGGGTCAGTCTGTGAGTCTGTTTGATTTTGACTGTAGGACTAGTTACATATCTCTACTCATTGAATTTTGCAATTTTGATATTAGATTTTGTAATTTAATTTTAAACAGCTAATATTCTTTTTGTTTTATTTAGGCTTTGAATTTTGATATTAATTTTTTTATAATATCTATCAACAAACTACTTTTGTATTGATTTGGATTCAGACAGATTTAAACTACTTATAATATCCCAGAAATAAGGAAGTAACCTTTTCAATGAAATATCTACAAATACTCATTTATTAAGAAAAATTTGATGAATGGATGTTTTTAAAAAGCTGACAACTCTACCCCCAAACATATCAACCAAACAAAAGAGCTGTTGATAAATATTTAGTCTTTTTTATGAAAGAGACACCAAAAAAGAAGAAGAATCGTCTACGGTGCGGCAGCTGTACGAAATTTGTTTCTGTAAATGTGTAATTTTTGGAAGGATACAATAATGTTAATGTTATCATCTTTTTATCTTATGAAATTAAATATCAAATAATTTTATTGGGCGAACTTTACAACTATTAAAAAGATCAAAGATCTTTGAAATTGCAGGAAATTTACAGTGGTCCTAGTCTGGTTTTGGGCTATTCTATAGTGTCGATTGATATCCATCTAAGAAAAGTTGTATAAGAAAACATTAATACTCTAATAATCAAATTTCATTCCAGAAAAATAGAGACTAGGCCAGTAATGGATAATATCATTTCAATAATTCATATTAAATAGGAAATAATTACTTTTTTACTATTTACAACTTTTTTTAAAATTCTATTTCATTTTACTCATGCTCTTGCAATCTTGAGTAAGATTCTAATATCATAAGATTTTTACAAAAATACTAAATGATTTTTAAACAATATTTTAGGCGATTTTTCTAACAAAATATTTAAAATAACATTGATTACTAAGTGTAGAGAATTTGTTTATCTGTTCAACTATTTTGTATTATGTATGAAAGGTTTGTCTAATTTAGAAGGTATTCAAATCAAAATATCTTCTTAATGTCAGGGTATGCGGTTAAAGGTCATATTAGATCTTTTGAATACAAAAAGTTGGTGTTAATGAATGATATAAAATTTATTAGTAATGTATAATTTTATTACAAAACTAAACTATTTTTGTCAACTAATTTGTTTGT
This sequence comes from Acartia tonsa, assembly GCF_053477335.1. Lineage (NCBI taxonomy): Eukaryota > Metazoa > Arthropoda > Copepoda > Calanoida > Acartiidae > Acartia > Acartia tonsa. The sequence goes on along the minus strand of NC_137265.1, from coordinate 7,793,860 downwards.
CTTTTGATTAAATTTCTTGATTTTACTTTTATGAATGTTCTCGTTTTTTTAGAAGCACAGCCACTCTTAAACTTGGGTAAATCAAAAACTGACCATAAACCCAGGGAAGGGGGTGTATTTTGGACTGTAAATTATAAGAGAACTGACACCTTTCTCATTAGTTTGTTTAAAAGCTATAGGCCTTTTATAATATCAATCAACTGAATGAACAATTTTGTTTATCATCATTGGGGATGTCCTTTTCGTGTGCATATGCATGCAACTGCGTGACATAAGGACCGATTAATATACAGTCCAATATTTGAAAAATTATGATTCAAAATTAAGCCTTTTCATATGAAAATTTTACTTAAAATGATAAAAGTGTATTCAATGGCTGGATTCTCTAATTTTTAAAAATATATTAAAAAGAAAAGATACTCTATAATGCATGTTTTCTGTCCGTCCGTCTGGCACTCTGTAACATTAAGGATTTTAGATTTTCTTACAGAGTTTCATGACTGGCTGTTTGATTTACCGGTTAGGTTAGGTTATTTTGAGTAATAGGTAGTCCTCTAGGCCACCGCATGTATAGACCCCGCAGGGTTGTGGCCCCATAGCTAAAATAATGCGGAGAGTCGGTGCTCAATAGGCACTTTGTGGGAAATCACGAAAGATTTTTACATTTGGACAAAATTATGAACACAGTAATAGTGTCTGACTGATAATGACGTAACAAAAAAAAATTAGCCAATGAGAGGTCGTTATTGACCAATGGTAAAATTTATAGTAGCCTCTCATTGGCTAATTTTTTTTGTTACTTCATAATCATTCAGACACTATTACTGTGTTCCAAAATTATCTTAGTAAAATATTCAAAATAAATATGTTTAAATGAACTCTTTTATGATGTTGACAAAGGTGGAGCGAGATGTGACAAATTAGATACTGTGAAAACGCTATGTGGAACGCTCATCAAATCAGTTGATTTCAGTCAAAATCAACACTTCATTTCAATTCATTTCAGAAAATCTGTGAATGGAAATAGGAATATTTTGATTAAGTCTCAAGATGTGCAATTAATTCCGCATGACTTTACATCTGCAATTTATTCTTTATGAGAAAATAGACAAAAAATTATAAATAAAGCAAGCCATTAGCAAAAAGCAGTATATATGTATAATGAAATAATATGTGTTACTGTTTATTTTCCTTCTAGTTTTACTATATTAATTTCATGCTAAGATTGTAAAAGAGTCTCAAATAGGTGGACAAATGTTAAACTTTGGCCGTAATATTCCGATTGACGTCATTGATATAATATGGCCTAACATTTTAACATTCGTTAACTTTTTGGGAGACACTATTGCCAGCTTCATTTTTCCTGACATAATAGAAGTAGTAGGTAGAAAGAGAGGAGACAAAGGGCTGTATTACACAAGTTTCAAAAGTTTTATAATAATGTTTCTTATTCGTTGGCTTAACAACTTTGGTAAATTTTGATTGGTTTGTTAATTAAATTGAGTGATCAAACGTTTCAATCACTAATTTTAATTTACAGAAGAGGTAATTCTGTGTATCATCATTGGGGATGTACATCAATTTATTGGCCATTGTCTTATCCCTTTAGATCCCTACTTAAACTCGACACATTGCCATCATCAAGCCTATACGTTACCAATCACACCAATGCCGATGATTTCTTCAATATTTGATTTAATAAGCTATTTATAACTTGTATAATGTATATTGACTATTAACTTTAATCTATAAATTACTACAAGAATCCAACGACACGAATGGCTTGTTGAGAAGCTTTACCACTAAAGATGGTTAGTATTTAAAGTATTTACTTTCAAAGTTATGGTACTTTAATGACACGCTAAAAATGCTTTTTCTTTTTTAATCTGATTTCAGAATGACATAAGTATGCGCATTGTAATCAACGTTTGCTAAATTTCTACAAACTAGCAGCTCCGCCCCCTGCGTCTAGGGGCTTACCCAAATGTGCGAAAGAAAAATTATTGGAAAAATAACCTTTGGAGGGGGGGGGGGGGACTATTCCTCAAAAAATATCTAAAACGAATGAGCATAGCAAAACGGTAGAAAATTCCTATTAAGTTAACTTCAACTGTTAAATTGTTGTAAATAATCATTATTGAGACAAAATTTGACTTTTCCTAATGCCACTATGAAAGAAAATGTTATAATCAACAAAAATTAGGATGATTTATTTTGACCAAAAACGGAGTTTCTTGGGGTAAGAATTAGAGTTCCGCAACCTTTAACCATACTATCCTTGATAAAAATTGTTGAAGTTACTGATTGCAAATCAAGTAATAAATCAAGAAGACGGTTTCAACAACATTTGGTAAAGTCAAGAATAAAGAAATATGAAAATAGAATGGAAAATTTTAGTGCTTGCCTTTAAAAAGACTAGCAATTACAGAACCACCGCCCACCTCTTATTTAGAAAATAATGTACGGTAGTTTTTCTTAATGTCTTAATGATGTGTGCCCAATCTGACCTAAAGAAAACACAATCACTTGAAAAAAATAAAGTCAACCAACACATGCTTTACAGGTTTTGAAATTTTAAATAAAATCGAAAAGCAATACTTACAAAAAAACAAATACTCTAAAAGAGCTACGATAAAATACCTCTGGTCCCCTAAGAAGGACCCCTCGATAAATTTCTACGTTTAAGAATCCTCAAATCTTCCAAAAATTATAGCATTGTTTTTTTTTGTAGAAGGGTTTTGTATTCTTTTTTTTTATAAAATGTAAGAATCAATAGATTTAGGGTCTTTTTGAGTATACTTTATTTCTGATATATATACAATTCAGCAGCTACCAATGCATGATTTTAACAAGGAGCAATCTTCCAACAATACTCATAATAGTGTAGCATTTTCAACATTATTATATTTTGCCGTGTGTTTTTAATATCAAATTAAGGGTAATGCTTGATATATAAATCATTAACTATGTGGGACATATACCCAATCCTGTTAGTCTAACCCGCACCCAATAAAATCAAACCTAACCTAACCAAAAATAAACGAAACAAATACATGAAATCTTTTTTGTTCAGGGGATAGAGAAATATATCTAAGTTACTTTTAGAGTGGGATATGAGGACGGGTTCCTCCGAAAAGAATGAGAGACAATTCCTAGAAGAACTATTTAAGAATAAGGTATCTTATAGAGAAGCTACGCGCTATAAAAAGAAATACACTTTCTCGCTCTGGTGCAGTATGTAGGTTGTGAAGAATAGGTGTGCGATCAATTAAGCATTCAATAACATCTGTTTAATTTTGATATGCGAAAAAGCAGAGAAAGAGGGGACAATGGTGTTAAATCCTAGTTTTTATCTACTGAAGGTGTTATTTTGTTTATCATTATTGGGGATGTACCTCAATTATCGACCATTGTCTTATATTCTTATCATATTGATATGAGCTGGGGTGTTTGGTAAAAAGTGTGCAACATACAGATGAAGGGGGTTGTATGCCGTTATAATAATATTAGGGTTTGTTTTATTTAATGATATTTGTGCGGAAACGGATGCACACTTTTTACAGAAGTGGGATGAGTAAAGTGACCGATATTGGTGTTCGATTATTTCCACGAAAATATTATATATGTAAAACAAGGAATCCACAATATCATCTTCGCAAAAAGTACATTAACACATTGGGAGCATGAAATTTGTTTAGTAGATTTTTATAAATCATGTTAGATATTTTTCCACGAATATCAAAATAAAAATCATAAATTAATACCAAAACTGGTTTAATTTTTTTTTTATCCGCGGAAAGCTGCCAATAAGAAAAACTATTTTAATTCTAAGAGTACCCAAACGTACAAAAAAAAACTGTTCAAATTTACCTGTCATCTTTAGCGGAAGTGATAGATCACCGAACGTTTTTGTGGTGAAATTTGTTTTGTATGAATTGTAACAGGTGTTGTGCTTTTTAGCAAGTTTTTTCTAGATCATTAGTGATTGACTGCATTGCCTTTGTAAAATTATTGTCGGTACGTGCTTTTGTCAGTCTTCTTTTTCTATATCCATCGGTCTGTCATTCCTTTTGTCTGTCCGTCCGTTCTATAAGATCTTGTAAACGACAGTATAAGATTTGTACTACTTTCTTTTAATCGCCATATTCAAAACTGAAGAGGAGTGCAAACTTGTCCTATAAGATTTTGTAAACGTCTCTAGCATGACATGATGTGGTCAAGCCTTAAACCTGACACCTCCTTTACAGCAAGAGAGCTCACTACATGTATAGTTAAGCCAAACCCAGGAATTTTAAGCAATATGAAATAAGCTATAAAATTATCAATTATCAAGACATAATCACCCTTCTTTAGAATAAAATTATATGTAGTTGGAAAAGTTTCGCCATTGATAGTTTGCACCACCCACTCAAAGTTTTATGTTTTATTATTTTTTGTAAGTTTATGTGTTATAATTTTATGTTTTCAGTCTAATGTCCCATTCCTCCCTGCCATAATTTACAGTCCAATTTACCCTACCTCCCTGCTGAAATTCGAATAATAGTAAGTCAACACAACATCTCCAAGTTCAACAGGGCAGTGAGAACAATATAAAGAGCAACTGTGCTTTCATTACTTTTTTGTCAACACCTAGTTTCTATTGTTCTAAATAACATAATTAATAAGAAGAGAACAAATATAACGACATCCATTAAAGCAAAGCTTACAAATGAAGAAATCATTAATGGCCTAATCAACCTTTCGGCTACAATTTTGTCAATTGAATTTAAGTACAATTTCATTAATAGCTTCACCTTATACATTAGTACATAAAAATTACAGTAGATCAATAAAATCCTTTAAAATCATACAAATTTAATGGTCGTTCTGACATTTTAGTCATACTAATACTTAAATTTTCAGAAATCTTTAAATGAACCAATAAGGCAAAGTAAATTTCATGTGAATCATACAATTCTTTCATATCTTAAAATGCAAGATACCTCTCTTACTGACATTGTAACCATGTGAAAGACGTACTGACGTACAGACCATAATTATATAATACCGCTTTGCTGGTTTAAATAAAAAGAAATCTGGTGTGTGTCTATTATAAGGTTGTTATATCGTGACCAACAGGAAATGATACTCCTCCTCCTATCATATTTGTAGCGTAGTTACTCTATAATTAATTTATTTCAGTAAGTTTAATATTTAATTATTTGAATATTCAACTATTTGAAGACGAGGATTTATTGACATGAAAAAAGTTGTTTTAATTGAGGTTGATAATATGGACCTCATTTATTGATCAGTTCGTTCATCCAGTAGTAAGGAGGGAATGTTGTAAAATTATTTAGGTTCTTTTCAGCAAGAATATAATTAACATATTATACACAAAACAAAGAAATTTTCACTTTTACCCACAAAAGACCGAAAGCATCAAAAGCTAAAACCAGAGGTTTAGCTTAAATAGCAGTTGTGCAAACATAATTTCCTCAATATTGCCACGAACAGACAGGCAGACAGACGTACGAAGCGGATAATAGAGTAGCGTCGCTGCTAAAATAGAAGCATTCTAAAAATTTTAACTAATTAAAGTTAAAAGATCTAAAAAATTTACAATATCATTTTACAAAATTTGCATTATTTTTGCTTAAATTTTTATTATTTCTCCAAAATTGTTCAATTGTAAAATAGGATAAAAGGTGTTGGATTTCTTGATTTTGCACATATTTAAAATATTTAAGTTTTTTATAGAATGTTTGCAAAAATTTGTGAGGAATTAGACATTAAACGAAAAATCAATTCCCCAATATTGTAAATTCTGCTTTTAGTAGATAGTAAATATGGAGGCAAAAAGGAGTTATAAATTATTGAAACCTCAAATACATTTTATTTTTAAATTTTCAGAAATGGGTTGGGGAAGAGGAGGGGGTGGAAGATTTATAATTTAAATTTTTTCTTAAGTTTTATTTATAAAATCTGCAAACTTTTTTGTTCACTTGAAGCAAAATTTAAATTCGCCAAAATAATTGAAAATTTACAAACATAAAATTTGAGGGGGATCAAATGGTACTAAAATAAAAACTTCCACATGCAATTTTATAGTTATGACGATTGATTAATCGTTCGCTAATGGGTCCCAGGTGAAGGTTAGAATCTAAAAAGCGGCTAAGGAGCGGTCTGACCGCTATGACTAGAAAAAGTAATTTTCTCTAAAAATACACATGAACCAACAGAAAAAAAATTTACGTCTTTATCTGTAACAGGAGCCGAGATCTATTAAGGTGGGAATTGGGGCCCGATCTGTAAGGGTTAAATTGAGATATTTTTTTAGAGAAGCTGCCCTCCAAATAAGGTTTTATCACCGATTTTAAATTTTAAATTAAGACCTCCAGTATATATAAAGCATAAATACTGGGTTGTAGCTCCATAATAGAATAGACATACGGACATTCTAATCAAAGTTATAGAGTAGCTAATATGATTTTTATCACCGAATCTGAATTTCAAATTAAGACCTCAACTGTATATAAAGCATAAATACATAGTTGTAGCTCCATAATAGACATACGGACATTCTAATTCAAGTTATAGAGTAGCTAATATGATTTTTATCACGGATTCTAAGTTTGAAATTAAGACCTCAACTATATATAAAGCATAAATACATAGTTGTAGCTCCATAATAGACATACGGACATTCTAATCTAAGTTATAGAGTAGCTAATATGGTTTTTATCACCGATTCTAAGTTTCAAATTAAGACCTTAACTATATATAAAGCATAAATACGATGCTGTGAGTATTGGTTTAAAAAATATGACGTAACAAAAAAAATTAGCCAATGAGAGGCCGTTATTGACCAATGGCGGCATGCGTAGTGGACTCTCATTGGCTAATTTTTTTTGTTACGTCATATTTTTTAAACCAATACTCACAGCATCATAAATACTAAATATAAAGTATCAATACTGTGATGTAGCTCTATAATAGACATACGGACAGTCTAATCCAAGTTATAGAGTAGCTAATATGATTTTTATCACGAATTCTAAGTTTGAAATTAAGACCTCAACTATATATAAAGCATAAATACATAGTTGTAGCTCCATAATAGACATACGGACATTCTAATTCAAGTTATAGAGTAGCTAATATGATTTTTATCACGGATTCTAAGTTTGAAATTAAGACCTCAACTGTATATAAAGCATAAATACATAGTTGTAGCTCCATAATAGACATACGGACATTCTAATCTAAGTTATAGAGTAGCTAATATAATTTTTATCACGGATTCTAAGTTTGAAATTAAGACCTCAACTATATATAAAGCATAAATACATAGTTGTAGCTCCATAATAGACATACGGACATTCTAATCTAAGTTATAGAGTAGCTAATATGGTTTTTATCACCGATTCTAAGTTTCAAATTAAGACCTCAACTGTATATAAAGCATAAATACTGAGTTATAGCTCCATAATAGACAAACGGACAGTCTTATAAAAGTTATACAGTATAATATAAGTTATAGAGTAGCTAATATGATTTTTATCACCGATTCTAAGTTTGAAATTAAGACCTCAACTGTATATAAAGCATAACTACTGGGTGGGAGCGCACGAATTAATCAGGAACATAGCGACAGGAAAAACATTTTAAAAATATACATCCGGCCACCCATTTTTGGCAAAAATGTGACTGTATTGCATAAAAAATGTAAAATAACTTAATAAAGTCTATAAAAAATGACATCATACATTACAAACGACCAATAACAGGCCAATACACGAACTAATTTACCAATGGCAGGCCAGTATACATTATAATTGACCAAAGGTAGGCCAGAAAAACGTCATTTATTGTAGGCAGTATGTATAAAAAGCTTCTAAATAAAAGGACTATTAGGAATATTTCCTGAAAAGTACAACATAATCTGTTTAGTGGTAAGCGAGATTCTATGGGACTAACGAACAGACGGTCAAATAGACGGAAGGACATAGTTCTATTTTGTATTTTTGTCTGGTAATATCGTCTTAATAAGAGGTTGTCTCTTTTAGTTTGAAAACATTGGTGTTTAATAATAATATAAACGCCATTGTCCTGTTCCTTCCTGATAATATACTTATACATTTACCCTTAAAATCTCTAAATTACTGTGACTAAATTATTAAATGCTTCAATCATTAAACAAACTTTCTATCTCTCACCCTTTGTTTTAGTAGCGAACCTACTCTATTATTCTAAGACGTTCGTCTGTTATGTCACAGGGTTGACGATTTAGGAACTTTTTTTTAACTTATTGTATTACGCATTAGTATGGGTTCATCATTTTAAGGGGTAAATTGATTTTTCGGCTATTATTAAAGAGTAACAGGATGTCTGTCTGTTTGTGTGTTTGTACCGAAGGATCTCGCTAACCGCTGAACCGATCGGGTTCTCCTTAACAGGGTATCTTCTCATAGGTCCCGGGAAGGTTTATAACTATTTTGGGGGAGGGTACCACCACCCTCCCAAGAGAAATAATAAAAATCGAAAAAAAAATTTAATATTTGGGAGACTTGATCGAAACATAAAGAGGTATCGTGTAATTTAAAAGCAATAAAGAGGTATCGTATAGACTTGAACATTTAAAGTGCCACTAGAGGACTCTAGGGGCGTAGCCGTTAGTTAAAGATATATTATTAAGATTTCCATTGCAGCTAAACATCATCTACAGTTGAACTATACTTTTTGGCATTCTTTGTCATTTAAATAATTATCTTTTATATTTTTGATCTTCGTTAATTATGGATATTGTCATCCCTATTTTTTTTGCATTTTATGAATAGTTATAATGATTAGTGTCTTTTAATGCAATGAATAAAACTTTAGAAATTTGTTATGGTTCATTTGTCCCCTTAAATTATTTTAAGAACCACCCCCCCCCCCCCGCCCCCCTAATACAAAAAAAGTTTTGATTATTTTAGATGCTGCGTCCTTAGCTTCTACGGCATAGGTGGAAATAGACTAAAATCATCCTGAGACCACTGTGGATCATCCCTAAAATAAAGAACCAAATCGGTGTAGTGGTTAGAGAAGTCTTAACGGATATTTGGATTTCCAATAACCCTTTATGATAATAACATGACTGAATGTTTGTCTAGTAATATCTAGTAAACGAATAATTGCACCTATTTATTCTGCGTAATTTAGGAATTATCATGATTAAGACAAAATACTTTTTTATGTTAAAGATATTTTGCTGAAAACATTTTCAGAAATAAAACACTGTTCAAAATGAACCGTTATTTTAACTAGAGAAATAAATACTTTTATTTTTTTTCCTATGAGCATTAAAAATGTGTAATAGCTTACAAGTGGCTGGTTGAGAACTGATACCCCCCCCCCCTCTTGCACTTTGAAATAAATCAAAATTAAAAGGTTATGGGTAATATTTATCCTATGCCTAACTTTTGCGGGGGCCTAACCCTGTGGGGCTAAAAGGTAACCAAGCAATATAATCTAACGTAATCTGATCTAAAATAATATAAAAAAAATTCTAAACTTTTTTTAAAGTAAGGATATGGGGGGTTCAGTGCTCAAGAGAATACTTTGTGTGATAGCGCCAAAAATGTAAGGGGTGGGGGGAGGAGAAAGGTTTGGAAAGAGGGGTAAAATGTTGTATTGTAGATATTTCTTAATTTCCTGTGTCATCATATTGATCATTCGCCTGTTAAGGAGCCATCTTAACCAACAAAAAGATACTAAATCCCAAAGTTTTTAAAATTATTTTATTGCCCAACATTTTTTCATTGCTTTTATTGGACTTTTACGGTTCACGGTAAAATAATGCTGGAAACCAGGCTTTTCTACAAACAGAAGACGAAGAAAGTCGCTCAATGTGACGTCATAAAAATGAGGGATTATCCATATCAAGCTCTTTTTTCGGGATTTTCTTTCCCAGTCCTCCTCTTCTCAGCCCTCAGTTTTATGACGTCAGAATTTTTTGAGCGACTTTCATCGTCTCCTACAAACAAGGCAACCAAAAATAAATTGCGCTTTAATCTCACGGCAAACTTAAATTCATGAAAACTAAATTTTAAATTTGAAGATTAAAAAAGTTGGGTTGACATTTTTTACATTCTTCTTTTTTCTTTCTTTTGTTAGTATTAATCTGCCCACTAAATTTTGTTCCTCTGCATTTTTAGTATTGTAGCTACTCTATAAAAATGCCTGTCTGTCCGTCCCCTCTCAGTCTCTCCACACTAAATTATGCTCTTCTGGATTTTTAGTATTATAGATACTCTTTAACTATGTCTGTCCGTCCGTCCAGTTTTTTTTATATTTATAGTAGCTAGTGTCTAAAAGTCACTTCTTTACTTTAGGTTGCTGATATTTTCCATCAAAAATGTTAAATCTAAATTAAAATTACGTCTGTTTGTCCGTTTAACTTTAGGTCTAGTTACATAATTCTACCCACTTAATTTGGTAATAATGCAATTTCAATGTTTAGTACTGGATTTTTAAAATTTAAAGCCAATATTCTTTTTATTTTATTTTGATTTTCAATTTTTATATAAAATTTCATCCCATAATATCTTTTTTATCAACTTGTTTTGTATTGATTTAGCTTTAGACAGGTTAAAACTACTTATAATATCCCTGTAATAAGAAAGTAACCTTTTCAATTAAATATCTACAAATGTATAGTATACCCATTTATTTAGTAAAATTTGATGAATAGATGTTTTTAAAAAGCTGACAACTCTACCCCCAAACATATCAACCTAACAAAAGAGCTGTTGATAAATATTTATACTCTTTTTATGAAAGAGACACCAAAAAAAAGAAGAATCGTCTACGGTGCGGCAGTTGAATGAAATTTGTTTCTTCATTAATTCGTTAAGTTATTATAAAGTGTCGAATTGCAGCTTATGCCAACAACGAAATTAATTTGGGGAAAAATCACGAAACCTAAACGTGAATTTCAGCTGTCGTTGGGGGGGGGGGGGGGCAACACATACTATAATTGACGACCTTTTTATCTGCCCCTCAAATGTTTATTTTAGATTTTTGCAGTTGGTTTTACCTTATACCTGGAAAAAATACATAATAATAGTTATTTATCTCATCGTTTTATAGACAGCTTTCGCGAATATTAAAACAATAAATAGTAAGATCAATTTCGGTTTTGTTAGCCCCGAGGAGCCGAAGTTCCTGACTAACGAAATATTATGATTTTTATTTTACTATTTGTAAAAAACTGTCTATTATACTTTTTAAGTAAAGGAAATTTGTTCACCTACCCAACTATTTTGTATTATGTATGAAAGGTTTGTCTAATTTAGAAGGTATTCAAATCAAAATATCTTCTTAATGTCAGGGTATGCGGTTAAAGGTCATATTAGATCTTTTGAATACAAAAAGTTGGTGTTAATGAATGATATAAAATTGATTATTAATGGATATTATTATTACATAAATGTATTATTTTGGTTTGATTTCCTAATTTTGTTTTTATGAATGTTTTTGTTTTTCTTAGAATCACAGCCACTTTTAAACTTGGGTATACCAAAAACTGACCATAAACCCCCCCCCCCACCCCCTAGATTATATTTGCTAAAAACTAAATGTAAATCTATTTTGCCAATGAAAAATTATACTAGGTCTTTTATTCTGTTCGGGTATAGTCCCTTCCGTGGCAACGCTGTTCTAGTATTTTCACAGTAGCTTTTCTCCTATTTCTAGCCCCTTCGGGGCAATCACCTAACCTAACCTATGATATCCTATTAATAGCTATTGTGAAAATACGACGAAACGCCCCTTAAGAAGCGAAAAGGGCTATACCCTTATTTCTATATTAATATTCTGTTAGAATTTACAATATATAGATAGGTAGAAAATCAAGATGTTAGAATCTAACAAAATGAAAAATTTGAGAAATTATGATTCAAAATTAAGCCTTTTCATAGGAAAATTTGACTTGAAATGATAAAAGTTTATTCAATGGCTGGATTCTCTAATTTTTAAAAATATATTAATAATGAAAGATACTCTATAAGGCACATTACCTGTCCGTCCGTACGTCTGTAACATTAAGGATTTTAGGTTTTCTTACAAAGTTTGATGACCGGCTTGTTTGGTTTACCGGATAGTTTAGGTTATATTGAGTAATAGGTAGTCCTCTAGGCCACCGCATGTATAGAACCCGCAGGGTTGTGGCCCCCCAGCTCAAATAAGGCGGAGAGTCGGTGCTCAATAGGCACTTTGTGGGAAATAACGAAAGATTTTTACATTTGGACAAAATTATCTGTATAAAATATTCAAAATAAATATGTTTAAATAAACTCTTTGATGATGTTGACAAAGGCAGAGCGAGATGTGACAAATTAGATACTGTGGAAACGCTATGTGGAACGCTCAACAAGATCAAATCAGTTGATTTCAGTTAAAATCAACACTTCATTTCAGAAAATCTGGGAATGGAAATAGGAACATTTTGATTAAGTCTCAAGATGTGCAATCACTTCCGCATGTTTTTATATCTGCATATTTATTTTTTTTGAAAAAAGAGACAAAAAATGATAAATAAAGCAAAGCCATTAGCAAAAAGCAGGTTATATAATGAAATAAAATGTGTTACTGTTTATTTAAGATTTCCTTCTAGTTTTACTATTAATTTCAGGTGAAGATGGTAAAAGCGTCTCAAATAGGTGGACAAATGTTCCAACGTTGGTTATAATATCCTGTTTAAATCATTAACATATTATGAAGTCTATCGGGATAGTTCCGCAGAACGTTGTAAAATTTGTCAACTTTTTTTGAGACACTATTGCAAGCTTTATTTTGCTTGACATAGTAGCAGTAGTTGGTACGATTTTTAACATGGTTAGTACAACGCATTACGGTTCAGACTTAAAACCAGAAAGAGAGGAGATAATGGGCTATTTATTAAATCAGTCCCCAAAGTTTTATAATAACGTTTCTTATTCGTTGGCTTAACAACTTTGGTGAATTTTGATTGGTTTGTTAATTAAATTGAGTGATCAAACGTTTTAATCACTAATTTTAATTTACAGAAGAGGTAATTCTGTGTATCATCATTGGGGATGTAATAAATTTATTGGCCATTGCCTTATGCCTTTAGATCCCTACTTAAACTCGACACCTTGCCATCATCAAGCCTATACGTTACCAATTACACCAATGCCGATGATTTCTTCAATATTTGATTTAATAAGCTATTTATAACTTGAATATTGACTATTAACTTTAATCTATAAATTACTACATGGATCAAACGACACGAATGGCTTGTTGAGAAGCTTTACCACTAAAAATGGTTAGTATTTAAAGCATTTTCTCTAAAAGTTATGGTACTTTAATGACACGCTAAAAATGCGTTTTCTTTTTTAATCTGATTTCAGAATGACATAAGTATGCGCATTGTAATATTTTTTCGTCAACGTTTGCTAAATTTTTAGTTACTAGGAACTCCACCCCCAGCAACCAGGCGCTTCCCTTCAAGAGGGCAAGTTGGGGACACCCCTCACTTTATAGTTATTGAAATATCAGCGGATACGCCCCTAGCATCAAGTTGGTGTATTAAAAGAGATAAAAATTGGATGTACAATAGCCTAAAACCATTCCATGGCTTAAACCTAAAAATAAAATAAACTAAACCAGCTCGGGACCTTAGTGAAGGAGAACTTAATCAATCCAGAAGTTATTGAAATCTTAAGCTTCATACAAAAAAAAAACCTTCTTTATATAATAGTACTAGAGTTGGCTCGATATAACTATCTCACTATTGGCTAGTTTTCTATAAGTACATATCTATTTATCTATTTCAATTTTCCTCCCTCGCCATTACTATCTAAAAGAAAGAAGTAAATATTTAATATTTCAAATGATTTTTTACCATCACCAATTTTACCACAATCGAATTCTTTTAAAACAGAGTTTTCTTAGATTTTCTATATTATGAACGTATATTTTTTGTTTATTAAATCAAGATTAAATACTTCAATGTAATTCAAATATCAACATGGATTGAAAAACTGTATTCATTCCATAAACAAATAGAATAAAGGTCTTACCGCTTTGGTCAATGAGAGTTTAATGAAGATTATTGGAGCACTATGAGTTTTAAACATTTATTCCTTGGAAAACTTGAGCTCATTTATAGACATTTATTTCCTATATAGATCTGACATGGATCTTGAAGCAAAAAAGCAGGCTGTTTTGTAAATGTTAAAAATTGGAAGAATCTATGAAATAAAAGTTATCGCAAATATACTTAGTAAATAAAAACTTTGTAGTTCAACTTCTCCTTCTATTAAAGGAAAAAATCCTGATCAGAACAAATATTGAATTTATTAATAGAGCTTTCCGATACAAACTTAAAGATAAAGTTACGACAGAAAAGCCAAAATTACAATTGTCATAGCTAATCATTATTAAAATAAAATGTTCTCTTTTCGACAGACAACTCTGTGATTTTCTGTTTTTATTTTACCACCGGTGAATTATCTTTCATTTACTCCATAGCAAGTTAAAACTATGAATCCTTAGGAAAAACTATAGTTTCGTAACTTTCTACCTTTCTATCCTTGATAAAAATTGTTGAAGTTACTGATTGCAAATCTTTGTAATAAATCAAGAAGACGGTTTCAACAACATTTGGTAAAGTCAAGAATAAAGAAATAGGAAAATGTAATAGACCACCTTCTTCCCTCTTATTTTGACAATTTTAGTACTTTCAACTTAAAAGACTAGCAATCACAGAAACACCCCCTCACTCTTATTTTGAAAATAATGTGCGGTAGTTTTTCTTAATGCCCTAGCCATGATGTATGCCCAATCTGACCTAAAGTAAAACAAAATCAATTGAAAACACCCTAGAAAAAGGTAAAATCGACCAACACCAAGCTTCCCAGTTTTAAAAGTTTTGAATTTCAAATAACAAACGAAAAACACATACTCAAATACTCTAAGGGAGCTACTATATGACACCCCCGGCCCCACCGACAGGACCCCTCCATAAAATTTCTGCATTTTAGAAACCTTAAATCATAAAATTTAGGGCCTATTTTATTTTATTTTAATCCCTGATATATACAATTCAGCAGCTACCAATGCATGATTTTAACAAGGAGCAACCCTTTAAAAACACAAATAGTAGCGAATCTTACCTTTTTACTGTTTTACAGTGTGCTTTTTAATCAAATTCCAAGTATTGCTTGATTTAACTCACTTACCCCTAACATACATTAAACAGTAATATCTTATTTACTTTATTGTGGATCCCTTACAATACCAGCAATGACCAAACCCAGTGGGTCTACTCTCCATCCATCATTATCAATCCTAACCTGACCTTAACTAAAACTGCTACCAGGACAAACGCAGGAGTCCCAAACGTCGGAGTGGACAAACGCATGAGTGTTAAAATATTAATTTTATTAAGTATTTCTATACAAATTAGGTTAGGTTAAGATATGAATGAACAAAGAAGCCACCCGCAGGGGTTAGGCATTTAAAACCTATAATATGGTCTAAAATAGGTTAGGTTAGTTTAAGTGTCCACTCCGCCGTTTGTCCACTCCGACGTTTGGGACTCCTGCGTTTGTTGTAGGACCCTAAAACTAACACAAGAAAAGATTTCTATAGTCTTTTTTTGTTCAGTAGGTAGATAAATATACCTAAGATGAAAAATTTCATGCAGCTAGTAAAAAAAGAGGCAACTCCTAAGAGTAATATTTTAGAATAAATGATATGTTATAGAGAGGCTACGCACTATAAAAAGAAATACACTTTCTCGCTCTGGTGCAATATGTAGGTTGCGAGGAAAAGGTGTGCGATCAATTAAGCATTCAATAAAATCTGCTTAGATTTCGATATGCAAAAAAAGCAGAGAAAGAAGGGACAAGGGGCTGTTTTTTACACTAATCCCCAAAGTTTTATAATTCGTTGGCTTAACAACTTTGGGGACTTTAAGTTAATTGTTCAAACGTGTTAATTCCTATTTTTTATCAACAGAAAGTGTAATTTTGTTTATCATTATTGGGGATGTACCTCAATTATCGACCATTGTCTTATTCCTTTAGATCCCTGTGAAAAAAATATATCATATAAATAAGAGCTGGGGTGTTTGGTAAAAAGTGTGCAACAGACAGAAGAAGGGGGTTGTATGCCGTTATAATAACATTAGGGTTTGTTTTATTTAATGATATTTGTGCGGAAACGGATGCACACTTTTTACAGAAGTGGGATGAGTAAAGTGACCGATATTGGTGTTCGATTATTTCCACGAAAATTTCATACATAAAAGCAAGGAATTAAAAAATGTTACATATAAGCAAAGAGCTAGAAGTTTTGTCTGTAGCAAAGGATCTTGCTAACTGCTGAACCGATATGGTCCTCCTTATAGTAGCTTCTTATAGGTTCTAGAATGGTTTTAGGCTATTCCATATTGGGTATGGGTATGGTATGAAGCTATTTTTTTGCTCTTCCATATCCTTCGAATATAGAGCCCCTAGACGCTAGGGGCACAGCTACTAGTTGATTTACAAGTGATTAGTCATTATTATTTGCCATTAGTTGCAATAGTACCTCTTCCCAACTAAATTTCTTTTGACAGAAATGATGGAGCACCGAACGTTTTTGTGGTGAAATTTGTTTTGTATGAATTGTAACAGGTGTTGCGCTGTTTAGCAAGTTTTTTCTAGATCATTAGTGATTGACTGCATTGCCTTTGTAAAATTATTGTCGGTACGTGCTTTTGTCGGTCTTCTTTTCTATATCCATCGGTCTGTCATTCCTTTTGTCTGTCCGTCCGTTCTATACGATCTTGTAAACGTAAGTATAAGATTTGTACTACTTTCTTTTAATCGCCATATTCAAAACTGAAGAGGAGTGTACACTTGTTCTATAAGATTTTGTAAACGTCTCTAGCATGACATGATGTGGTCAAGCCTTAAACCTGACACCTCCTTTACAGCAAGAGAGCTCACTACATGTATAGTTAAGCCAAACCCAGGAATTTTAAGCAATATGAAATAAGCTATAAAATTATCAATTATCAAGACAAAATCACCCTTCTTTAGAATAAAATTATATGTAGTTGGAAAAGTTTCGCCATTGATAGTTTGCACCACCCACTCAAAGTTTTATGTTTTATTATTTTTTTTAAGTTTATGTGTTATAATTTCATGTTTTCAGTCTAAAGTCTTATTCCTCCCTGCCATAATCTACAGTCCAATTTACCCTACCTCCCTGCTGAAATTCGAATAATAGTAAGTCAACACAATATCTCCAAGTTCAACAGGGCAGTGAGAACAATATAAAGAGCAGCTGTGCTTTCATTATTTTTTGTCAACACCTAGTTTCTATTGTTCTAAATAACATAATTAATAAGAAGAGAAAAAGGATAATAATATCCATTGAAGCAAAGCTTACAAATGAACAAATCATTAATGGCATAATTAACCTTTCGGCTACAAGTAAAAAAAAAACTTACAGTCAACCCCAAAAAAATCAAAAAAACTAAAATGAACCAATAAAGCAAAGTAAGTTTCATATGAATCAGACAATTCTTTCAAGTATTAAACTGCAAGATACCTCTCTTACTGGCATTGTAACAATATAACGTACTGACGTACAGACCATAATTATATAATAAAGCTTCGCTGGTTTAAATAAAAAGAAATCTCTTGTGTGTCTATTATAGGGTTGTTATATCGTGACCAACAGGAAATGATACTCCTCCTCCTATCATATTTGTAGCGTAGTTACTCTACAATCAAATTATTTTAGTAAAGTTATTCATCGAATGGTATTATAAACAAACAGTTTTCCTTAGATATAAAAATGTACAATTATAAGATTAAAACCAGTTTTTGCCCCGAGAAGCAAAGTATAGCTGAGAATCGGTTCTAATCCACCGGATATCAATCGGTTTCGAAGCGAATCTGGTAAGAAAGTTAATCCCATTTAATGTACATTATTTTCTCTATGTTTTTTATAATTGTTACTTTCTAAGCTCTTTTCAGTAAGAATATACATGTATGTACCAGTAAGAAAAACTGATACTTTTACCCTCTAAAGACCGAAAACATCAAAGATATCTGAAAATTAGTTGTAAAGGATAAAAACAGCTAAAAGGCTGACTGTACAAGCAGTCCGGTCGAAATGGATGTTTATGTTTAGAGAATCTCTATAATGATGATAATGTCGACAAGAAAATATAGAGGTCAACCTTATACACTAGTCGCCGGAAGGAAAAAGCAGATTTTTGAAAGGGGCTATCTGAGATTATTACAGATTCTGATATATACATATATAGACTAATGAAAAATGCAAAAAACGAAATCAAAAGCGTTCCTTCTTGGGAGAAAATCCGGGAAAAAGATTTTAGCTATTTTTAACCTAATATTCACATTGGCAAGCCTGTATAAAATATATACACACATTTTAAACATGTCATTGCTTAGCACCTAGAAGTGGTAGAAAAATGCTACGCATACCATTGGAAAGCTCATAACCTCTAGTTTTCATATTGGTATATAACGTTTTTGTACTATTATCAGTTTTTGAGCTATCCTCTGAAGTATACACAAGTTTTAAAAATGCAGTTTTTTCGTGAGAATTTTAAGTTTGATACTTGTTACACAAACCTTTTTTAGATTATATTACTTATCACCTAGGAGTTATAATTATTATTAGATAGTTATATAATTATTTTGTATAGGTAAAATTTTATATTTTGGGTACTTTCAATTTTAGCTTAATTAAAAATTGTCTTTAAAACTTGTACAGTTTGTAGTAAGAACCAAGGAGGGAGGGGGGGGGGGGGGGGGTTTATACACTTATAGGAAATGAAATTCAGTATAAATTTTTGCTCTGGATGTTTTTGGGCTTGTTGTTATAGTTATTAACCTTTTTTGTAAAATCTCTTATATGATTAAATCTACCAATAAAACTTTAAAAATTGAATTTTGGTACTTTTCTTCTAGGGGCTAGTGGGTTAAAACAGCCCCCAAAACACTAAAATCTAAGGTCTGAGCATATTTTTTGAGATATCAAGCCAATTTTTTTAATGTAAACCTTTTTTTACATAATTAAGCTAAGTAGTCACTAAAGATTTCATTTTGTCACTTTCCTTCTTGGGGTTAGTGGGATATAACACCCCCCAAAACACTGAAATTTAGGGCTTGAGCTTATTTTTAGAGATATCAAGATGTTTTTTTTTTAATTTAAAATTTATTCTCCTAATTGAGATAAGTAGCCACTAAAGATTTTTTTGGCACTTTCCTTCTTGGGCTAGTGGGGTAAAACAACCCCTTAAACATTAAAATTATATCTCAGTATTATATTTTGCCCTGGCTGTTTGTACTTGTTGTTATAGTTATCAAATGATTCTTTTTTAATATTTTCTTATAAGATTGGATCTACCTTTAAAGCTTTAAAAATTAAATTTTGGCACTTTTCTTTAGGGGCTTTGGGGTAAAAAAGCTAATTTTTTAATGTAAACATTTTTCACATAATTGAACTAAGTAGTCACTAAAGATTTCATTCTGGCACTTTCCTTCTAGAGTCTAGTGGGGTAAAACACCCCCCAAAATACAAATATTATGAGTTCTGAGCTTATTTTCAAAGATATCATGTTGAATTCTAATAAAAACTTATTTCACATAATGAAGAAAAAAAATATTTAGTCCTTGAAAGAGAGTGCCTAATTGAAATCTATAGTGATTTGAAAAAAAAGTATTCATTAACAAAATCAGCCCAATATTTTTAAAAATAAGTTTTAGTAGTTTTGGAGCAGTTTTACTCCACTAGTCCATAGAAGGAAAGTGCCAAACTTAAGTTTTACTGGTAGTTTAATCATATAAGAGATTTTACAATGATCAGGTTTATAACTATAACAACAAGCCCAAACATCCAGAGCAAAATTTTATACTGAATTTCATTGCCTATAAGTGTATAAACTCTCCTTCTCACCTTGGATCTTATAAGTTTACAATTAGGGGGGGGGGGGGTTTCACCCCACTATCCCTTAGAAGAAAAGTGCCAAAATTCAATTTTTAAAGTTTTACTGGTAGATTTTATCGTATAAGAGATTTTACAAAAAGGTTAATAACTATAACAACAAGCCAAAAAACATCCAGGGCAAATTTTTACTAAATTTCATTTCCTATAAGTGTATAAACTCCCCCCCTCCCTCCTTGGTTCTTACTACAAACTATACACATTTCAAAGACAATTTTTAATTAAGCTAAAATTGAAAGTACCCAAAATATAAAATTTTACCTATATAAAATAATTATATAACTAATAATAATTATAACTCCAAGGTGTTTAGTAATATAATCTAAAAAAGGTTTGTGTAACAAGTAGCAAACTTAAAATTCTCAAGAAAAAACTGCATTTTTAAACTTGTGTATACTTCAGAGGATAGCACAAAAACTGATAATAATACAAAAACGTTATATACCAATATGAAAACTAGAGGTTATGAGCTTTCCAATGGTATGCATAGCATTTTTCTACAACTTCTAGGTGCTGAGCAATGCCATTTTTAAAATGTCTGTATATTTTTTGCAGGCTTGCCAATGTGAATTTTAGGTTAACAATAGCTAAAATCTTTTTCCCGGATTTTCTCCCAAGAAGGAACGCTTTTGATTTCGTTTTTTGCATTTTTCATTAGTCTATATATGTATATATCAGAACCTGTAATAATCTCAGATAGCCCCTTTCAAAAAACTGCTTTTTCCTTCCGGCGACTAGTGCTAATATAGCATCTGAGCCAAAAAACGGACGGACACACGGACGAAGTGGATAATATTGTAGCTTCGCTGCTAAAAATAGAAGCATTATAAAAAAACTAAACTAATTAAAGTTAAAAGTTCTAAAAATTTTACAATATCATTTTACAAAATTTGCATTATTTTTGCTTAATTTTTTATTATTTCTCCAAAATTGTTCAATTGTAAAATAGGATAAAAGGTGTTAGATTTCTTAATTTTGCACATATTTAAAATATATAAGTTTTTTTTATAGAATGTGTGCAAAAATTGTGAGGAATTAGAAAATAGACGCAAAATTAATTCCCCATTACATCAAATTCTGTTTTTAGAAGATAGAAAATATTGGAGGGAAAAAAGATTGTAAAATGTCTTTTATTTTTTTTATTTTCAGTAATGGGTTGGAGGAGGGGGAGGGGGGGCGGAAATTTTGTTCACTTGAAAGAATTCTAATTTTTCTCAAGTTTTATTTAGAAAATTTGCAAACTTTTTTGTCCACTTGAAGCAAAATTCAAATTCGCCAAAATAATTGAAAATGTACAAACATAAAATTTGAGGGGGAAGGCGAAGGATAGAATCTAAGATTATATCTTGAAATTAAGAACTTTTTTTAGAGAAGCTGCCCTCCAAATAAGGTTTTTATCACCGATTCTAAGTTTCAAATTGAGACCTCCAGTGTATATAAAGCATTAATACTAAATTGTAGCTCCATAATAAACATATTGACAGTATAATATAAGTTATAGAGTAGCTAATATAGTTTTTATCACCGATTCTTAGTAAGAAATTAAGACCTCAACTATATATCAAGCATATATGCTGAGTTGAAGCTCTATAATAACCAGACAGAAGGACATTCTAACCTAAGTTATAGAGTAGCTAATGTAGTTTTTATCACCGACTCTAAGTTTGAAATTAAGACCTCAACTGTATATAAAGCATAAATACTAGGTGGGAGCGCACGAATTAATCAGGGACATAGCAACAGGTCAAACATTTTAAAAATATACAACCGACCACTAAGAGATATAAGTTTTCCGGAATTTTAATGTAGGGAGTAGATTTGAAATCTGCATCAAATTTTAAGGATTTTTTATAAAATTCGTTTTTTGTAAAATTCTTTATCTAAAAGCGAAAATACATTTTAAGTTAATTAATTTTGACCAATAGGATAGGTGGATTTTAAACTACCTGCGCTCTAATTGGTTGAATGATGTACGACATCCAATCAGAGCGCAGATTTTTTAAATCCACCAATCACAGATGCCAAAATTAATTAACTTAATTTGTATTTCCGCTTTTAGATAAAGAATTATACAAAAAACGAATTTTATAAAAAAAATCCTTAAAATTTGATGCAGATTTCAAATCTACTCCCTACATTACAATTCCGGAAAACTTATATCTCTTACCGGCCACCCATTATTGGCAAAAAATGTGACTGTATTGCATAAAAGATGAAAAATAGCTTAATAAAAGAGGCTTCTTAAAAAGTCTATTAAAAATGACGTCATACATTACAAATGACCAATAACAGGCCAATACACGTACTAAATTACCAATGGCAGGCCAGTATTCATTTTAATTGACCAAAGGCAGGCCAGTAAAACGTCATTTATTGTAGGCAGTATATATAAAAAGCTTCTAAATAAAAGGACTATTAGGTATATTTCATGAAAAGTACAACAAATTCGGTTTAGTGGTAATCGAGATCCTATGGGACTAACGAACAGACGGTCAAAAAGACGGAAGGACATAGTTCTATTCTGGTGGTATCGTCTTAAAAAGAGGTTGTCTCTTCTAGATTGAAAATATTGCTGTTAAACATTATTATGAACTCAATTGTCCTATCGCTTCCTGACAATATACTTATACCTTTACCCTTAAAATCTCTAAATTACTGTGACTAAATTATTAAATGCTTCAATTATTAAACAAACTTTCTATCTCTCACCCTTTTTTAAGCAGCTTAGCTACTCTATTATTCAAAATGTACGTCTGTCATTTATATTCCAGAGTTGACGATTTAGGAACTTTTCTTTAACTTATTGTATTACGCATTAGTATGGGTTCATCATTTTAAGGGGTAAATTGATTTTTCGGCTATTATTAAAGAGTAACAGGATGTCTGTCTGTTTGTGTGTTTGTACCGAAGGATATCGCTAACCGCTGAACCGATCGGGTTCTCCTTAACAGGGTATCTTCTCATAGGTCCCGGGAAGGTTTATAACTATTTTGGGGGAGGGTACCACCACCCTCCCAAGAGAAATAATAAAAATCGAAAAAAAATTAATATTTGGGAGACTTGATCGAAACATAAAGAGGTATCGTATAATTTAAAAGCAATAAAGAGGTATCGTATAGACTTGAACATCTAAAGTGCCACTAGAGGACTATAGGGGCGTAGCCGCTAGTTGAAGATATATTATTAAGATTTCCATTGCAGCTAAACATCATCTACAGTTGAACTATACTTTTTGGCCTTCTTAGTCATGAAAAAAATTATCTTATATTCTTGATCTTCGTTAATTATGGATATTGTAATCCCTATTTTTTTTGCATTTTATGAATAGTTATAATGATTAGTGTCTTTTAATGCAATGAATAAAACTTTAGAAATTTGTTATGGTTCATTTGTCCCCTTAAATTATTTTAAGAACCACCCCCCCCCCCCCGCCCTCCTAATACAAAAAAAGTTTTGATTATTTTAGATGCTGCGTCCTTAGCTTCTACGGCATAGGTGGAAATAGACTAAAATCATCCTGAGACCACTGTGGATCATCCCTAAAATAAAGAACTCAATCGGTGTAGTGGTTAGAGAAGTCTTAACGGATATTTGGATTCCCAATAAACCTTTATGATAATAACGTGACTGAATGTTTGTCTAGTAATATCTAGTAAACGAATTAAGGCTCCCATTTATTCTACGTAATTTAGGAATTATCATGATTAAGACAAGATATATTTATTTTTCTGCATGTTAAAGATATTTTGCTGAAAACATATTTAGAAAAAAAACGCTGTTCAAAATGAACTGGAGATGCGACATCCATTCGCACTACCAGAACCGTTATTTTAACTAGAGAAATAAATACTTTTATCTTTTTCCCTATGAGCATCAAAAATGGGTAATAACTTACAAGTGGCTGGTTGAGAACTGATACCCCCCCCCCCTCTAGCACTTTGAAATAAAATAAAATTAAAGGAGTGGGGGGTAAAACTTTTCCTATGCCTAACTTTTGCGGGGGCCTTACCCTGTGGGGCTACCAGGTAACCAAGCAATATAATCTAACGTAATCTGATTTAAAATAATATAAAATATTCTAAACTTTTTTTGAAATAAGGATATGGGGGGGTTTAGTGCTCAAGAGAATACTTGTGTGATAGCGCCAAAAATGTAAGGGGTGGGGGGAGGAGGAAGGTTTGGAAAGGTGGGTTAAATGTTTTATTGTAGATATTTCTTAATTTCCTGTGTCATCATAGAAAACTGTACTTGGTGTCCATATATTCCAGTCAAAATCCTTATATTTTCGGTAGTTCAAAGGTTTATAAAATTAACTAACCATTTTATAGAATAATTATAAAAATCTGCAAAACAAACAGAAAAAATTTAAGGCGATGAATTAAATGATAACAATTTTTTTTAATTTATAAGAAATATGTGTATATAAGATATATGTATAAGATTTGCTAAGGTAAAATCATATTTTTGGCTGTTTTACAGGATCACTTCTAAAGTTTGGGTTGCGGAATGTAAGCTTAATTTCATCATGATTGCAAATTATAAAAGTTGCTAATTAAACTCATCAAATCTAACAGGGAAGACATGGACAATTGTATCAATTACATCCCACAAACTAACAGGGAAGTCAAGTAAACATATTAAAATAAATCCATTAGTAGCGCAGTAATAACAAATTATAAAAGTTGTTAATTAAGCTCATCAATTCTAACAGGGAAGATAAGGGCAATTTTATCAATTACACCCCAAACTAACAGGGAAGTAGTAAATTTATTTTCCAATATAAAAAAAGACAATAAAATAATATACGATAAAATAAGCATAAGTATATTTATAATTATAGAATTTCATATTTGTGTTGCTTCTGCAGTTATATTGGCAGCTAAGATGTCGCGTGAGCGGTGTTGTCTCTAGAAGTCAAATATAGATATTGAAATATATGCATCAGTAGCGCAGCAATAACAAGTTATAAAAGATGTTAATTAAACTCATCAACTCTAACAGGGAAGATAAGGGCAATTTTATTAATTACACCCCACAAACTAACAGGGAAGTCAAATATAAATATTGAAATATATACATAAGTAGCGCAGTAATAACAAATTTTAAAAGATGCTAATTAAACTCTTCAAATCTAACACTGAACATGAACTATTGTATCCAATACACCCCACAAACTAACAGGGAAGTTAAGTATAAACATTGAAATATATCCATAAGTAGGGCAGTAAACAATTTATAAAAGTTACTTATTAAACTCATCAAATCTAAAAGGGAAGACATAGACAATAGTATCAATTACACCCCACAAACTGACAGGGAAGTCAAGTATAAATATTGAATATATCCATAAGTAGCGCAGTATTAAGAAATTATAAAAGTTGCTAATTAAACTCATCAAATTAAACAGGGAAGACATGGACAATTGTATCTACTACACCACACAAACTAACAGGGAAGTCATGTATACATATTGAAATATAAACATAAGTAGTGCAGTAATAACAAGTTATAAAAGTTACTAATTAAACTCATCAAATTTAACACTGAAGACATGATCCATAAAACCCCACAAACTAATAGGGAAGCCAAGTATAAATATTGAAATATATCCATAAGTAGCGCAGCAATAACAAATTATAAAAGATGCTAATTAAACTCATCAAATCTAACAGTTAAGACATGGATAATTATATCCATTACACCCCACAAACTAACAGGGAAGTCAAGTTTAAATATTGAAATATATCCATAAGTAGCGCAGCAATAACAAATTATAAAAGTTGATAATAAAACTCATCAAATCTAACAGAGAAGGCATGGACTATTATATCCATTACACCCCATAAACTAACAGGGACGTCAAGTATAGATTGAAATATAAAAGGCGAAGCATATTTCGGGGCCAAAAATTGTTTATTTATCTTGATATATAAACAAAGGATAAATTACAAATCTTTGTATTTTTACACTCATCCATAAACGTTTTATCTGGTGGTTAATATCCTTTGATAAAACAAGGATGACAACATCCATGAAGCCAAGCTCTAAATTCAGGAGGTAAGACAAAGGACTATTAACACTTGTAAAGTGTCAAGCATAATATTAATTTATTAGACTATGCAAACTTCAATATGTTACTAAATTCCTTAAATACGGGATTCTTTATAAGAAAGAACGGATTTTCTTAAAACGATTATGGGGTTGCTACGCTTACTAAATCGTAACCATCAAAATTTGAAATCACTAGGCCAATGCTAACAGTTTAAATGAATCGCCTATAGGCTCTACTTATAAGAATCCTTCATTAAGACATTCGGACAGACGGTCATTTCATTTTAAAGCAGTAGCTACGCTTCTAAAAAGACTTTAGAATCATAGGAAATGTTGATGAGCCATAATTAACGCATCTTCTCAAAAAAACATATTATTCAGAAAAAGACACAATAGCAAAAAAATCATGAGAAGCCATTATTTGTCATAAAAAATGTTGTTTTGTAAGTTATTATTATCAATAATACAAAGTAGAATGATGTCTGTCTGTCCGTCCGTCCCTTAACATCTTGGTAACCACTGAACCGATTGGATTCTACTCTTCAGGGAATATACCTACTGTTCCTGTGGTGTTTTTAGGCTATTTTCTTGGGGGGTGGGACACCCCCCCCCCAAAAAAAAAAATATCCATTTTTTTAGGCAGTTATTCTATTTAGGCAGTTATTTTCAAATAAATGGCAGCATCAGAAAAAACTAATTTTTTTTAATTACCGCTTGGGGCAAAGCCCCTTGGGGCTAGGGGCGAAGCCGCTAGTATCTAATAATGTGCTATTGTTAGGCGGATTTAATAGCACACCCTGTGTGTCCAGCCCACAGAACTTGAAGAGGGTTTGCGGAATTAATTATCCTATCTTTATCCAACAGCATCATTTATCCTTCACCTGTAAGTGTGTATTTTATGTATGTAAGTATGTTTAGTAGACTTGCTCATAATTTTCATTCTGAATTTCTGATAATTTTATAATTAATCCAGTTCGTACTTTAGTAATGGGGGGAAAAATATCCTCCAGCTGTAAGTGTGTATTATATGTATGCTTAGTAGACTTGCTCATAATTTTCATTTCTGAAATTTCATTATTAATCTAATTTTCACTTATGTAAGGGGAAAAACATTTATCCTCTAGCTGTAAGTGTGTATTGTATGCATGAAAGTATGCTTATTAGATTTGTTCACAAACTTTGTTTTTAAAAATTTCTGTATTTTTTTGTTGAGGCAGGACAGTCCAAATTCTAAACAATTTTAGATTTTTTAAGATTCCTTAAAGCTCAGAAAAAGGTCAACAATCTAAAATGATATTTCGTTTGTGTCTTAAATCCATGACCATGACCAAGAAAATCAATAATGAACAGGTCTAATACTCTTAACTGGCACTTTTATTATCAACTATATAAATATTAGCATTTGCAAGAATAATAAATATTTTTACAAGATAATTTCATCGTTACAAAATAACTAAAAAGAAAAGCGGTAGATAAGGCGAATTATGCTTAATTAGCAAAACAAAGATTCGTTCAAAATATAGCTTCCTTGAAATATAAGAATATTGAAAAGAAATACAAAACACAAGTATAATAAATAATAGATTTGTAAAAAAAATCTACAAAAATGTTGTTTAAACAAAGCACAAAAAGGAAACAAATGCTAATAGGGTAGCTGAAAGATCCATTCGCGCCGCCATAAGGCATCTTTATTGTTTTTTGCGCACATAATTTCAGTGGTGTTTTATCGCATCCACTAAAGTGTACAATTTTCCGAATGATAATACACAAAATTATCCCTTCTGTAGATTACAAATAGTGGTTAAAACGTTTAGACACTCAACTTAATAAACCCCCAAAGTTGTAAAGCCAATGAATAAAAACAGTATTAGAAAACTTTGAGGACTAGTGTAATTAAAAGCCATATGCCCCCTCCATCCATGACAATGGTAAAAAGCTAACAGAACCATAATCTTTCTGCCTCAGTTTAACTAGTATGTTTGGTATAAAGTTTCTTTGCCAGTGTATTTTCCCTTATTTTGATAAGAAAAAAAAAACGCCATTCACCTGACATAGTATTAGTATTAATTATATTAAACATTTGTAATAAAGTCTTAATCCCATTACCTAACAAATAATTTAAATATGCGATACTTGCAGAATAATTTGTTTGCGAATGCGAATATTTCGCGGAGGGGATGGTGCACCAATTTCAATCATTCAATTTTCTATATTTGATTTTCAAACAATTTTTGTTATTAATGATCCTTACAGAGACGAAAGGGTTTGAAACTTGGCCAAATTACTCAGTAATTTTAAGATGCATTCATTTAATAAAACAAGGATAGTTTTGTCCCTAAGTAGCGAACGTAGCAAAGTAACGTGTCAACGATTTATCAGGTCTTTAAAAAGCATAAACTGCAAGCAATTTTGCCACTAGCATCTTTGGGAGGGAGGGAGACACCAGGAAAATAGCCTAGATCCACCCCAATATATTTTGCAAAAAGATATGAAGCAAAGATATATTTCATCTTATATTATTACATTCTAACATCAATATTGGGGATATAGTTTTCAAATTATTGTGTTAGAGTCAGGGATAAGGGATGGGAAACGTAGGAAAATATTATTTCAGGCCTATTTCAAGCCTAGGCCTATTTCTAGCCTAATAAACCAGTTTTGGGATAGCGCAGTGGTTCGTATAAAATGCTAATGAAAAAGCTGTGTGTGTGTGTCTAGATAAAGTATAGAATCAAATTCAGGTAGCTAGTTTAAAGTAAAAAACATAACTTTTTATAAACCTATATATTAATGGCTTTTGTTAAAATGAAGTTTTTTCTCTCCCAAAATTTTTTTATCTTTTACTTTGGTAATTTGAACTGTCAGAAAGCTATCGTTGGGTTTCCCTCAGACAGATTTTAGTTTGTATTATTTGCATTTTTATTAATGAGTAAAAATTTGATTTGAAAATTTCATTGCTAATTAAAATTCAAAATAAATAAATAAATATGCACTTGGGTAACATTCTATCAAGTTCTTTGGATACTATGCTGTAATGATATATCTGTACTGTGTTGTATTGTACAAAAATTAGGGTTAAGGTGTTGATACAATTCCGTACTAAATTTTTAAAATTCAAAATACAACATCTAATTTATAAACTACCAAATGAAAATTCGTAGGTACCTTCTTTCCAAAAAAATAATCCCGTTATTTTTGTTTTTTCTATATGGCCCTTTTTTAATGTTTAACTCTAAGCAGATTTAATGATTAAACTAATGTGATTTAACACCATTTATATATATTTTTTTCGTAGCAGACGAAATCATTATTTTTTCTATAATTGTCTGCTTCTAAAATTTCCGCCATCTGTGATTTGGGCTTGTTTTGTATCAACCAATCACCAATTGGCGGAGCCAATTGGTGATTGGTTGATACAAAACAAGCACAAATCACAGAACACTATTGGTTTAGAGCGGTAGCCAATATGAGCCGTCCGCCAGTAAGGTCATTAAATGGTAAAAGTTGCATGATCCCTTTCAAAACCAGGCCGAGACCTAATTTATGGCCAGGTTTCCTATCCCTTATCCCTGGTTAGAGTAAGTCAAACTTTTATCCTTTTATCTCTCTCCTTCCTTCCCAAACAATTTGTCCTTGCGCTCTCTCTCTCTCTCTCACTCTCTCTCTCTCTCTCTCTCTCTCTCTCTCTCTCTCTCTATCTATCTCTTTCTCTCTCTGTCTCTGTCTCTCTCTCTCTCTCTCTCTCTCTCTCTCTCTTAATCTGTCTCTTTATTCTTTCATGTAATATCAGAATAACATTTTCATGGAAATCCTTTGTTTAGTTTGGAACATAGTTGCAAAATTGAACAACTTTAAAATATAAATAATTTTAGAATCTTAATTTGTTAAATTAAAATGTTCACTGATGGAAATTTATATTTATGGGAAGTGCCACCCTTTAATGCATGTTTTTTTACAAAAGTCCTATAGGCTATGAAGAAACCATATTATTTGGAGAGAAAAAATTTCATCTGATATTATTTAAGCCAAAAAAGGACATTTGAATGTATTTATTATACTTGGATCTTAGACCAGATTATCACTTACTTAAATAAAGTGAACCTTGTAGCGGGCTAAAATAACGATCCTCCACCTTTACCCCATCCCTTTCCCTCATACTAGATGCCCGAACTTACCATATAGATTAAGAGATATAAGTTTTCCGGAATTTTAACATAGGGAGTAGATTTGAAATCTGCATCAAATTTTAAGGATTTTTTATAAAATTCGTTTTTTGTAAAATTCTTTATCTAAAAGCGGAAATACATTTTAAGTTAATTAATTTTGACTAATAGGATAGGTGGATTTTAAACTACCTGCGCTCTAATTGGTTGAATGATGTACGACATCCAATCAGAGCGCAGATTTTTTAAATCCACCAATCACGGATGCCAAAATTAATTAACTTAATTTGTATTTCCGCTTTTAGATAAAGAATTATACAAAAAACGAATTTTATAAAAAATACTTAAAATTTGATGCAGATTTCAAATCTACTCCCTACATTACAATTCCGGAAAACTTATATCTCTTAATATAGATACCAAATAGGAAATATACCTAAATTGACGACAATTTTTCTCCTGTCATAATATCCACGTATATTCTACGTCCATTGACATTTGGCTGTAATCGATTTCGTTAAAATTTATGTTGCCCTGTTTATGTTTAAAACATTTAAACAAAATTAGTTTATCTATTTTATTTTAGATTGTAATGGACGTAATTGTTTTTGTTATATTTTGGTAACCCTGTTTTTATGGCAGACATGTAAATGGTTTTCCAATATACAAATATACATAGAAATGGACACTAACAATATTTTGGACTAAATCCATTATTTGAATATAGGACCATCCAATATTCCCTCCTTTTAAGTATTCTTCTAGTTAGTCTTTCTTACCTGGTTGAAAAGTTTAGACACTGCTAGTTTGAATCAACCAATGAATCAACCAATCAAGATTTGAAGTACCCAAAGTTGTGTAGCCAATTTATAAGAGAAATTCCCTTCTTTCAGGTGTTCAAAAAAGTAATCTTCGAGTGTGTCCTTTTTACCTGGTTGAAAAGTTTGGACACTTCTAGATTGAACCAACACTTCAAGATTCAAAAATATCCAAAGATTTGAAGCCAGCTAAAAGAAAACTTATATTAAGCGAAGCCTGTGAAAGTTTTAGGCTATTTTACTTTTATATTTAAGACTTGGTATAGTTTTAAGCTATTTTTCTAGCCCTTTGATGCTAGGGTCATAGCCGATAGTATTCTATGAAGAAGTGTGTATGTGTGTGTTTCTGTGTTCCGAAAGATCTAGAAAAGGGACCTCCTACCCTTTGGAGCATCCCCCCTTACAAAAAAGCTGTTTCTTCCAATATAAAACCTAGAAACTTTGAGCAAAGCCACGAATGATAAAAAGCAGGAGGGATATAGGTAGTCCAATGGAAGCAATATGGATTGCAACCCAATATTTCGCTTGAAAAACAACACAATTTTGGACAAACCTTTCTTCTTCAATATTTCTATCTTTAACATTTGGATAGATTTTCAATATTCTTTCTTTTATTCAATGTATATAATTTCTTCATTCATTTTATTAAATTTTGGAGAATATATTTTTACCCTATAAAAATAAAAGGTTTTGTGCTATTTCAAAAAGTTTTTTTATTGAAAATTTAAAGGCGAAATTCATAAAAAATAAAATCACTTATTAAATTTCTTTTTCTATAATATAACTATTATTTTACTTTTTTGTATAAGATATTTATAACAAGGATGACAACATCCATAAGTAGAAAAACTCAAAAATTATTAAAAGACACCTGGAAAAAACTATCTGTAGAATATATCATAAAAAACTTAATTATAATAAATCACGATTCATTTTAAAGATGTAGAATGTTCTTTTGCAACAATAGGCTAATAAGAAAAGCGTGAAAATCTTGGAATCGATCTAGCACCCAAACCAATAGACAAAACAATGTATAGATTAGATGAGCATGTGTTATAGGAATCTGTACTAAAAATTTAGCTGTCTATCTGAATAGGAGCCGAGAAAATCATGTTTCCCCCATAGCACCCCAACATATAGACAAAACAAGGATGACAACATCCATAAGTAGCGAAGCACAAAATTTCGTGGATGGGAATGACCGTCATGGTTGTTTTCTTCAAACAACGGGAAATTTAATTTTGATATCTAAAACAAAAAAAAATTTGAAAATCGGATCATAAACACCAAAGATATGGGAAAAATGTAAAAAAATTAAAAATAGCCAAAACCCTGCAAAAAGGCAGTCTGACCATTATTGTTGTTTTCTTCAAACGACGGGAAATTTAATTTTGACATCTTTAACTGAAAAAAAATTGAAAATTGGACTAAAAACACCAAAGATATGGGGGAAAATGTAAAAAAATATAAAATAGCCAAAAACCTGCAAAAAGGCAGTCTGACCTTCATAGTTGTTTTATTCAAACGACGGGAAATTTGATTTTGATATCTATAACTGAAAAAATTTTGAAAATCGGTTCATAAACACCAAAGATATGGTGGAAAATGTAAATAATGTAAGAATAGCTAAAAACCTGCAAAAAGGCAGTCTGACCGTTATTGTTGTTTTCTCCAAACGACGGAAAATTTAATTTTGATATCTTTAACTGAAAGAACTTTGAAAATCGGACCATAAACACCAAAGATATGGGGGAAAATTTGGAAAATTTAAAAATAGCCTAAAACCTGCTAAAAAGCTGTCCGACCGCCAGTGATGTTTAATAGTTAATTGTGCTCCTTAATGATGGGAATGTTGTCAAAAAATTTCAAAATTCTATCTTTTACAGGAGCTGAGTAAATCCCATTTCCCCCATAGCGTTACGGACTGACGGACTGGCTGACTGACGGACTGACTGACGGACGGACGGACGGACAAAGTGAATTATAGAGTAGCTTCGCTACTAACAATGTATAGATTATATGAGCATGTGTTAGAGGAATATTTACTAAAAATTTCAGCTGTCTATCTGAATAGGAGCCGAGAAAATCATGTTTCCCCCATAGCGTTACGGAATGACTGACGAACTGACAAAGTGAATTATAGAGCAGCCTTTCATAGATTTCATTTCTTTGAATATAACCTATTATATGAAAAGATAAGGTTTCTTATTTGTATGTTAAGATCTTACTAATTACTAAACCAATTGAAATTCTACATATTTAGGTAGGTTTACATAGAAACTGGGATTATTTAAACTATTCAAAGTCTTAAATTGGGTTTAGGCTATTTTTTTTGTCGCCTATCCGCCCTTCTAATATATAGCCCCTAGTTGCTAGAGGCAAAACACTTAGTAAATTAAAAAGTATTAAAGTAAAAGGTTTACTACTTATTGAGAAGGTTATCTCCAAAGCCTTCAAGGGATAAAAATGATATAGGCGAAGCCGCTAGTTTACAATCAAGAAGATCCTTTTTATTTTATATTAAAAAAGTAATAAATAACAAAGTTGCCATCTTCCATAAATAAATCCTCATATGGTACAAGGAAACATTCTATATTCTAGTGAGGAACATGTGTGTATTCTGTGTCCTTAAGTGGGTATTCTAAATTTTAAGGTTACAGGCAAAAGAAAACATTCTATATTCTAGTGGGGGACATGAGTGTATTCTGTGTCCTTAAGTGGGTATTCTAAATTTTAAGTTTACAGGCAAAAGGAAACATACTATATTCTAGTGGGGGATATGAGTGTATTCTGTGGCCTTAAGTAGATATTCTAAATTTTAAGGTTACAGGCAAAAGGAAACATTCTATGATATTCTAGTGGGGGACATGAGTGTATTTTGTGTCTTTAAGTGGGTATTTAACTTTAGAATCATAGGCACAAGGAAACATTTTATATTCTAGTAAGTATATAAGTGTATCACTGTTTTAAAGCTGATATAAAACATTCTATATTCTAGTGGGGAACATGAGTGTATTCTGTGTCCTTAAGTGGGTATTCTAAATTTTAAGTTTACAGGCAAAAGGAAACATACTATATTCTAGTGGGGGATATGAGTGTATTCTGTGGCCTTAAGTAGATATTCTAAATTTTAAGGTTACAGGCAAAAGGAAACATTCTATGATATTCTAGTGGGGGACATGGGTGTATTCTGTGGCCTTAAGTGGGTATTTAACTTTAGAATCATAGGCACAAGGAAACATTCTATAATATTCTAGTGGGGTACATGAGTGTATTCTGTGTCCTTAAGTGGGTATTTAACTTTAGAATCATAGGCACAAGGAAACATTCTATAATATTCTAGTGGGGAACATGAGTGTATTCTGTGTCCTTAAGTGGGTATTTAACTTTAGAATCAAAGGCATAAGGAAACATTCTATATTCTATTTGGGAACATGGGTGTATTCTGTGTCCTTAAGTGGGTATTTAACTTTAGAATCATAGGCACAAGGAAACATTCTATAATATTCTAGTGGGGAACATGAGTGTATTCTGTGTCCTTAAGTGGGTATTTAACTTTAGAATCAAAGGCACAAGGAAACATTCTATATTCTAGTGGGGAACATGGGTGTATTCTGTGTCCTTAAGTGGGTATTTAACTTTAGAATCATAGGCACAAGGAAACATTCTATAATATTCTAGTGGGGAACATGAGTGTATTCTGTGTCCTTAAGTGGGTATTTAACTTTAGAATCATAGGCACAAGGAAACATTCTATATTCTAGTGGGGAACATGGGTGTATTCTGTGTCCTTAAGTGGGTATTTAACTTTAGAATCATAGGCACAAGGAAACATTCTATAATATTCTAGTGGGGAACATGAGTGTATTCTGTGTCCTTAAGTGGGTATTTAACTTTAGAATCAAAGGCACAAGGAAACATTCTATATTCTAGTGGGGAACATGGGTGTATTCTGTGTCCTTAAGTGGGTATTTAACTTTAGAATCAAAGGCACAAGGAAACATTCTATATTCTAGTGGGGAACATGGGTGTATTCTGTGTCCTTAAGTGGGTATTTAACTTTAGAATCATAGGCACAAGGAAACATTCTATAATATTCTAGTGGGGAACATGAGTGTATTCTGTGTCCTTAAGTGGGTATTTAACTTTAGAATCAAAGGCACAAGGAAACATTCTATATTCTATTTGGGAACATGGGTGTATTCTGTGTCCTTAAGTGGGTATTTAACTTTAGAATCATAGGCACAAGGAAACATTCTATAATATTCTAGTGGGGAACATGAGTGTATTCTGTGTCCTTAAGTGGGTATTTAACTTTAGAATCAAAGGCACAAGGAAACATTCTATATTCTAGTGGGGAACATGGGTGTATTCTGTGTCCTTAAGTGGGTATTTAACTTTAGAATCATAGGCACAAGGAAACATTCTATAATATTCTAGTGGGGAACATGGGTGTATTCTGTGTCCTTAAGTGGGTATTCTAAATTTTAAGTTTACAGACAAAAGGAAACATTCTATAATATTCTAGTGGGGTACATGGGTGTATTCTGTGTCCTTAAGTGGGTATTCTAGATTTTAAGTTTACAGGCAAAAGGAAACATTCTATAATATTCTAGTAGGGAATATGAGTGTATTCTGTGGCCTTAAGTGGGTATTCTAAATTTTAAGTTTACTGGCAAAAGGAAACATTCTATAATATTCTAGTGGGGAACATGAGTGTATTCTGTCTCCTTAAGTGAGTATTCTAAATTTTAAGTTTACAGGCAAAAGGAAACATTCTATATTCTAGTGGGGGATATGAGTGTATTCTGTGGCCTTAAGTAGATATTCTAAATTTTAAGGTTACAGGCAAAAGGAAACATTCTATGATATTCTAGTGGGGGACATGAGTGTATTTTGTGTCTTTAAGTGGGTATTTAACTTTAGAATCATAGGCACAAGGAAACATTTTATATTCTAGTAAGTATATAAGTGTATCACTGTTTTAAAGCTGATATTCTAAATGAGAATTTTAGGCACGCCGCACACTTTTTATTCTAATATGGATTGACAGTGTATTTATTCTAGTTTTCTTAGGACACAAGGAAACATTATATATTCTAGTCAGGCAAATGAGTGTTTTACTGTTTACTTAAGTGGTTAGTTTACTGATTTATTTATGGAACCTCTGAGCCATCATATCCACAGTGACAAAGAAAATATCTAGTTGGGATTATAAGTAAATTGCTATCTACCAAAGCAGATTTTTTAAGGCATTCTTTTTTTTAAATATTCATCACATACATTTTCAAACCCAAGGTTTACAAAAGATAATGTTATGTTATACTCTCAAGAAATCAGTAATCAATTGCTGTCCTCACTATATTCATAATTTAAACTGTAGGTTTATACAAAAGTCTCCAGCTGGGTAAAATTTATTGGTTACAGGTGATTAGATCACAATAAAAGGTAATTTTGTCCCCCCAGTGGAACCTTGTTGGGTAAAGAACAGTTGGGGACTGCAATTTGACTAGCATAATAATTTTATCTCCTAGTGGAACCTTGTTGAGTAGGGACCAGTTAGGGACCACAATATGACTTGCTTTATGATCTCCTAGTGGAACCTTCTTGGATAAAGAACAGTTGGGGACCCTAATATGACTACCAAAATAATTTTATCTCCTAGTGGAACCTTGACGGGTTAAGAACAGTTGGGACAACAACAATACTGCACACAAAAGATTAAACTGAGCTAAGGTGGTAATAGTTCGAGTTCAATTATCCATGTGTTGACTCGAATTTCTCAATCAGAATAATAATCACACAACTTCCCCTGGTTGTGTAAGAAGGGGATTATTGAGTAAGTTTGGATACTTAATAGTAACATACATAAATATCTGTACTACGAACAAAGTAATAGTGTCTGAGTGATTATGACGTAACAAAAAAAATTAGCCAATGAGAGGCCGTTATTGACCAATGGTAAAATTTATGGTGGCCTCTCATTGGCTAATTTTTTTTGTTACGTCGTAATCAGTCAGACACTATTACTGTGTTCCTGTACTACCCTTATACCAAGCTCCTCTGCGGAAAGCATCATTCATTACAGTGACTCACTTTGGGACACCTACCATACTCGGCGAGGGTGAGGTAATAATGAGTAGCTCTCATGAGATAGCGGGTCAAGTCATAATGTGCTTGAACATGAAGCTTAAATGTCTCAACCCCCGTACTATGACTACTTAGGTCCAAACCCAAATCTTTTTATTTCTAGAAGTCCTGATAGATTTGTTTTAATTAACGGATTTATGTATTCCCCTTACTATTAATTTAAATCTTCGTTTTAGAGAATTGACCATACAGTTGCATTTATAATTATGATAAGGTATTTAAAAACCATCTTTGCTATCCCCAACTGATGTATCTTCACGTCCCTCCCAAAATGATAAATCAACTGGAACACAAAAAGATTTGAATTGCTGTGAAGGGGACCCTTTTCAAAAGGAATATATGGGTCCCGCCTTCTTTTCTTATAATGGTTTGTGTTTGTGTGTATTAAAGATATAAAAGAAGATATTATTTTTGTTAGTAGCAAAGCTTCTTTATTATGCCAAATGTTCATCTGTCCGTATGGTATTATATGACAAATATGGTCTACACAGTTGCTGTAAAAGATAGATAGATGAATTCTTTTAAGGATACATTTAAATTGACCAATGTAAGACCAGTATGCCGTCTTTTTTCAATTTTTTCAAGGTATCAATTGAATTCAAAGAAATAAAAATATGCTTGAAATGAGCCAACCCATTAAACCTCATTAGATTTGTTCATAATGACAAAAGATATACAAATAAAGATCAAGTGGATCTTTTATATAGTTATAGTGTTTGTTGGAACACAAGGACGTTCAAGCTTTTTATTCTATAAGTGGGTTGAACTGGATTGGCGGGTGGTAATTTACATGTAGGAGGAATGATCCTTTCCGCACCCTTAAACTCTTTTTTAAGGCGAAAGGGGTGAAAGGCGTAAAAAGCAATATAATGGGTGTAAAAATTTAAAAATTTCTGATTTATATAACGAAAGGTAATCAAACTATAGCGTCAAGTCCAACAAAAAAAAATTAGGGGTGGTTCAGAGGATTTTAGGGAGGGTAGAACCCCCCTCCCCCTTTACCAGCAAAACAGCTATTTATTTTGGGTGGTTGCTAAAGAAAATCTAAGGCATCCCCAATTTTATAAGGGGAGATCTAATATATTTCCAAGAAGAATTTAGAAGGGCTAAACTTCTTTACTCACACCCTTTGCACGTCATTGGTATGTTGTTATCCTTGTTAATTTATCCAGAGAAGGTATCATAAATTAGTATTGAAGTCCTAATTAGGTATCATCAGTTAGGTACACGCACATATTACAATGAATTAGGATAGGTAACAACAACAGTTAGATAGATGGACAGATTAGTGAAAATTGGGATACCTAATCTTTTTCTACCATAAAATGAGATAATATGTTTCACTTTAGGTTTAAATTAAATTTAAAGTGAAAGAAATGGGTTAATATAAGGATTTATTAAGGCTATTATCTTACCTAATATGCAGTAATCCATTAATTTATCTAACTTATTAGGGATTGTATATTCCCAATATTCATTGATATATAGGAAAAATAATATATTATCGTATCCAATATAAAGTCATCCATTTCTGTATATATTGTTTATTAGGGATAAAATTATATTAGTTCTACCAAAAAACACACTAATATCAATGAATTTCCAACTAGTTAAGTATTATGATAAAGTGGTTCCAAAAACAGAGTAATCAATTCACATATCTAACTTATTAGAAGCTGTTTGATCAATTATTTCTCTGATGAAAAGAAGGTATTGTAAGTAATTGGCAGAAGCCTCCAATCAAACAATTTTATAAAGCGCACAGATAAGCAATTTTTTTTTAATCGGGGCTTTTTCAATTATAGTATGTTCGTCTGTCTGTTTGAGCAAGCAGTGGAAATCTAGAATAGGACACATGATGTCAGAATTATTTGGAAATTTTACGCGTGTAATATCTATCAAAATTGTTTATTTTATTTAAAGCATCGTTTATTTGTAATTGGTTCTATTGTAAGGAAACTATCAGTGCTAGGAATGTTTTAGCTTCGTCTTTATGATTTATGGATGTTATCATCCTAGTTATTTACCAGGAGGAGGAATATTTCAAAAGAAACAACAGAGATTATTTATAGATTATAGTTGATCATTCGTCTTGGGAGATCAGAGAATTTGATAGGCTCTTAGAGAGGTTTTAAGGAACAGGGGATGGTTCTTTGATTTCAGAATATAAAACGTTACTGTTACAATATTTTCTTTACGAATACTTATACCTGTCTAAGCTATATGAAGAATAAAGAAAATATTGAAAAAAGTACTTAAGCCTGTGCGTTTTTACGGATTTACATAAACCACAGATTAGAGCTCGGCAGCCGCGCATAAGCCTCAAATTTAAATTCACTTGTGTGCAGAAACAGGTTTAGACAACTAGCTGAATTTCAAAGTCTAACATGTCAATTTTCGGTAAAAACACAGACAGACACACTCAAACATACCCACA
This sequence comes from Acartia tonsa, assembly GCF_053477335.1. Taxonomy (NCBI): domain Eukaryota; kingdom Metazoa; phylum Arthropoda; class Copepoda; order Calanoida; family Acartiidae; genus Acartia; species Acartia tonsa. The sequence continues at coordinate 7,754,219 of NC_137265.1, read as the reverse complement.
AAGGCTTGCAAAAAAAACACACACACACAAATCCACTAAGGCCCATTCTGATATATGCAAATCTATTTTCTAAAATGAAAAAAAATATTGTGGAATATTTAGGTTAATTCAATATTTAGTTTTCTTTATTATACCCTTAAAACATAGATATATTTATTGATTTAATATGTTTGATAATACTAAATACTGAAATTAAAAACTATATCCCTCAGAATTTTAGAGTAGCATTTCTACATAAAAAAAATTGCAGCGTGACCCATTTAAATATGCCTAGATTATACCTAAATATTCATGACATTGAGTTTGATTGACCCAATATTATATTCCATTAAATATCTATCTATCTGATTTGCAGTGTTCATACAAAAAAAAATAAAAAATGGTATAAAAATGTGGACACTCTAGGAATATGCATGTAACAAGGATGACAACATCCATAAAAGCAAAGCTCTAAAACGGTAGGACAAACGGACATTAACACTTGTAGTGTGTCAGAACTAAATAATCAGAATATCAATGTAAAAAAAAGTCGTAACAAAATTGTAAGTAAATTTGCTCAAAAACTGCTTAAATACAAGTTACTGTTAAAGGGCATATTTAGGACTTTATTATAGAAATGCTTCGCTTATAATATTGCACTTTGTTGTTCTAGGAATCAGTATTCCAAAAATCAGATCAATCGTATAATTCTATCACATAATAACTAGATATTCAACAAGTTAAAAAGCAACGTGTTTAAAATAGACGTACGGACATTCTTTTAATGATTATAGAGATTTTAGGCTATCCAAATCGTACCTAACTACTACAGGAATCACCATGGAAAGTTTAAATAGATAGGACAATTCTAAAATGCTTAAATTAACAAAAAGACCTAACCGTTCTGGACGTACGGACCGACCTAAATTATAGAAATGCTAAAAAGTCCTTATCATTCAACAATATTCTTTATTTTTGGTATATTTTAAGTTTTAAAAAATAATTAAACATTTTTCTAAATTTATTTATAAACAGGTTTTTAAGGTATTGTTAACTAACATATTTGACAATCATTAAACAGATTGAATTTATAATTGATTAAGTAAAAAGACTAAAATTTTAATTTAATAATCAGAAATCCATCAATTACTTTTAATGATAAGGTTTTAAGGAAGTCCCGCATTTTTCTATCGAAACTTGGATAAATATTGGATTAAAATCTGAATGAACCAACTATGACCGTGGCTACTTGAACTATTATTTTCACTTGGGTGTCCTAACTCACATCCATGTGGAAATAGTGGTTATATTTTACCACCCAATAAAGATTGGCGACTTAATACCTCTTGTAGATTAGTGCTTTTAAAGAGCTGCGCCTTATCAACTTTATATTTTTTTTTTATTTATGATGCACGCATCTAAACATTGATCATGATACTATATTTACAAAAAAAAACCTAACACAAACTGCCTCCTATAACTTTAGATAAAAACTAATATTTTTTTGTGCATTTGAAAAAAAAATTAAATTAAAAATTTAAATTACAATATTTTTTAAGTTTTGTAAATAAAATATTGACTTTTTTAAAATTACTTTTGTAGTTGAGTCGCCTAGCGGCAAAAAATATAAACTAAATTCGAGTATCATTTTTATTGTCCCCTCACACAATTCCCCCTTCCCCCAAAATAATTAAATGTTTAACACAACACAATACAATATATTTTATTGTGTACAACAGTAGCAAGATAAATAAAAATTTTATTGAAATTTTATATATATTTGCAGAGAGAGAGAGGGGACAATGGGGAGTTTATTACAATAGTCCCTAAAGTTTTTTATAGAGTTTTCGTTGAGGCTTTACAATTTTGTAGACTTTTTATGAATTCTGATTAGTTGCTTTATTAAGTTGGGCGTCCATCCGTTTCAACCACTAATTGTAATCTACAGAAGGGATAATTTTGTGTATGATCATTGGAAATGGTACAGAAATTTAACGGCCAATGTCTTATCCCTTTACATTTCTGCATATTTGGCTCATTTCAGCGGTGAATGTTGATACTTTCTCGTATTCATTCGAATCCGGTGGATAGGAACCGGTTCTCATGTCTAGCATCGTATTATATCCAACTTTTTACAAATATAAAAATGTACAATCATAAGATTATCTTATCTTATAATTGTACATTCTATATCCGCGGAAAGCTGTTTATAATACGATGTGAGAAATAACTATTCCAGTTTGGCTTCGAATCTGATTAATATCCTCTGGATTAGAACAGGTTCTCAGCCATACTTAAAAATCATGTATAACATCGTATAGCAGACAAATGCTACGAATATCAAAATAGAAATTATTCGGCTACTCAGAGCTAACAAAACTGGTTTTTAGCTTATAATTTTGCATTTTGATATCCGCAGAAGGCTGTCTGTAAAACGATGCGATAAATAACTTTTCCATTTTGGATCCGATTCCTTTCTGCTAGAATAAAACAGCTTCAGTGGCATACTGAAAAATCATGTATCGAATATTATATCATATAGAATTTTCCGTAAATAATAAAACTCGTGTTTTGATAGCTTTAGACTTCAACTTTTTTGTTTTTTTAAATGTGTAGACATTTATTTTTTGCTTATTAAGTTCTAAACTCTACAAGTGCGTAATGTTCGCTTGTCCTACGTCGTTTTAAAGCTTCGCTTTTATAAGTGTTGTCATCCTTGTTTTTATTAAATTCTACATTAAAGTTTAGGGTAATAATTGTTGTGCTTCACCTTATGGATGTTTGTATTCTTTTCAAAAGCGAATGTTATCTATAATTATGGTCAGTCCATCCGTCTGTAACGATTATCATTTTCTTTAATGTAGACATGTTAGAATTGTCCTTTCGTTTTCAAACTTTGCATGATGATTCCTATAACAGTACGATTTAGAAAGCGTAACAACTCTATAATCGTTACCAGAAGGCTCGTACGTCAATTTCTAAAAATGTCAATTTTTACCCTTTTTGACATTATTTTTGACAAGATATAATCATCCTATTTATCTGAATTTTTAGATACTGGTTTCTTATTATAGAAAAGCTTCGCTTTTAAAAATATGGTATGAAAATATGCTGCACTGATTGGACACTCGAGAAATATGCATGTAAAAATATGCTAAACTGAGTGGACACTCTAGAAATATGCATGTAAATATATGGTATAAAAATATGCTAAACTGAGTGGATACTCTAGAAATATGCATGTAAAAATATTGTATAAAAATATGCTAAACTGAATGGACACTCTAGAAATATACATGTAAAAATATGGTACAGAAATATGCTACACTGAGTGGACAAACTAGAAATATGCATGTAAAAATATGGTATAAAAATATGCTACACTGAGTGGACAGTCTAGAAATATGCATGTAAAAATATGAATAAAAATATGCTACACTGAGTGGACACTCTAGAAATATGCATGTAAAAATATGGTATACAAATATGCTACACTGATTGGACACTCGAGAAATATGCATGTAAAAATATGGTATAAAAATATGCTACACTGCACTGAGTGGACACTCTGGAAATATACATGTAAAAATATGGTATAAAAATATGCTACATAGAGTGGACACTCTAGAAATATGCATGTAAAAATATGGTATAAAAAAATGCTACACTGAGTGGACACTCTAGAAATATGCATGTAAAAATATGGTATAAGAATATGCTACACTGAGTGGACACTCTAGAAATATGCATGTAAAAATATGGTATAAGAATATGCTACACTGAGTGGACACTCTAGAAATATGCATGTAAAAATATGGTATAAGAATATGCTACACTGAGTGGACACTCTAGAAATATGCATGTAAAAATATGGTATAAGAATATGCTACACTGAGTGGACACTCTAGAAATATGCATGTAAAAATATGGTATAAGAATATGCTACACTGAGTGGACACTCTAGAAATATGCATGTAAAAATATGGTATAAGAATATGCTACACTGAGTGGACACTCTAGAAATATGCATGTAAAAATATGGTATAAGAATATGCTACACTGAGTGGACACTCTAGAAATATGCATGTAAAAATATGGTATAAGAATATGCTACACTGAGTGGACACTCTAGAAATATGCATGTAAAAATATGGTATAAGAATATGCTACACTGAGTGGACACTCTAGAAATATGCATGTAAAAATATGGTATAAAAATATGCTACACTGAGTGGACACTCTAGAAATATGCATGTAAAAATATGGTATAAAAATATGCTACACTTAGTGGACACTCTAGAAATATGCATGTAAAAATATGGTATAAAAATATGCTAAACTGAATGGACACTCTATAAATATACATGTAAAAATATGGTATAAAAATATGCTACACTGAGTGAACACTCTAGAAATATGCATGTAAAAATATGGTATAAAAATATGCTAAACTGAATGGACACTCTATAAATATACATGTAAAAATATGGTATAAAAATATGCTACACTGAGTGAACACTCTAGAAATATGCATGTAAAAAAGATGGTATAAAAAGTGAAGAGGTTAAGTGGAGCAATTTACTGTGTTCTCTTTAGTTGCCAAATACACTCAAATATAGGCTGCCGGCAGGGGTTTGATAAATGGTTTTAGGGCAAAACTGCTTGCTGTTTTTGCAAAATCAAGGGTCTATATTAGTAATAGCAGCTGCGCCCTAGCATCTAAGGGCTTTGTTGTTGTAGGGTTAAGGTTGGAGCATACTAATAGCCTAAAAACATCACAAGACTAAATTTTCCAAATGACATAACCCAGGGGCCGGTTCCTTAAAAAGGAGAACCAGATCAGAAAGGAAGTATTAATGTAATAAATATCATTTATATGTTGAATCGACAGTCTGTATTATTTGAATGGTAAGTTGTAACTTTTGTAAAAAAAAAAGTCACTATAAATCAACAATGCTCATTAAATCTTTTCCAACTTTATAAAGTATTTGTAAATAACCCAATGGTTTCAATTTTGATTGGTTGACAAGTATAGGAAAAAATAGATTTTCTTATGATAAAATTACCTCCTTTGCCTTGGAAATAATTGATGTTTATGTTGTACAAATATCTTTTATTTAGGTTCTATTTATTGATTTAATTTACCCTTAAAAATAAGTTACCCTGACGGCAGCATCCATAAATAAGTTGGCCACAGAAGCCCACCGAATCTAAATTATATTTTTTGTTGCTTTTAATTTCAATTTATTTGCAACTTGCCCCTAGTAGTTTTTACCCCTTTTCGGTCAGATTAGAAATCCACAGTCACTAGATTTCAGATTTAAATCTGTCTCAATATGACTCTTTGTTACCAAAGTTCAGATATGACAAAATTTGACCAAAGTTCAGATTTCAATCTGAAATTTAGTGACATTATGTCAGGTTATTTTCTCATTTTTGGCAATGCAAACAAATCTGACACAATATCACCAAAAGTCATATATGACATTTAGTGACATAGAGTCAGAGTTGGGGAAATTACCTAATCTGACACATTATTGCCAAAAGTCATATATGACATTTAGTGAAATAGAGTCAGAGTTGAGAAAATTACCTAATCTGACACAATATCACTAAAAGTCATATATAACATTTAGTGACATAGAGTCAGAGTTGGGGAAATTACCTAATCTGACACAATATCACTAAAAGTCATATATGACATTTAGTGACATAGAGTCAGAGTTGGGGAAATTACCTAATCTGACACATTATTGCCAAAAGTCATATATGACATTTAGTGAAATAGAGTCAGAGTTGAGAAAATTACCTAATCTGACACAATATCACTAAAAGTCATATATGACATTTAGTGACATAGAGTCAGAGTTGGGGAAATTACCTAATCTGAAACAATATCACTAAAAGTCATATATGACATTTAGTGACATTGAGTCAGAGTTGAGGAAATTACCTAATCTGACACATTATTGCCAAAAGTCATATATGACATTTAATGAAATAGAGTCAGAGTTGAGAAAATTACCTAATCTGACACAATATCACTAAAAGTCATATATGACATTTAGTGACATAGAGTCAGAGTTGGGGAAATTACCTAATCTGACACATTATTGCCAAAAGTCATATATGACATTTAGTGAAATAGAGTCAGAGTTGGGGAAATTACCTAATCTGACACAATGTTACTAAAAGTCATATATGACATTTAGTGACATAGAGTCAGAGTTGGGGAAATTACCTAATCTGACACATTATTGCCAAAAGTCATATATGACATTTAGTGAAATAGAGTCAGAGTTGGGAAAATTACCTAATCTGACACAATATCACTAAAAGTCATATATGACATTTAGTGACATAGAGTCAGAGTTGGGGAAATTACCTAATCTGACACAATATCACTAAAAGTCATATATGACATTTAGTGACATAGAGTCAGAGTTGGGGAAATTACCTAATCTGACACAATTTTACTAAAAGTTATATATGACATTTAGTGACATAGAGTCAGAGTTGGGGAAATTACCTAATCTGACACATTATTGCCAAAAGTCATATATGACACTTAGTGACATAGAGTCAGAGTTGGGGAAATTACCTAATCTGACACAATATCACTAAAAGTCATATATGACATTTAGTGACATAGAGTCAGAGTTGGGGAAATTACCTAATCTGACACATTATTGCCAAAAGTCATATATGACATTTAGTGAAATAGAGTCAGAGTTGAGAAAATTACCTAATCTGACACAATATCACTAAAAGTCATATATGACATTTAGTGACATAGAGTCAGAGTTGAGGAAATTACCTAATCTGACACAATATTACTAAAAGTCATATATGACATTTTGTGACATAGAGTCAGAGTTAGGGAAATTACCTAATCTGACACATTATTGCCAAAAGTCATATATGACATTTAGTGAAATAGAGTCAGAGTTGAGAAAATTACCTAATCTGACACATTGTTGCTAAAAGTCAGATATGACATTTAGTGACATAGAGTCAGAGTTGTGAAAATTACCTAATCTGACACAATATCACCAAAAGTCATATATGATATTTAGTAACATAGAGTCAGAGTTGAGGAAATTATATAATCTGACACATTATTACCAAATGTCATATATGACTTTTAGTGACATAGAGTCAGAGTTGGGGCAAATACCATATCTGACACATTGTTAACAAAAGTCAGATATGACATTTAATGACATAGAGTCAGAGTTGGGGCAATCACCATATCTGACACATTGTTTCCAAAAGTCATATATGACATTTGTTGTGACATAAAGTCAGAGTCTGGGCAATTACCAAATCTGAAACATTGTTAACCCTTACAGATTGGCCCCAATTCTCACCTTAAAAGCCCCCCCCCTCTATCTTGGCTTCTGTTACAGATAGAGACATAAAAAAAAATTTCTGGTGCTTCATGTGCATTTTTAAAGAAAATTACTTTTTCTAGTTATAGCGATACGACCACTCCATAGCCGCTTTTTATCAGCCAGCCGCTAAATATTAAAACAGCTGTAGAGCTGCCAATTTTAAAGCTAGGAATACCAAATTTTAGGTGGAATTTTAATTTTTTTAACAAACAATTAACTTTTTTTACAATGGCCGAAAAACAGCAAATAATGGAAACTGCCATATGTGGTGGTTACAGCGGTTTGACGGCACCTATTATTATTTTTTTTTGTATCTTATCACAACATAAGACTAGTTTAAAAAAATGGGCTGGTCTAAGGCTATTTTGAAATATGGCACCTGGCAGCTTACAAACAGCAAAATTACAGGTAGGAAATTGAAAAATGATCAAGAAGTGGTCAAATAATAATGACCTTACTATTCACAGAATTTTATTATTACTCAAGAATTTACCACAAAAATTTTTTGGTCTCTAGCTGTAATAGAAGCCATGATATTTGTGATATATGTCTATAGTAAAAGCTGGACAAAAAACTGGTCCTACAAAACAGTCATGGAGCGGTCAAACAGTCATAACACCATTTTTCTCAGATGCTCCTTGATATCTAAGTGTTTGCCAAAAAAAAAATTAGGTGACTACCTTACACACCACTTTTCTCAGATGCTCATTGATATCTAAGTGTTTGCCAAAAAAAAAAATTAGGTGACTACCTTATACACAAAAGACATATTGTATAAATTAAGATTTATTTACAATTTTATCTAATTTTGAAGCCACGTAATCAACCAGAGGGGTGGGTGATGAATGCCCCCCCCCCCCCCCCAACTGTTAAGGGTTAAAAATAAGTATTTTTTGACTTTTCAAGCATGAGTGACAGACAGACGAAAATAAAATGTATATGAATACAGATGGGCACAGGCCTTGGAATCTTCACTAAAAATTTTAGCTGTCTACCTTAAATAACAGCCGAGAAAATCACAGTGTTCCCATAGTGACTGTTACATAATGACTTAATGATGGACAGGACAACAGACAAATAAAGTGAATTTTACAGTAGCCTTGCTACTAAAAAGGGTATTTTGTCAGTTTGTTTGATCAAGATTTTTACCTATGTGTCTTTATTCTAGCTATTGTATCTCATTTATAGAAATGAAGCTACTCAGTAATTCATCCGTATGGAAGCTACTCTATTATTCACTTTTTATATCTGTACACCAGTTGAACAGTGAGGAAATGTGATTTTCTCGGCTGTTATTAAATGAAGACAGCTGAAATTTCAGTGATAATTCATATGAAAATGTGTACATCTAAACACTGTATATTCGTCTTTTCTGTCATTCATACCATAAAAAAAATCGTCTAAAATTCTTAAATGGACAATTGCTTGTCACTAAATAGGATATGACATTCTCGTTTTTTTTCATTAATAAGGAGGGAGTTAGATATGAATCTTGCCCCAAACCACACTGTCATATTACACCTTTCAACAGATATAAACATTGAAAATTATAAGATTTAAACCAGTTTTCATCTGTCTGTCCGTCTGCCTGTCTATCTGTATGTTTTTCCGTATGTCTGTCCTTATGTATGTCTGTCTGTTCGTCTGTCTATCCATTTATCTGTCTGTTTGTCTACCTGTCCATCCATCTGTCCGTCCATATGTTTGTAAATTTTAAGATTTAAACTAGTTTCTGTCTATTTCTTTGTCAGTCTCTCCGTCTGTATGTTCGTCTATCTGTCCATATGTTTGTAAATTATAAGATTTAAAACATTTTCTATCTTTATCTCCTTCTGTCTGTCCGTATGTCTGTCCATCTGTTTGTCTGCCTGTCATTCTGTTTGTCTGTCTGTCAATCTGTCTGTGTTTCTGTTTGTCTGTCTGTCCATCTATTTTTCTGTCTGTTCATATCTCTGTCTGTACGTCTCTCTGTCCATCTGTTTTCTGTCCGTCTGTCTGTCTGTCCATCATTATGTACGTATGTCGGTCTGTCTATCCGTCTGTCATTCCATTTATCTGTCCTTCTGTCTGTCTATCTATGTGTATGTCTGTCTGTCTCTCCATCTGTATGTCTGTCTGTATGTCCGTCTGTCTGTCCATCTGTTTGATTTTTTGGAAGGACCTTGGACCTACGTGAATCCATATTTTAAAGAAGAATAATATCAGTCAAGTGGCCAGCTAGATTCTTTGGTACAAACAGAAAATCATCTTGTTACTTTTATGTAAGGATTAACTCAGGCCCAAACGCAAAAAAAGAACATGATACATCCACTTGTTGTTAGTGAGGAAATGTTTTTGATTTGCTCAATATTTAAAGAATGTACGACTTTTGTTTATTATATTTATGTGCTTTGTCAACTATGGATGATGTCATTCTTATTTAATTTAAATCCAAGTATAAAAATTCATAGAGGGAGTGTACATTGTGATGTTTATTACACTAGTCCCCAAAAAATGTTTTCTTATTCGTTGGCTAAACAACCTTAGGGACTTTTATTAAATTTTGATTGGTTGGTTCATTTAGTTGAGTGTCCAAAGGTTTCAAACACTAATTGTAATCTACAGAAAGGGTATTTTGTATATCTTCATTGGGGATGTACATCAATTTATCAGCCATTGTCTTGTCCCTGTTGATTATAAAACTTTAATAAAAGTACCAAAAGCGAATAAGAAAAAATTGAATATACAGGGTGGGGCAAATAAAACCGGACATTTTTCACACGGCCATAGCTCCTAAACTACTTGACCAGTCAGGACGTTTGACCCCACTTTAAAAAGCTTAGGTAATGACCTTTATGCCAATAAAAATTTTTGGACGATGTAGGACATGTATTCCGAGCTGGCCGCGCACATGTTTAACAAGGTGGATTCGGAGTGCGCCTGTTCTATATCCTGAATTCTCTGATATGGCCTACTAAATCTGTATTGGTTGGTACAAACATGTAGTGTCAAAACTTTTCCACTGATTATTTTCATCTACAAAAAGTGTTCTGTTTTTTTTTGATAATTGTCTACAATATGATACATTTTTAGTAGCGAAGCTACTCTATAATTCACAATGTCCGTCCGTCCGTCTGTCCGTCCGTCTGTCCGTCCGTAATTAATGAATTGCGGGAAATGTGATTTTCTCGGCTCCTATAAAAGATAGAGAGCTGAAATTTTTTGACAACATTCCCATCATAAAGAAGCACAATTAACTATAAAACATCAATGGCGGTCGGACTGCTTTATAGCAGGTTTTAGGCTATTTTTTATAATTTCTAAATTTTCCCCATATCTTTGGAGTTTATGGTCCGATTTTCAAATTTTTTTCAGTTAAAGATATCAAAATTAAATTTCCCGTCATTTGAAGAAAACAACAATGACGGTCAGACTGCCTTTTTTGCAGGTTTTTGGCTATTTTTATATTTTTCATATTTTTCTCCATATCTTTGGTGTTTATGGTCCGATTTTCGAAATTTTTTCAGTTAAAGATATCAAAATTTAATTTCCTGCCGTTTGAAGAAAACAACAATGACAGTCAGACTGCCTTTTTGCAGGTTTTTGGCTATTTTTATATTTTTCACATTTTTACCCATATCTTTGGTGTTTATGGTTCAATTTTCAAAAATTTTTCAGTTAAAGATATTAAAATTAAATTTCTGGCGTTTTATGAAAAGAAACAATGGCGGCCAAACTGCCTTTTAGCAGGTTTTTGGCTATTTTTATATGTTGATATATTTCCCCATATCTTTGGCATTTTTGGTCCAATTTTAAAACTTTTTTGCATTAACAGTTTCAAAATATTTTTTCCCATTGTTATGTGCATCTAGTAAGTAATTTACTTTAACCATCTTCATCATACAAAATAAAACAAGGTTTCATGTTTATTTTCTCCAATAAATCTATTATTGATTTTAAATCTACTTCTACGTATTCCCATCCACAATTTTTGTGCTTCGCTACTTATGGATGTTGTCATCCTTGTTTTCCAGTATGACTCAAAACCTATTAAATCAAGAGGGAAAAATTAGATTCGTATCCACACTGAAATAGTTATTTATCGCATCGTATTATAGACAGCTTTCCGCGGATTTAGAAATGTTTAATTGTAAAATTAAAAATAATGCAGAATACTTGTTATAATATGATACATGATTTTTCAGTATGATTTAGAACCGATTCTAATCCAGCGGATATTAATCGGTTTCGAATCCATACTGAAAAGTATTTTACTAGTCCTACTATACAAATATCTTACATATACACAATAAGTTTGCCTGATATTGTATAATTTGTTGATATGTTTATTTCTTAAACAAGGATGACAACATTCATAAAAGCGAAGCTCTGAAATGGAAGGACAAACGACAATTAACACTTGTAGATTGTCAGAACTAAATTAGCAGAATATTAATGAATCAGTACAAACAATATTGTAAGTAAATTTGTTGCAAAACTGCATAAATAGATGAGACTGTTTAAGGACATTCTTACATTTTTGGGACTTGTTTAAAGAGATGCTTTGCTTATAACATTTTACCATGTTGTATTAGAAATCAGTTTTCAAAAAATCAGAAGAATGGGATAATTTTAACATTCAAAAATTTGTTGTCAAAAAAGTTAAAAATCGACATGTTTCAAATGGACGTACGGACATTCTGGTATTGATTATAGAGTTGCTACGCTTTCTAAATTGTACCTAACTACTACAGGAATCATCATGCAAAGTTTGGAATCGATAGGACAATTCTAACCTGTTTAAATTAACGAAAAGATCTAGCTCTCTGTGACGGACGGACGGACCGACCCTAATTATAGAAAAGCTTCGCTTTTAATATGTGTTTTTATCATCATTGTAGTCCTATTATCTAAGTAGTAAGCGTTTTTTGTCTGTCCAAAAGGATCTTGCTAACCGCTGAACCGATATTGTTTTCCTTTACAGTGAAGCTTCTTATAGGTCCTGGGAAAGTTTTAAACTATTTTTTTATTCTTTTGAAACTCATATTTAATATTGGATGAGGTTGACTTTTCCCACTGCTAACTTAAGTGCCCCTAGAGGCTTCTAGGGGGCGTAACCGCTAGTGTAATAATAAATTAATAATAAAACTGAAACAACATATAATATTTGAATTTTAAATTGACTTATCCCTTTAGACATTTTCTCTCTGATTATGATATACCTTTGTTCATAAATGGGGGTTGGGAATGAAAAAAGGGAGGAATATGACTCTAGTATATATGTGACCTTCGTCGCATGAACTACGAAGCGAGCCGTGTGATATGTGTTTGTGTTAAAAGTAAATGTTATTTTAAACAAAAATATGAAAACAAAGTTATCAATTGATTTTTTTGCAGTTACATGAAAGATATTTTAGCAATAATAATCTCGACATTGTATGATCAATATAATGAATATTTTTTGAATATAAAAATGTCGTGGTTTTTAATGCTAAATCATAAATCACCATTTTACCAAAGATCAAAAATAATAATAAACAAACAAACTAAAAAGAAATCAAAGTGCAATTTTTGAAAGAATCCTAAGGTTAGAATTTTATTACTTTGTTTTATTTTATTTATTTAATATTTATATTTGCGGGAATTTTTATATTATAATATGATATCAACCCAAACATTTAGTAGGGTATAGTTATGAGGAAATGGGACGAGTATTACAAGATTAAATTCGTAACCATGGAGTAGTGGGGATGGGGGGGGGGGGCTTGTTAAGAACCTGGTATTATAAGAAATAGATATAAAGCTGGTTCTACAATGCATTTGAACGCATAATATGATTAAAACTAGCTCTGAGATGCCAAACACGCCGGCTAACAAAACTGGTTTTAATATTATGATTATACATTTTTATATTCGTAGAAAACTGGATATAATACGCTATGATACATGCTTTTTAAGTATGGTTGAGAACCAGTTCTAATCCACTGGATATTAATCGGTTATGAAACCATACTGGAAAATAATTTATAATTTTATATGCCATTGTCTTTCCCCTACCTTAAACATAAACTATTAGAAACGTTTTAGAGTAAATTAGATAAAGTCACAAATCTTAATTTTAAATCAAACCTTTTCTAGATTGAAGGTAGACCCTTTTGACTGTAACATTTTACTCTGATAATTTTTAGGCAAATTAAAATAGCAATATTGATTTAATTAAAAATAGTCTAAAATCATGATTAAACAAAGATCATTTTTCTGGCTTTATGCTTAAAACTTAAATGATGCATATCTATGAGCAAAGCTTTAACATTAAAAAAAAATTTCAATCTGCTCATGTACTTTTGATGGGTTAATTTTATTATCATCATTGGGTATGTAAATCAATATATCGTCTATTGTCTTATCCCGTAAGATCCTTGATTTATTACCATCCCTAAACAAATAAAATATAAAGGTTAGTTTAGATTATCTGCAATAAATGTGTCAGTTTTGATTATGTTTTAATAACATGTTTTGATATAATTAGCTGCTTTAATATTAGGTTAGGTTGTCACATTATTTGTGACCATTTGACAATATGCATTTATCAATATAATTATATCTGCAGAAACAAACATTCTAAAAACTAAAAGTTAAACTTTAAATAAGAATGTAAACAAATAACAAGTTTGATTATCTTATGTAAAAGTAACAAGATATCTATGTGTCTGTCTGTGTGTACCGAAAGATCCACCAAACCGCTTCAACGATATGATTCTCCTTTAAAGTGTAAAGTCTCATAATTACTAAAACACTTGGGTATACTCCCTTCCGTGACAACGACTCTAAAGGGGCAATTTATCGTATTTTTACAGTAGCTTTTTATAGGTTAGGTTAGGTAATTGCCCCACAGGGCTAGGCAATTGGCTCCGCAGGGTTAGAACCTTGAAATAGGAGAAAATCTAATGTGAAAATACAATGAATCGCCCCTTAAGAGGCGTTGTCACAAAAGGGACTATACCCAAACATTTTTATAGGATTAATATTTTTTAACAAACATAGCGAGTAAGGGGCCAATTGGACCATAAATTACACTGGTACACACGCTTGTCTGTGTTACGATTTAATGAAGCTTTGTAAAAATCAAGTAGCGAGGGGACATTGGACTGGAAATTTTACTTGTTCCAAGGTTGTGTAATCTGTCGTTTGTTGGCTCATGAACTGTTTTTAAAATTATTTATTGGGTTGTACAAACCAGTCTTAACCTATCTACTAAAAAGTTTAACTTTGAAAAAAAAAGGTTTATTGAGGTGCATAAATAAAGGGGGGGGGGGGGCGAAAGTGACACTTTTTGAAACCAAAACTAAAAGTCAAAGGAACTCAACTGAAAAAAGAGTTACAGGTCTGACACTTTGCATGGCAGTTGCTTTATAGGGGTACAATATGGAACTGTGAAGAAACGGCGTCGCAACCGCCGAAAACCGCCGAGAAAAGGCAAAAAAAAATTCGGCGGGAAACGGCGGTTTTCGGCGGTTGCGCCGCCGTTTCTTCACAGTTCCATATTTTACCCCTATAAAGCAACTGCCATGCAAAATCTCAGACCTGTAACTCTTTTTTTAGTTGAGTTTCTTTTTTGACTTTTAGTTTTGGTTTCAAAAAGTGTCACTTTCGCCCCCCCCCCCCTTTATCGTCCATTGTCTTATTCCTTAAGATTTCTGTTAAAAACGAAAATTTAGTCTGTAGTGAAGACAGAGATAGTACAATCCAGGGAGGGAGGGGAAAATGTGCTGTTTATTACTCTTGTCCTGGTCACACCGCGTTATACTAGAGACTTAAAAAATGTTACAGTCTGCTGCTATGTCTGAAACATGACACTAATAGTGAGCGTAGTGGGAATGCCTTGGCCTATAAACAGGCGCAACTAAGTACCATGCATAGTTGGGACTTCCAGACAAAGGTGGTGCAATCATATTGGGTATATTTAAAATGGGTTGCTGTTTGTTAGGGATAATTAACACAGAGGAAGGGGCCATTGGACCATAAATTACATTGGTACCCAAGGGCGTCCCTGATGGTACCCAAAGTTTTTTTAAACCCTGTGATCTTATTTGTTCAAAAAGTTTTATTGAATTTTGATTGGTCCAAAATTTTCAATAAATATTTTTTTTCTACAGAAATTAACAAAATTACCATTGCTATAGATTAAAATTATTAGTTGAAACATTTACAAGCTTTTAAAAAACTAACCTATCTAAATTTAATTAAAGTACCTAAAGTTCTTAATCCAACGAATATAAATCATGATCTTAAAACTTTGGGTACTTGTGTAATTAACAGTTCAATTTCCCCTCTTTGTTCATTTATTATCATTAGGGACAGGGCTACTCTATATATCTCTTTGTATTAAATATAGTAATAAGGTTTTTAAAAGTAAAGCTTTTCTATAATTAGGGTCCGTCCGTCCGTAACGGATAGCTTTTTACGTTAATTCAGGCACGTTAGAATTGTCCCATCGACTTCAAATTTTGCATGGTGATCCCTGTAGTAGTTAGGTACAATTTAGAAAGCATATCAACTCTATAATCGTTACCAGAATGTCCGTACGTCCATTTTCAACATGTTGATTTTTTCACTTTTTAACAACAAAATATGATCTAATTATCCGATTGATCTGATTTTTGGTATACTGATTCCTGGGACAACAAAGTACAATATCATAAGCGAAGCAACTCTATAATCAAGTCATAAAAATGTAAATATGTCCTTAAACATTATCCCGCATCAAGCAATTTTAACAAATTTACTTATAATTTTGCTTCGACTATTATACATTTATATTCTGATGACTCAGTTCTAAAAACCTTACAAGTGTTAATGCCCTTTTGTCCTACCGTTTCAGAGCTTCACTTTTGTGGATGTTGTCATCCTTGTTTTGTTTGTAACCTAAGATTTTGAAAGCTACCGAACTGATTGAGTTCTTTATTTTAGCGAATCTTCACATTGGTCTTACATTTTAGGATGGTTTTATGCTATTTTGTTTCCTCCCTACCCCTTCAAATACAAAGCTTCTAAATGTTAGGTATGCAGCCGCTAGTATATCAAGTGTCAAGTAATCAATAGATTAACACAAGGATGACAACATCCATAAAAGCGAAGCTCTGAAATGGAAAGATAAACGGACATTAACACTTATATAGTGTCAGAACTGAATAATCAGAATATAAATGTATAAGAGTCGAAACAAAATTGTAAGTAAATTTGTTGAAAAACTGCTTTATACAGGATAATGTTTATGGACATAGTTACATATTTAGGACTTGATTATAGAGTTGCTTCGCTTATAACATTATACTTTGTTGTCCCAGGAATCGATATATCAAAAATCAAATCAATCAGATGATTAGATCATATAAAAATTTGTTGTTAAAAAAGTTTAAAAATCAACATGTTTAAAATGGACGTACGGAAATTTTGGTAATGAATAGAGTTGCTACGCTTTCTAAATCACCATGCAAAATTTGAAATCGATAGGACAATTCTAACATGCCTAAATTAACGAAAAAAGCTATCCATTACGGACGGACGGACGGACCGACCCTAATTATAGAAAAGCTTCGCTTTTAATAAGAACACAAAAGCTTACACTTTACTTCAATTCATTGTTTTTTTTCATTGATCTATCCCTACTCAACTTAGATTTGTTATGTAAATAAACCACACGGACGCATTTAACAAGGACAACATCTACACTTTACTTAAGAACAAGGATGACAACATCCATAAAAACGAAGCTCTGGAACGGTATGACAGACGAACATTAACTTTTATAGAGTATCAGAACTGAATTTACAAAATATAAATATAAAAGTTTTGACAAAATTATATGTATTTTTTTGTAAATACAGAATTCTGTCTAAGGACATTCCGACTTTTTTAGGACTTGATTATAGAGATGCTTCGCTTATAACATTGTGTTTTATTGTATTAGGAATCAGTACTATAAATTTCAGATCAATCGGATGATTATATCAAATAAAAATATGTTGTTAAAAAAGATAAAAATCAACATGTTTAAAATGAACTTACGGACATTCTGGTAACGATTATAAAGTTGCTACGCTTTCTAAATCTTACCTAACTACTACTGAAATCATCATTCAAAGTTTGAAATCAATAGGACAATTCTAACTTGCCTAAATTAACGAAAAAAGCTATCAGTTACGTACGGACGGACCGAAATTTATAATAGAAAAGCTTTGCCTTTAAAAATTAAGTCAAGTAGCGCAGATATAATTAAATCTATCTATACATTTATTACCATGAACAATTTATCTCTATGTAGTGAAGCTTTTTTTGCCTATAAGATGTGCAGCTACATAGAACTAACTATTATATACCCTCACCCAAACAAATTTTGAAAGTACATTAGATCCCTAATTTAATAAACCAACCAATCAGATTTCATTTAAATTCCCCAATGTTGTTTTGCCAACGAATAAGAAAACGTAAATATAAAAGTTTGGGAACAAGTGTTTTAAACAGCTCATTGTCCTCTCTTTTCCTCTCTCTCTCTGTCTCTCTCTCTCTGTCTCTATATCTCTGTCTCTCTCTCTCTCTCTCTCTGTCTCTCTCTGTCTCTCTCTCTGTCTCTCTCCTCTCTCTCTCTCTCTTTCTATCTATCTCCCTCCCTCTCCCCCTCTTGCAGAAAATCTAGCTGACAATTTAATATTAATAGGGAAAATTATGTTCATGATTAGCGAAGCAAAATATTTTAAATTGATAGTCTAATAAGAACTATCATATCCAATCCATACTAACATAACAATAGCATTCTGTAATTATTTCTAATAGAAGAAATACCGCGGCAATATAAGTTTCTTATTTTAATAAAATACAGCTATGAAATAAAAGTGCACTTCAAACTAGCTATACTTATTCTAGCCAAGTACAATTTCAACAATAATTAGCACAGCAAAACCAGCCAACTATTTATCGTGCAAAGCTTGAAACCAATGCATTGCAATGGGACAAAATTTATTAATTACGGATGTACAGACCTAACCTAATTACCTCCCAAAAAACTCGTGGTATCAAGGACGTCCAAGCTTTTTTTTTGATAGTGGGGGCATAGACGTCCAAGGGGAGCTATGCGTTTTGAACGGACATATGGAAAGACCAACCAGAATTATAGGAAAGCTTAGACTTTTAACAATTGTTACTTATGCATAGCTAACTTCTTTTCAGGGATCGAAAGGGATAAGACAATGGCCGATAATTTTATGTACATCCCCAATGATGGTACACAAAATTACCTCTTCTGTAGATTACAATTATTGGTTGAAAGTCCCCAAAGTTTTCAACAAAGTTTGCAATGAATAAGAAAATATTATCATAAGACTTTAGGGACTATAGTAATAAACAGCCCAATGTCCCCTCCCTCCCCAACTACTATACTGTTTTTTTTTTCAGAGAAAGAGGGGACAATGGGTTGTTAATTACACTAGTCCTCAAATTATTATAAAAATGTTTTCTTATTCGTTGGCTTTTCAACTTTGGGCTCTTTAGTAAATTTAGATTTGTTGTTTCATTAAGTTGAAAGTTCAAACGCTTCAACCAATAATTTTAATCTAATTCTACAGAAACGGTGATTTTGTGTATAATCATTGGGGAAGTACATCAATTTATCAGCCTTTGTCTTTTCCCTTTAGATCCCTGTTTTTTTTTAAAGCGACTTTGTATAATTGGGGTCGGTCCGGTTAGCTAGAATTATCCTATTGATAATCAACAAATATTAAATTTTTTTGATAAATATGTTGTTGGCGTAGAGTTGGCGTAAAACTTGTTTCTTGATGTATATATGAAGGGAAGTGGGTAATAACTTCAGAAAAAGGGGAAGGAGATTGTGGGGAAATTTTCACTTAGAATTGTTTGTTAGTATCCAATCCCTTTTCCCTGGTTTTACTACTTTGGAGCTTCGCTTTTGTATGTTTCCTCGTCAAAAGAGAAGCTTTTTATATAGTTAGGGTCTGTTTGTCCGTACATAATGGTTATATTTCATTAATTTTACATGTTAGAATGTTCTATCCATTTTAAACTTTTCATAATTATTTTATAAATGTTATCAGAAAGTCCACACATCCATTAAAAACATTTTATTTTTATCAATTAGTTCAAGTGTCCTTTGGTATGTTTGTTTAGGTGAAATTTTGGAAAGTTGAATATAAGGGGGGGGGGGGGGGGGCTGAGGTGCATTTCTGATATTCATTTTAGTAGACTGATTTTTAGATGATGCTCTTACTTGAAGTAGCCTAGCTAAAATATGACCAATATCATTGGTCAACTGTCTATAATTAATACTACAATTAATCCTTCACAGCTTAGAATATACCTGCTTTTCAGAGACGTATAACATTGTCAGTGATAAAAGGTATAATCATAAAACAATGGATGATACATCAAAATACCCCTTCTAAATTCTATAATTATTGGTTAAAACGTTTGGACACTGCTGGTATATTAATTGACTAATCAAATTTAATAAAAGTACCCAAAGTGTAGAGCGAATGAATTAAAACTTTGGTATTATTGTAATATACAGTTCAATGTCTCCTCCCTCTCTTTTTGACCAGGGAGGGAGGGGACATTGGGCTTTAAATTACGCTGGTACCCAAAGTTATCTTCGGTTGACAACACTTACAGGTTTTTCTTATTAAAGTTTGAATGTTTTTTTTTACATTAGAAGGGTGCAAATTTTTCATCCAATAATTTTATTCTACAGTAGGATTATCTTGTTTATCATCATTTGGGATATGAATAAATGTTTTGTCCATTGGTTTATCCCTTGAATTCCTGTTAAATCTTTAACGTTTTTTCATTCATTGGCACAACAACTTTAGGGACTTTTTTTACTCATTTTGAGTCTCCAAATGTTTTAACTACTAATTATAATTTACAGAAGGGGTAATTTTGTGCATCATCATTGGAGATGGATGTTAAGGCGGGTTGATTTTCCACTTTTTTGTTTACACAATTTTTTTAGTAAAAGTCCCCAACGTTGTTAAATCAGCGAATGAGTAAACGTTATTAAAAAACTTTGGGGACCAGTGCAGTGTAATAAATTGCTCATTGTTTCCTCTCTCTCTGGACAATGTGGTGATAAAACTTTGGGTACTTTCTTATTCCCTACTTTGACATTGGGCTGTTTATAACACTGGTACCCAAAGTTTTATGATAATGTTTTCTCATTCGTTGGTTTAATAACTTTTACAAAATTATGATTGGTTGATTTATTAAATTGAGTGTTCAAACGTTTTAACCACTAATTTTAATCTTCAGAAGATGTAATTTTGTGTGCCATTGATATGTACATCCATTTATCTGCCATTGTCTTATCCCTGTGTTTCATTAGATATTGCTATTTTCTTCAGGGATCTAAAGGGATAAGGAAAGGGCCGATAAATTGTTGTTGTATATCCCCAATGATAATACACAAAATTAACCCATCTGTAGATTGAAATAAGTGGTTGAAACGTTTGAACACTCAACTTTATGAACCAATCAATAAAAATACAATAAATATCCCTAGAGCTGGCGAGACAAAGAACAAGGAAAGGTTATTATAAAACTTTGGGGAATAGTGTATTAAAATGCCCATGGTTTTACCCTCCCTGTATTTTGTTTCTAATTAGCGGGTACACCCCTAAAAGCCTCTAATGGGGGGGAGGGGACGAATCAACTCCCCTTAATATTCAATTTTAGTTTTATAAAGAAAAGGTAAAAAACATCTTTTCAGGACCTATGAGAAGCTACATTGTTAATTATAACCATACTAGTTCAGCAGTTAGAGAGATCCCATTGTATTAACAGACAAACTGACACTTTCATATAGACATCCTGTTACTTTTATATAAGGAGAAACAAATATATGAATTGTTACTTTCAATAGATAGATAGTAAAGTTTAAGTTTTAAAAGGAAAAAAATATATTAAAAAAACTATATTAAATTTAAATAGTTGGAGAAAATATTTTGTGTTGTATCTTTTTTAGATATTCTTTCCGGTTAGTTTTTTTTCTAGATAATCGTTTTTGTGGTTAAATTTTTGTGTTATATAACAATCAAGTTATTTGCATAAACCACAGAGGGAGTGGACATTGGACTGGAAATTATACTGGTTCTATAATCTCTAATTTGTTGGCTTAAAATCATTGAATATTATTTAAAAATATTAATTGGATGTTACATGCCAAACATACAGACTGAAAGTTTTGAAAATTTTCATTAAAAATTGTGTAAAAGTTAGAAGAACACTTTAGATTATAAGTACTGAGTCATTTAAAAAAAGGTTTAAGTAGGATTATAATCAATGTTACTTTGTGTTTCGTGCAAAAAAATTGGTGACAGCTAGGAGTAAAAAAATTACAGTAAAGGTTGCATATTTGTGTAATTTAAAAAGAAATTTTGTAAATCTTACATTCAAAATAAGAGACAAAAAAACTTTATGGGGGGGGAGGATATTAAAAAAATATAGAAACTACTTCAAAATATATCACAATATAAATCTTGATCTTAGCTACATTAACAAAAACAAAAAATATTGTTGCATATTCTGTGTTTTTTAGTTTTTTTTCTGATATATTATTATTATTTAGTTTAATGTATAATTTGTATAATTGAATGTTGAAATCATCAAATATTCATAGATATCTAATTAATAGTATTAAATTTTTCCTTATTTTTTGCATCAAAGGGGTAGTTGCAAGAATTGCATTTCAACTTGAATTTAGTGAACTGCATATTTTTTTATGTTCAATAGTTTATCTAGAGGACATACATTTGTAATAATTTCAATTTTCTAACAGGTAGTTTTAAAAATATCAAGACTTGAAAATTATATATGTTAGATGGTATTTTTGTAACTTATGTTTGCCATCAAACTTTTTTAATGCACTTTATGCAACTATCCCTTTAGATATTATATGTTGATTTGTAATCATTTCTAATAGGACCGAGGATGCAAGCTTTTCCGGAGTGGTCCTATCCGGGGAGATGGAGAAGAAGTCCCCGGGCAAACCTGCATCAAACACACCTGCTTGACCATTCACCCTGTCCGGGTTTCCACCAAGGGGCTGGCCTAATAGGCTTTTAAGTCAGCCCCTGTCAGCTCTGGAGGCCTTGGAGGCCTTTCAACTCCAACCCTCCATAACCACAATCATTTCTAATTAGTATACCTATTGTCAAAAATTAATTTAACACAAAATTTTAGAATCACTTCAATGTCAGGTTGTTATTTTTTTTAGTCTGGTGTTGAGGTGGTTTTGAAAATCTTAAAACTACATCATAACTTATTTTTAAATTGTTGATGAGCAGTTTTTGATGCAGTTACCACACAAACAAAGAAATGAGAAACCAAGAAAGAGACAATTTTCAATAGAATAACTTAATTAAAAGATTGTTACATAAGTACAAAATCGTTTATGATAGTTACTTCTGTTGACCCATTTGCACAACTAGAACAACCAGAATCTTTTGAAGAGTACCATCATTTAATTTTATAGTTTTATATTTTTTAATTAAATATTTTGTAATTTTGTAAAATTTATTGCTATTAAAATCAAAATATCAGAATTATTATTTGTTTAAATAAAGAGTATGACTATTTTTCACTTGAATTCAGATTAGAGTATGACTGTTTGTCACTAAAAGGCAGTTTAGAGTATGACTGTTTGTCACTAAAAGTCAGTATGAAGTATGACTGTTTGTCACTAAAAGTCAGTTTAGAGTATGACTATTTGTCATCAAATATCAGATTAGAGTATGACTGTTTGTCATCAAAAGTCAGGTTAGAGTATGACTATTTGTCATCAAATGTCAGATTAGAGTATGACTGTTTGTCATCAAATGTCAGATTAGAGTATGACTGTTTGTCATTAAATGTCAGATTAGAGTATGACTGTTTGTCTTCAAATGTCAGATTAGAGTATGACTGTTTGTCATCAATTGTCAGATTAGAGTATGACTGTTTGTCATCATATGTCAGATTAGAGTATGACTAATTGTCTTCAAATGTCAGATTAGAGTATGACTGTTTGTCATCAATTGTCAGATTAGAGTATGACTGTTTGTCATCAAATGTCAGATTAGAGTATGACTGTTTGTCATCAATTGTCAGATTAGAGTATGACTGTTTGTCATCAAATGTCAGATTAGAGTATGACTGTTTGTCATCAATTGTCAGATTAGAGTATGACTGTTTGTCATCAAATGTCAGATTAGAGTATGTCTGTTTGTCATCAATTGTCAGATTAGAGTATGACTGTTTGTCATCAAATGTCAGATTAGAGTATGACTGTTTGTCATCAAATGTCAGATAAAAGTATGACTGTTTGTCACTAAAAGTCAGTTAGGAGTATGACCATTTGTTATCAAATGTCAGATTAGAGTATGACTGTTTGTCATCAAATGTCAGATTAGAGTATGACTGTTTGTCATCAAATGTCAGATTAAAGTATGACTGTTTGTCTTCAAATGTCAGATTAGAGTATGATTGTTTGTCATCAATTGTCAGATTAGAGTATGACTGTTTGTCATCAAATGTCAGATTAGAGTATGACTGTTTGTCATCAAATGTCAGATTAAAGTATGACTGTTTGTCACTAAAAGTCAGTTAGGAGTATGACCATTTGTTATCAAATGTCAGATTAGAGTAGGACTGTTTGTTATCAAATGTCAAATTACAGTATGACTGTTTGTCATCAAATGTCAGATTAGAGTATGACTGTTTGTCATCAAATGTCAGATTACAGTATGACTGTTTGTCATCAAATTTCAGATTAGAGTATGACTGTTTGTCATCAATTGTCAGATTAGAGTATGACTGTTTGTCATCAAATGTCAGATAAGGGATTAACTGGGCAAATTTTGAGGGTCAATTTAATCACAGATTACGATCTTAATCACCTGAACTTTGCTCACATTGTGTAAGATTCGTCAGATTATAATCTGAAATCCCCCCTGACAGATTAAAAATTTGGCGGCAAATCCTGAGTAATCTGAGTTTTAGTACCTTTTTGCGCAAAAACACAGGTTTCGTCAGATTACAATCTGACGAAATGTAATCAAATGTCAGAGTTGATTGATGAGGGGCGGGCAGATTAAAACCTGAGGAAAACCTGTCAAAACTCAGATTAGACAAGGTTTTGTCACTACTTGTCAGATTTAAAAACTACTAGGGTGCACTTGACCTTTACGCTCAGGAAATACAGGGATATAACTATTGAAGATAAATCTATCATTACACAAATCATACATAGATAGATTTTAAGGGAAAGGTTAATCTATATTTTATTCCGACTCTTTTTAGTTTTATTTTAAAGTAAATGGAAAATGAATACAAATTTAAATTTGTTCAAAACAAAACATATATCGTACACAGCATAGAAAATAATAAAATGAAATTTAAATACGTTAATCAGTTTATTAGACTGAAAGAAAGGGTTAGGATTAATGTGGACTAGCTTTGTAAAGTAACTTATTACATCAATAAACAACAACAAGGCATAGAACTAGGGTGAACCTAAGAAATTCAATTTTTTTTAAATCCATTTTACTGTCTTTTTAGACTATTCTTTAATTTCTCTTTTTTAAATTCCAAAATGTATACCCCAAGAGGTAATTTTAAAAAAATTATGTACCTCTGGTGCACCAGCAATAGCTGCACACTCCCTAAAAAAATTGAGGGGGATTTAAAAAACCTAAAACTATCCAGGGATCTGTGTAAAGCTGCTCTACAATTGAGAGCACTACTAGTTAGTTATCTGTTAACGCAGACAAATAAGCAAAAAATCAACTTTATACATTTTATTTTTAATCAAAGTGTATTTTTGTATCATGTGTATAAAAAAGAAGTAGATAATGCATGAATATAATATTATCCCCTACGAACTTTTTCATTTTCACATATACTTTAAATTGTCATAAAAAATAGACGGGTTGTAAAAACCTTCAGTGTTTAAATTTTCCCATGATATCTTTAATCTACGGAAGGGATAATTTTGTTTGTCGTAATTGGGGATTGTACAACAGTTTATTTTTTTGTATGCATTAAGATCGCAGATCTTATTTATATAAATAAGCAAAAACAGTACCTAGACTCTTACTGTCATTTTCATGCAACTGACAGTGTAGGAGGACTCGAACGAATTATCTCCCTTACATCTATCTTTAAATGTCAACAAAGGGGGTCCATATAGCCCCAATGGAAAATTGTCTCGAATTTCCCTCTCTGTATTACGCATAGCCCTAGGCCCAAATATTACCATATCACATCATATGCATGCCAGCAAATATTTTTATAGAATTTCAATCTAGGATTTTTTATATGGATTGTGTATTGCAGACACACAGAAAACTGTCCCGAATTTGTATTAATTTTGAGGAACAAGACTCCAGGGACGTCATATTTTTCTTTCCCGAAAAAGGGAAGGGGGGGAAGAAAATCTCTTCAAAAGAGATGGGGAAAACCCCCTTTTCTCCCATCTCTTTTTTCTTCCCCCCTTCCCTTTTTTTTCTTTCCCCCTTCCATTTTTCGGGAAAGAAAAATATGACGTAACTGGAGTCTTGTTCCTCAAAATTAATACAAATTCGGGACAGTTTTCTGTGTGTCTGTATTGCAAGGTCTAAATATTACAATTTCATATAAATAATTTAATTTAACATATCACGAGAAAAATGTTCTTTCTCATCCAAAAATTAGTTATGTCTTTTCTTATATAAACTAAATTACAAAAGGAGGGGGGTGGGGGGTGCAATTAGGAGGCTTCTAAACCCAATAGTTTTATCTTTAATATAAATTAGTAAGGTTATTTTTTGTCTGAAGATCTCGGAAAATACTGGTCCGATTTTGTTGTACTTTTCAAGGAACCTTATCAAATGTATGGGTTTAGTTTTAAATTATTTTTTTATTTTTTAGAGGCTAGGGCCGAAATAGCTAGGCTTTAATATAAGGTAGTAAGTTTTTGGTCCGAAGCTTTAGTTTATTGCTAATATGGATAGGTTGATTTTTTCAGAAAAGCTTTAATATGTATTTTTCCTGATATCCTCGCCCTAACATACAGCCTAGGTTTGAAGCAAATAGTATAAATATGAAATATCGAGCTTTTATCTCTTTATGGATTCGTGAATAAATATCCTTACCCAAACTCCAGGATCAAAACAGTTTATAAATATTCTTGTGTATATATCGTTATCACTTACAATTTTCACCGGTCTGTCGATCTGGGTGATACAAAACACACATGGTTTTCATTTTTTTAAAGCACAAAAACAAGGATAGTTTTATCAGAAGCAAAGCAACAAGCTAAAAGAAATTTGAAACAGGAATGTTGCTTAGGCCGACTCAAGATGCAAAATTTTTTGGCGCGCTATTTTAACCCATTCTATTCATAAATATAAGACTATAGATACCTTTAAAAGTGTTCTCAGACTATTTTTTCAGCAATATGTCAAATTCGAATTTCATAAAAAAGGTTTTTTCTTTCAAACCATGGCTTTATACACCTTCCTGAATTCGTCTTGAAGAGTACATTAAGAATCAAAAAACGTTTTTTAAAAATATTGATCCCAGAAAAAGTTATCCTCAAATAACCGTCAAAATCACCTGATTTTGCTAAAATGGCCAAAATTGTTAGTTTTTTGAGAATAGCTCTTGCTATGATCAAAATATTTTAAAATCGTTTTTTGATCCTTAATGTACTCTTCAAGACGAATTCAGGAAGGTGTATAAAGCCATGGTTTGAAAGAAAAAAAAATTTCACCCCCAGGGGGGAACCTTCCCCTTTTTTATGAAAATCGAATTTGACATATTGCTGAAAAAAAGCTACCAGAACACTTTTTTTGGTATCATTGGTCTTTATATCATAAAAGGAATGGGTTGAAATAGCGCGCCCATTGAATTTCAAAAAAAGTGGTAATTCTGAGTCGGTCTATAATAAATGTTGCTATAATGATCTTTCAAAATATGTTTAATCTTTATCAAATTTATGAACTTTTTAAAGAAACCATTCGAAAAAAATATATATTTTGTAGGTCTCCTTAGTTTATCCTTCCTTCTATGTATATTTTATTATCGCGTCATTTTGAGGTTTTTTTTTATAACATTCCAATTTTAACAATTTTTGGTTAGAAAAATTCATTTAAAGCTTTAAAGTAATTTTGTGTTCTGTTATCTGATTTTTTCTAACTTTTTACTTTAACATGTCTTTTCATTTTTTTTCGAAAATTATTACTTATTAAACTTATAAAATATATTAATTGTATTGTAAATTAATGCTTGAAGCTGGTCCATTGAAACCTGACGTAAAGACAGAATGACCCTAATTGTAGGAAAGCTTTGCTGTTCAAACAATTTCTAAATTTATTCATGAGGATTTTTACTTTTTTATTAACACGCAAAAATGTATTTTGTGAAAATTGAATTTGCCAAATTACCATGACTACAATTTCCTTTATTGTTTTGGTGTATCTATATGTTTACAATAGAGTTACATACTACTAGAGTAACAGTTCCTACAGTATACATATTTTAATTTTCTTTATTGTTTTGGTCTATCTATATGGTTACAACAGAGTAACATACTACTAGAGTAACAGTTCATCCTCAAATATAAAACTTTGAATTTTGTTTATTGTTTGGTCTATCTATATGTTTACAATAGAGTTACATACTACTAGAGTAACAGTTCCTACAGTATACATATTTTAATTTCCTTTATTGTTTAAGTCTATCTATATGTTTACAATAGAGTTACACATGATTAGAGTAGCATTTCCTTTTGATTACAATAGTGATACAACTACAGCATGAAAAATTAATTCTTTTTTTGGTCTATAATTTTTGGTACTGATATCTAGTGTAAATAACTCTTTTGTAAAAATCTGTGTATATATGTATAGTGTACTCTATAGCTCTATTGTAAACATTAGTTTAGGAGTGTATATCTAGAGAACATTAACTCTATTGTAAACATGAGTTTAATTGTATATATCTAGTTTGCTTTAACTCTATTGCGAATATAAACTAAATAACCTTTGATTGTTTCACCCAGGGAGATAGATGCATTAATCTACATCCAAATTATGCCCCTAAATATATTTCAGCTTCAAATGCACCTTATAATAGTGGGGGGGAGGGGGATTAATTAATTCATTGTCAATTATCCAATCCTTGAATCTCTGTGATTTACCACTTTTATATTTGACGCCCATAGATAACGCTTATTTCATTTGTACCATTACGAAAATTGTGTTTTCACGTGTGCAGAAACTCTAATGAATTTGTTTTTTCTTATGTCTATCACTATGGGCATTTTACTTTTCACAAGTTTTACAAGTTTTAAAAGAAAGAAAAAATTATTAGGTTATTATTATCCAGTGTGGCTTCGAAACCGATCAATACCCGCTGAATTAGAACTGGTTCTTAGCAAAACATGAAAAATCATGTATAGCATCGTATTACAGACAATTTTTCACAAATATTCAAATGAAAATAATAAAATTTAATTTTGTTAGCCGCGGCCACCCGGGATTACCAAAACTGATTTTAATCTTTTTATTTCAATATCCGTGGAAAGCTGTCTATAATACTTTATAATACGTTGCAATAAATAACTATTCTAGAGCCGTTTCTCCTGGAAAGTTGTAGGCCCCCCTCCCCCCCACCTAAAATAAAAACCTTCCCAGGACTATAAAGTCCAGGGGTCAGTGAAATCTTCTGAAAAAGACTCACAAACAGACAGTGAGACAGGCGGACATCATGTTACTTTATTATAAGGACTAGCGGCTACATTCCTAGAGGCACTTGAGGAGGGGGGAGTCGAATTTGATAACCCAATTTCTTATTTTTGATTTTAAAAGAAAAAGTAAAAAAATATTCCCCCAATCATTTTTACTTTTAGTTTTAAAAATTAAATTTTTTTTTTTTGGTGTATTTTCCATTTTTGGGGTGGGGTTTGGGGTGTCCCACCCCCCAAAAAAATAGTTATAAACCTTCCTGTGACCTATGAGAAGCTACCCTGTTAAGGATATTCCGATCGGTTCAGCGGTTGGCGAGATCCTTTGGTACACACAGATACACAAACAGACAAACATCCTGTTACTTTAGTATAAGGATAATATGATACTAAATAAAAAGAACATACAAAACATCAATTGAATTAATCAATAAAATTTGTATGGAATATAAACTGTAATACACACCCTAAATACAAAAAATACCCTTAAATTCCTCTTTTTGGCAATTAGAGGATCTAATAATACCCCCCACCGCCCCCTCCCTTTGTTTATTAAAAATTACAACAGGGGCGCTTTTTAACCCCGCAAAAGTCTGCATAATTTTAAAGATAGTTAGAAACTAGGAAATAGCTGAATAGTTTTGTGATTTTACATTATTAATATTTAAAGTTTATTCTTATCTGATAGGTTGCTGTTTTTTTTTATAAAAGCCATGAATATCAATGCTGCGCTACTTATGGACAAAATTGTCCGTGTTTTAACTTAACTTAGCCAGGGGGGGGGGGGTGATACACTAGATACTAGAAGGAAAATCACCAACGTTGCTTTTTGTATTAGTAAACGATCCTGAACACTTTTTGTCTTAGGACAAATTATGATAAAAAGCAATGTTGGCCCTACCAGTGAATTATTTTAAGCTGCAACCATTATCTCCTTAACTTTATGTACGGAATATTTCTTCACATCACCTAGATTCATTTTGTTAGATGTAAAGCTTATCTGAAAAGTATGGCTTAGTATTGAAACAAACCCGCGACCGTAGCTCAAAATGTAGTGCATCCGCTCGTCGTCGGGAAGGTGATAGGTTCGAATCTCGGTCCGACACCGCGTCATAACTAAAGACATTAAAAATGGTTCATACTGCTGCTATCTCAGATGCGCGACATAAATAGTTAGAGATGGGGAAATGCCTTGGCCCAAAACAGGCGTAACTCATTACTATGCACAGTAAGGACTTCTCAGACAAAGATCGTGCAATCAAAGGGTTGGTTGTCTAAAGGTTGTTGATACCTTAGTCGATTGAGCGGGTCTGCAATTTGAAATAACAGAGTATGTTCAAAGGTGACGTGGAGAGGACTTGTACCCGAAGCGTCACCACGCCCATAGAGTCAATAGTATTGAAACAGATAGATAGTTGCATGGATGGATAATCATCCTGTTACTTATTACCAGCATCTTTGATTGTAGCCTTATTGACTAAAGCAAAAGATCTCTCAAATGGGTATAAAATTCAAGTTTTCAATCTAAAGAAAGCTTTGAATACGTCCTGGGATGGTTATATGCCATATGCGGTCAGGAACACAGCCCCTAGAGGCTAGGTATGCAGCCGATAATATATACTAAATTAACAGTTGAATGTGTGTCAGTATAATCTATACGTCTCTAGAATCCTTTTTTCTAAAGAAATAAGGTTTTGGTTCGTTAAGATCTCACAAACCACTGAACCGATTGAGTTCTCCTTTTAGAGATGCTTCAAATAGATTGTTTAGGCTATTTTATTTTAAAATTTTAGTCTTGGAATATTTTCAAGCTTTTTTCTGTCCTCTCCAATACCGAGTACTTAGATGCTAGGGAGACAAGCGCTTGTATTCAAAGCAGAAGACCATGTAATATTTAGGTTAATGGTACAAAAGTAAAGCTGTACAAATACTAGAAACTAATCAGGTCCACCAAATGGCAACATAAGCAACAATTTTTCCGAACATGTATTATAAGGGATATAGAATAAACGTGCTAATATGGACTCCATTTATTGGTCAGTTCGTTCATCCAGTAGAAGGCAAAGGGATGTGGTGACGGATTTGCAAAAGTGGTATCTTAATTTTAGCCAGCTGCGAGCATCACTTTAACTGAATACAGGAAAATCTGGTTCAACATCCAAATAATAATATATCTATGTGAATCATATTATCAAATCTTTATAATCGCATGACACAATAAAATCACCATTAATTATTCGCTATTGTGTTTTAATGCAAATATGAAAAACTATGCGAATATGATAATATGCAGAAGTGAATGCACACTGGCAACAAAACATCACTGATGATTTGCCAATGAATTTTCAACAATGTGCTTGTTCATAATAGTGTGACTATTCTGTAATTGGGGTCACTTTGACCGTCTGTCAATAATTCGTCGTCCAAAATCAGAAGGTAGGACAAACGAACATTAACATATTCTTGTAGAGTGTCAGCACATAATAAGCAGAATATTAATTTATAAGTCAAAACAAATGTAAATTTGTTGCAAAATCGTATAAATAGAGGATACTGTTAGGACATTCTAACAATTTTAGGACTTCTATTCAGTAATGTTTATAGAGTTGCTACGCTTTTCAAACGCCTTTCCAATGCCTAAATTACCCTTATTACATAAAAGCTTTGTTTTGGAAAATGACAAAAAAAAATTTAACCATACGTTTATAATACTGCTTTCAAGTATAATCTGCTTTTTTGTATGAACTCTGAGGAATTGAATCGTTGGTTGGTAGAAAAAAGGTTCATAAATCAGAGAGTATAACTTGACGTGTTCGCGAATTTGTTAGCTAGGACTGTACATTTTATAATTTTATTCTAACATGACTCAGCACCTATAATAGTTAGTTAGGGCTCAAATTAACCCGGACAGTCTTTATAGAAAAATATAGGCAAACTTTAGAAAAAGATAAAGAATGACTTGTACAGTCTTGTTACCATGTTCTTGGAGGAATTAAAAGATATTTTCTATATTTTATTTCGAGGGGGGGGGGGGAGAAAAATTTGAAATACAGTCTTTTTAAGGAACTAGAAATTGTCTTGAAAAGTTATAGTGTATAATCTTTTTTGACAGGGGATAAAAATCAAATGAACAGTCCTTTTTGAGGAAGATAAAAGATGGCTTGGACATCAATGTGTTGCTTGGTGTTAGGTCAGGAAGACAAGGGGCGGGTTTGGGGTGACGGAAGGGTTTAGGGCTAGCAAGAGATTTCAGAAATATAAAGACTATAAATTGGCCAAAAAATAATCATTAACTAATTAATGATACTATTATATTAAGCAGTAAGTATTTGTTTGTCCGTTAAGATATCGATTACCACTGGACTGATTAATGTCTTACTTTTAGAGAAGCTTCACAATGTTCATAAATGATTTATGGTCTTATATTTTCTAATATGGAGCTAGATGCTAAAGGCGCAGCTGCTAGTGTAATACATAGGAAATAGTAGCTACGCCACTTGCATGAAGAGGCTCTTTTTCAGATTTGTGTATAAATAGGACTAAAATCTTGCTATGACCTATTTGAAGATTCCCTAAAATGGAAATCTGTACAGACAAGCAAGTCAACTCTTCATAATAGGATATTAAATAGCAATTATTTGGACCTAACGTTGACAAAAAGCACAGGCCACATTATTAAATGTTAGGATAGTTGATTTATTATATTTAAACACAAGGTTCTAGGTTTAACAGAGGCTATACATTTCCCTTTATCCGTGGGGTCGTGTCAGTTCAGAGGTTAAATTGAGAATATTTTAAGAAGGGGTAAAATCACTTTAGTTGACCAGTAGACCGTCCATACACCCCCACCCCAAAATTTCGATTATTCTTCATTTCTTTTAATTGTTAATGTTTGGAACTTTCTTCCTGCTCTAGGAGATCTAATCCACCAGGGTTCTCCTAAACCTTACATAACCGAACTTAAATAGTCATAAGTTTGAATAATGTTCAATAAAATTTAATTAAGTTTTTTTTTAAATAAGTTAAGAAATTAAAACATTTATTTAATGATATATTCAGAAAATATAAGATTGAAAGCTATTACAAACTTTGCATGATGATTCCTGTAACAGTAAGAAACAAACAGAAAGTTATTATGTCCATTTAAAACATAAGTAGAATATTACAACCTAAGCATATAATGTCAGTATAATGTATGTCCTAATGTAAGTATAAAAAAATGTAATTATGGCCTCATTTGAGGCAGTTACAGTCACTTAGAAGTACAGACAGACCGTTGTATGGACAAACACTTATTTAAGAGTAACTGCGCAAATAAAACTAAAGAAGGGCTTGAATAATGGTCCAGTCGCAATTACTAGGAATTTACTACAGAGGGAGCTAGGGCAGTATTTCCCAAACATATTCTTCACATATATTACAAATGTTAAAGTTAAAAGTTAATACTTTTTTAACTCAGGAAGTAATTTGGCCAGTTTTATGAAAATATATGGTTAATAATTTTTGTTTAACGGCTAATTCTTAACCATTTGAATTTATATAATTCAAATTCCTAGGTATTTGCATTTTTTCTAATAAAATCATATTTATTCTATAGTGTTATGGATGGAATTACGTTTGTGTATAATTAGGCTAGGTTAGGTTAACTAAAGTTTACAGCCTTACATAGATAATAACTGAAATAACTTTTTATTATAGACGGATTCTTAGTATTATTGGAAATCTTAAAATCAAAAAATCAATATATTATTACTTGGATGTTGCAAAGATTTGTATGTAGGCTGTTACAAAAATATCGATACCTCCCATACACCCCCTATCTCATACTAGAGGTTAGAACTGACTAATAAATGAGGTCAATATTAGCATATTATTAGTATATCATAAATACATTAATAAGTAAGATAAATGAACAGTTTGTTCAATCCAATCAGGACATAATAAAAAGTCCCCAATGAGAGAATAAACAAAAAACCTTGTGTTTATTACAGAATAACTACCTTAAACTAACCTCCTACTAATGCTATATATAGGGTTGCTTCGCTATAAAATCACTCACCTCCTCCTATATTATTTTACTAGTGTTTACTTGCTTAACAAATTAAATACTCATTAGTGAGAATCACAAACGAAGATAATTGTCCCTAATGGTATTTTCTTATGTCAGGCTCATGTAAGCTTTTAGTTAAGTATACCTTTGGAGTTTCTTAGTTATTGTTAAGTATTCCTAAATGTAGTAATGTCAAGTAAGACTTAGGAAAGGTTTAAGGTACCTTATAAAGTTTACTAGGGGTTCCTATTTTGTTCTTAGTTACATTAAGCTATGTCAAGAAAAAGCAGGTTTGATGATATATGAGTACCTTTTGGGTTATGTCTTAAAACAGCCAATTGTTTTTCTAACTAAAATTTGGGAAAAATATTCCTATCTTTTTTAAGTTTTTGAGCACGGTTCCTTGTAAATTCCGCCACATACATCCTATCTGTGTTATAAATAATAGCAAGTAACCATCTAAGGCCTCTTTAAAGATATTTTTGATTTTTCTAATTATAAAGAATGGTTACTTAAAAATATTTTTATAGGGTGATTTTTTTAATAGAAAATATGGTAAATTAACCTCCCCCAATATATATAAAAAACACAAATCATATTCAAATATTGGAAATGGGCAGGTGTCCTAAACATTTGCAAATTATTTTTTTCGTTAAAACGAATAAACAACAAAATATATGTGATCATTTCATTCTACATTTAAAGAGGCATAATTCAAAATTTATTACAATGAGTACACTTTTAGTTATCTATAATATTTCTTTTTTTCTATTTATGTAGACAAAAAAAACTTTGCTCTAATTAAGACTTGTCTTTCATATTTTTTTTAAATTTACATAAAATTACTTAGGTATACTTAAAATATAAAAGGTATCTTATCTAGTTAAGTCAGGTAGAAAGCAAGTACACATTCTCATTCAATCCAGGAAGGGAGGGGTCATTGGGCTTTCTAAAATATTACATTAGTCCCCAAAGTTTTATTATAACGTTTTCTTATTCAATAGCTTAATAACTGTTGGGACTTTTTTCAAAATTTTAAGTGGTATGTTTATTAATCTTAATATCCAACCGTTTCAATAACTAATTGTACAGGACAATGACGTCCAAGCTTTTTTATGTTGGGGGGGGGGGAGGGGTGTAAAAATTAAAATGCAAAAATTTTGCCTAGGCATCCCCAAATTCAATTTGGACGGAATATCAATCTATCTACTATTGTCTTATCCCTTTAGATCCCTGATTTCCTCTACTTACAAATGAAAGATATGTTCATAGATGTTCCTTAATATACGCCAAATTTTCAAAATAAAGTAAAGTGTAAAAAATTCAAGGGCCATTAAAAAGAGATATAATAAAGGGTGTCTAAAATATCTCACTAGCTTCTGGAATAAATCGGTTTCTTTTCATGGAAGCTTCTTATATTTGTTATATTTGTAAAAAAAGGAAACTGTTATTCTTGCTTTAAAAAAACTTTTTAAAATAAAACAAACGGTTTTCATGCGCAGTTCTTAGTCCAGACACACACAGACATACATTCTATCTTTCGGCTCTAAAGATACATAAACCCCTCTAAAGATAGTAGATTTATAAGAATTGCTTCAAAATATTTTGTAAAGAATAATTTTTTTTATTCGCAATTTGCTTAGCATGGTCCGAATCATGAATTATAATCAAATGGGCAGATGCTAAACATTTAAAAAACCTTTTTGGTTAAAATGTATAAACAACAAAAAAGATTATTAAGATTAAATCTTACAAAGAGACATATAAAAAAAACTTATTACAATGAGTATAATACTATTAATTCATGATCTTTCTTAAATCATTTTTTTTTACTTTAGTAAACTTGAAAAATCTTTGGTCCATAAAACATTAATTTTATGATTTTTATTTTAATTTTAATTTACTTTATAAGGCTTACCTAAATTTTACATTGAGAAAGGCTACATACACTTTAGTTAAGCTAGGAAACTAGGAAACGTTTTTATAAATAAGCCAAAACAAAATTTCTTAACTGCAATACACAATTTTCAAAATTTCAAAAATTCAAGGAAAACAGGTTCTCAAAGCTGCCTAAAGTTTCCATGCATAAACTTTCTAAATTAACTTCATTATTTAACTAAAAAAATTCAAAATGAAGAAACGCTAGGAGAGGCTTACATAAAAAGATAGGGTATACTAAAAGGGTTCTTAATTGGAGAGAAAGCAGGTAGACAATAAAGAAAGGAAGGGGAGTAGACAAGGGTTACTTAGAAATTAATGTAAGTATAACTTTAAGGAAGGCTTACATAAAGAAATAGGTATACTTAAAGTGTTCTTAAATGGAGAGAAAGCAGGTAAAAATTCAAAAAGAAGAAATGTTAGGAGAGGGGAAGGGGGGTTGACAAGAAGTACTTACAAATTAATGTACGGTTTTCATGACAAGTACAACTTTACATAAAAAAAAGCAATCTTAAAGCCAAACAAATAGAATTTAATTGGTTATTTTTAAAAACAGCAAATTAATTGTTCTTTTAGCTTAAAATTTTTTTTTTTTAAATTTTAGGACAAAATACAACTTTTTGGGAGGAATATTTTCCACCCCCCCCCCCCCACAGAAAATGGAAGGTGGGTCACAAACTCCCAAAATGCTAACTTTTTTGTTTATGGTCAGAATTAAAAAATCTTTTCAAAAAACCTTAGAGTAGAGTTCAAAAGGTTTTTTTCAACTCCTAGTTATATGCCATAGCCATATTTAAAAACACCTAAATTTATTGGGGGGAAGGTGGGGAGGGGGGGTTTACATCCCCTCCCCCCCATTTGGACGTCCCAGCTCACAGACAAACATCCTATTTTTGTTATTTAAAATAGCAGCTACCCCTCAAACTTAAAAGTTATTAGATTCACAAAGAAAGGTTAAAAAAACAGGCATCCAAAGGGATAAGACAAAAGCCAATAAATTGATGTGCAACCCCAATGATGATACACAAAAATACCCCTACTGTAATTAAAATTTATGGTTGAAACGTTTTAACAATCAACTTAATGAAACAACCAATCAAATTTTACTAGTCCCAAAAGTTATTAAGCCAACGAATAAGAAAACATTATTTTAAAATGTTGGGGACAAATGAAATAAATCAGAGCTGGATCTTTAAATCATTTCAATGGTGCGCTAAACCACCCCGTGCACCATTGAAATGATTTAAAGATCAAGCTCAGGTATAAAGTTAGCAGGGATAAGACAAAAGCCAGTAGACTAATGTACAGCCCCAATGATGATACACAAAAATACACCTACTGTAAATTAAAATTGAGTGCTGAAACGTTTGAACACTCAACTTAATGAAACAACCAATCAAATTTTCAAAATGTTGTTATTCCAACAAATAAGAAATTGTTATTTTGAAATGTTGGGGACAAATGTAATAAAGCTGAAAACCATGTTTGTGATTTAAAAAAAATTAATTTCGTTATTGGTATAAGCTAGTAATAAATAGCCCATTGTCCCCTCTTTCTCTATTAAAATAAAACATGTGATGTTTTATTAGCAATTTTCTTAGCATAGTAAAAAAAGTTTTCAGTGTTCTTTTCCCTAAATCAACACTTAATAATAGATAGGCGAAGCATTGCCAAAAAATACTTTAATCAAAAATAAGTCATTTAAAGCTGTCATTCAAGTTTTGAAGAAATAAAGGAACACCAATAAAGAAATTATCAAGTAAGAATTATTAAAAGGTATAATATAGATACATACTCCCAAATTCAGCCAATATGAATACAGGGGAGGATCAATCTGCCATATATTGGTTAGAAAGTAAACAGAATTTGGTTAGAAAGAGCAATTATCCTTTCATATCATTCGCAAAATGAATCAGCTATAAATAGTCTTTTGTAGGATAAGCCTTTGCTTAGGTTAATCATATGGTTAAAAAATTTCTTCCCTCACATGATGTAAAGCATACAACATAACATATATAAGAAATCATCTTTAAATAGTTAACTTTTTTTGGGATAAAGATAACTCTTTGGAAATTTGGAAATACCATCTAGATCTACTATATCTATTGGTTCATTATACTATACTTTTGTACTTTCTCTGTAGAATATTATTTTAAAGGTTATTATCTAAAACAGCTAATTGTTCTTTTAGCTTAAAAATTAAAAAAAAGTATTACTTACAATATTCTTTGTACTGATGCATTAATATTCTGCTAATTAAGTTCTGACAATCTACAAGTGTTAAAGTTTGTTTGTCCTTCCATTTCAGAGCTTCGCTTTTATGGATGTTGTCATCCTTGTTATATAGTGATTTCTTACCTTGGTATAGGCACCATGTGAAATATAGGTAAAACACATGACACATAATCGAATATTAGAAATAAGCAAGTGTTGAATCTATGTACTTTTTTGTTAAAATGAATGAACATCTATATAGATGTTAAAATTAAAATCTACAAAGAGTCACATATTATCAAATTTGATATGTTTGTTACAAAGAGTAGCTTTTATTTCTATAAGATCTTGCCTTATAATTTTTTTCTATTGTAGTAAAATTAAAAATAATCCACACAAAGTCGACATCAAATTGTCTGCATATGAAAGAATTTTAATTCTTATTATTTTAAAATTAATTAAGGTAACCTTTATTTTTCATAAGTAAGGCTTGGAGAAGTGGATCAAAAGGGTTGATATATGAGTTAGGGGCATTGAAAAGGGGGAGGGGATTAGACTAGCTTTACATAAAGAGTTAGGTATAGCTAAAGGGTACTTAATTGGAAAGAAAGCAGGTAGAGGAGAGAAGAGAGGGGAAGGGGGGGGGGGTTGATAAAGGTTACTTAGGAAACTTA
The DNA here is from genome assembly GCF_053477335.1 of Acartia tonsa. Taxonomy (NCBI): domain Eukaryota; kingdom Metazoa; phylum Arthropoda; class Copepoda; order Calanoida; family Acartiidae; genus Acartia; species Acartia tonsa. The sequence goes on along the minus strand of NC_137265.1, from coordinate 7,715,222 downwards.
TGTAAGGTTTTTAGTAAAACTTTAAGGTAGGCTTACATTAAAAGTTAGGGACACCTAAATAAATTAAGGTATTCTTAAAGGTATGAGAAAGCAGGTAATTTTTCTTTCTTCTCTAACTTGTTTTAAAACACCTTTGACAACCAATGAATAGATATTTAAGATCTAGATGGTCTATCTGGCATCAAATTCTGTTATACATATAAAGCGGTTCCTATAAGACAAACCCCTTTGTTAATTTTTCAACTTTTTTATTTCATGGGTGGGTGATCTCCAACACCACATTAAATTTTTTAAAAAATACTTTTCTTTTATTTTATATTTTTTGGGGGTTGAGTACCCTCCCAAACCCCCTTAAATTAAAAAAAAAATTAACTTCCATTTTCGAACCCAGTAATAGTGACGGACTGATTATGACGTAACAAAAAAAATTAGCCAATGAGAGGACATTATTGACCAATGGTAAAATTCATAGTGGCCTCTCATTGGCTAATTTTTTTTGTTACATCATAATCAGTCCGACACTAATACTGGGTTCCCATTTTCAATTTTTAATTTTTTTCTTTTATTTTTGAATTTTTTTGGGGGTGAGGTGACCTCTCACACCCCCGTAAAAAAATTTTATCTAAAATTTTTTTATCTAAAATTTTTTTATCTTCCATTTTAAAATTTTTCTTCCATGAAATGGGGTGACTTCCAACACCCCCCGGTACAAATATTTTTTTCTTCCACTTTTAATTTTTCTGGGGATGGGGTGACCCTCTTAAAAAATGTTTTGTCTTCAATTTCAAATAAATTTTTTTTTTGGAAAAGGGGTGACCTTCCACACTCACTAAAAAGATTTTTCTTGTCAAAGGGGGAAAAAATGGCGTGCGAAGCGTGCCGCAAATTTTTTTTAACCTCCTTAAAATTTTTACCCTGGGGGTAAAATTTGCTTGGGGGGGTAATTACCCCAACTGAAATCTGTTTGCAGGGGTAAATTTAGTTTACCCCCCCCCCCCAAATTTACTCCTGGGGTAAAATTTTTTGGGGGGTAATTTAAATTTTATTAAATATATTATTACTAAAAATGCACTGGAAGCGCGTCAAAAATTTTTTTGTTAGAGATTTTTTATTTTGGGGGGGGGGGGGGTATTTATCCCTCCTCAAATTGTTTGAGGGGGTTAATCCCCACTTCACCCCCTCTTTGGACATCTATGCCTGGAGGATCAGGACCTTCAGAATTATACATGGAACCTGAAATTGACTTGTATACCTATATTTCTTACTAGCGGCTATGCCCCTAGAGGCCTCTAAGGGGCACTTGAGGAGGGGGAGTCAAATTTGATTACCCAATATCTTATTTTAGATTTTATAAGAAAAAGTAAAAAAAAATTTTGTTGGGTAGAAAAATTTTTTTTGGGGGGGGTTTGCGGGTGCCCCCCCATCATCATTTTTAATTTTAGTTAAAAAATTTAAAAAAAAAAATTGTGGGGGGGGGTATTTTTCATTTTTGGGGGCGTTGGGGTTATCCCACCCCCCAAGAAAATAGTTATAAACCTTCCCGGGACTTATGAGAAGCTACCTTGTTAAGGAGAATCCAATCGGTTCAGCGGTTAGCGAGATCCTTCGGTACAGATACACAGACAGACACACAAACTTCCTGTTACTTTAGTATAAGGATGAGGATGTACTACTACAGGTTTGGGGGGATGCTTTATGGGGTTCAGGAAACCCTCCCCCAAATAAAATAAAATGGAGGGGATGAAAAATATATCTCCCAAAAAGCTGTATTTTGTCCAAAGTTTTTTTTATGTTTTTTTTGGTGATCCCCCCCCCCCCCCCCCTAAGTAAAAAAGGATGTAAAAACAAAGGTTGTTGAATAAAAGTGTGGAGGAAGCGAAAATTCATTATCAAATAGGGGACATGCACAATTTTTTTTAGCCCTCTAGCTTTAATAGGAGCTGAGATAATGGGGGGGGGGGGGCATTGAACTACTGATAAAGGTGCAGCAAGGGGCCCAACTGTTAAGGGTTAAGTCTCACAAATTATGGATCCCGATTGACCATCTAGTTCTATTATATCTATTGGTTAATTATACTGTAGTACTGCTGTACTTCCTTATTATTTTTTTGGTTATTTTTAAAAACAGCAAATCGTTCTTTTAGCTTGAATTAAAAAAAAATATTATGGCCTTAAATAGCTTCAAAGTTTCTATTTAATTCCCATGCACACACAGACATACATCCTATATTTGTTATACATAATTGCGGCTACTTTTCTAAACTTTAAAGATGTAAGATTTATAAAGAAAGATTTTAAATTTTTTTTGTACAGAGTGATTTCTTTGCTTGGTATACAGGCACTACATGAAATATAGATAAATCACATGACTCATAATCAAATATTTGAAATGGAAAAAGTGCTGAATCTTTGATCCTTTTTTGTTAAATTGAATGAACAACTATGGCGACGTGAAAATTAAATTCTACAAAGAGTTATATTTAAAACTTATTACAAAGAGTATGCTTTTAGCTCTATATGAATCTATAAGATTTTTTTCTATTGTATTAAAGTTTAATTTAATCCACAAAATTTTTTGTTAAAAAAATATATCAAATTGTTAAGCTAAGAAACAATTTTATTCATTATTTTTTTTTAATAAATTAACGACACCCTTAGGTAAACCTAGGTGGAGAATTATATGAAAAGGGAGGATTTATAAGGCTGGGGCATCATAAAGGGAGAGGGGTTTATGATAGGGATTCCTAAATCTTTTACTTAAAAGATAGGAAGAGTTTTTATTAATCAGCTAAAAAATCTCTTAATTAGTAAAAACAAGATTAAGATTAAGGGAAAAAATGTAGAAAACTTAAAATAGAATATACAGCCTCATGATAATTTTTAACGCCTCTAAGTCTAATGAAACTTTTCTTATATAACCCCAATTGAAAGAACACTAAGGGACGGGGGGGGGGGAGGGAAATGGTGAGTGTTATGATAGCGAGTAATGGATATCTGAAAATACGCATTGACGCCAAAGAGTACAAATGTTACGCCAATTGTGATCACAACTCTCACGTTTATATAAAAATGCAACATATAATAATAGCTATTAAAACAATTTTCAAGCATAACTTTTATCTTTTTAGGATAACAATTAAATAAGAAAAATATTTTTACCATATGAAATTCGTGATCAAACACCTAATTGAAAAAAAATGCAAGACATAGCTCTTATTTTAAGAAAGACTAGGGGCAACGAACGCCCCCAAGAAGCCTCTAAGTGTTCTTAAGGTGGGAGGGGGATAAGTCAACCGCCCTTCTACTTTTTAATTTGAGTTTTAATAAGAAATATTCAGAAAAAAAATTTTGTGGGGGATTTTAAATTGGGAGGGTGGAGATACGCTCTCCCAAAATTGTTAAAAACCTTCCCTGTACCTAAAAAAAAGCTTAATTGCAAAGGAAAACCAAACAGATGTTATTTTCAAAAAAATTTTATAAAACAAAAATTGGCGCATTTGTATGAACACCAGAATTATAGGTTTGAAAGGGGAAGGAAAAAAAGAGAGGGGGAAGAGAGGGGGTAAACTAGTTTGAAGATATCTGAGAATAGTTATGATCGCCATCTTCCACTATCGAGTGTTATGGCGGCTATTCATTGGGGGGGAATTGTTTGAAAAGGGTAGATGTGGAGGGGGGGCTGGCAAAGGAAGACAACTTAGAGTACCTTATATTGATATGATAGGTTTATGTAAGGCTAAAGTATTCCTATCAAAATCTTTACCTAAGCTTGACATTACTAAATTTAAGGGTAGACTATCTCCCCTAAACTAAAGTAAGGATAAAGATACCCTTATTTTTAAGGGGTCCCTAATAAACCGTTTGTGATTAGCTTTATTATCGTTAAACCCTGTTGCTTAACGAGATTTAAAATTTGTTTTTCTGCAGCAAAGCTTTTCTATAATTCAAAATATTCGCCTTTCTGTCAATTTCGCAACTGTTATTCAAGATAGACTGGTTGACCTGGTTCACCTTTTGCTAACCAAGTTTTTTTTAAATAGCCTAAAACCAAAAATAAAGACTTTAATTTAGTAGCCTAAAACCAACCTGGGACCTATGTGGTGCTTCTTTATAGGGAGAGATCAATCGGTTCTGTGGTTATTGAGATCTTAGAGGAAAACAAAAAACAAAAATATATTCTTGAAAGTTTTATTTTGCTTAACTTTTTACCATACATAATATATTCTTTTCTTTGGCGTATGTGTATTCATTATATTTTTGACAAATTATATTTTGTTTATATTATGAATATACTCTAAGCTATTTTTTAAAATATAAAAAACAATATCTACAGGTGTCTATGGGTTAGTTCGGAGTGTTTAGATCTCTTCCTTGGATAAGATAATAAGCAAATATGCCCTGGATTGATATTCATTTCTAAACTTGAGAAGTATAAAGATAATAGAAATAGGAGAGTAGAAGAATATTCTGAACCCTTTTTCGTCAAATCTAAGAGAGAACATTCCTAGCAGACAAAAGTATTGTTTACTTTCGACTCAAGCTGATGTGGATTCTTAAAAAATAATAGACTCGCTATTCGATAGTGAAGCAAAATTATTTTTGTGAAAAATCATCCAAAAGCACATTAAAAATCTACAAAAATTAAACAAAATCATATGTTAATAACCCTCTTAAGATTTTATTTCATTTTTGTAAATTTTTTTATTCGATTTTGGAGGATTTTTCACAAAAATAATTTTGCCTCACCAGCGAGTTGCCAGCCTAACTTTTTTTTAAGAATCCAACTTTGTTTCAAGCTTTCAAATTGTAAACGAAATTTTTGGGCAATTAATTCTGATTCCGCAAAGCTTTCTACTAAGAAAATATACTGTTAACAGCTGACTTTTATGTATGTATGAAATGAAAAAAAACATGCCTTCGTAGGAAAATGTGTACATAATTTCAACCAATGAGATCCAATGTAAATTCCGATGCGATTCTCCTATTGGCTCAATCAGACATTCCCTCTCTTTCTTAGTACCTTTATTATAAAGATAGACAGCCTAACAAAAAAATATATTTCAAGTAAAATAATTACATGAGGTAACAACTTCCAGGATTAGTATTCAACTCCAAATTTGGATAAATGATTTGTAGAGTAGCATTGCTACTAAAAACATGATGTTGAGTTTCAATTCACCGAATATGTTATATAAAAATCATCTATTTGCCATTTTGAAGATTTTAAATATTGCAAATGAACCTATCCTAATAGATATATGTTTTTTAAGTGAGATAATTGCACATTAGGTAACTTTTAGTTTGGACTTTTAAAGACAGACAGACCAATATTGATGATCTGTAAAGTAGCATAGCTACATCATTTGTTAGAAATATTTATGAACACTTAAGTAAGACTTAAAAGTTTACTAGCATTTAAGATTAGCAAATGAAGTTAATAAAAAACAAGGATGACAACATCCATAAAAGCGAAGCTCTGAAATGGAAGGATAAACGAACATTAACACTTGTAGATTGTCAGAACTGAATTAGCAGAATATTAATACATCAGTACAAACAATATTTTAAGAAAATTTGTTGCAAAACTGCATAAATTGATGATACTGTTTAAGGACATACTTAAATTTTTGGGACTTGTTTATAGAGATTCTTCGCTTATAACATTGTACCTTGTTGTAATAGGAATCAGTTTTCAAAAATTCAGAAGAATCGGATAATTTTAACATACAAAAATTTGTTGTCAAAAAAGTTAAAAATCGACATGTTTAAAATGGACGTACGGACATTCTGGTATTGTTTATAGAGTTGCTACGCTTTCTAAATTGTACCTAACTACTATAGGAATCATCATGCAAAGTTTGGAATCGATAGGACAATTCTAACCTGTTTCAATTAACGAAAAAAGCTAACTCTCTGTGACGGACGGACGTACGGACGGACCAACCCTAATTATAGAAAAGCTTCGCTTTTAAAAACATGTTACTGAGTTAATAAATAAAATCTTTCCATTCGCCGTTTGTCTCATATTAAAAATGTTGCAAATGAACCTACTGTGGTATCCGCCTAGGATAAATGGCAGACACCAGAGTTCAAAATGACTACGGCAGTGTGAACAGACGTGGACACCTTTACTATAGAGAAGCTACGCTTCTCTAACAATCACTAAATAACAAACAGCATCTATTCAGTTGTTCCTTTATTGAAGGTCTAAGGATTACTAAAGTTATATACAACAAACAATAGCTACACAGATAGGAATAAATAATTATAAATAAAAGCAATATAATACATATACAATAGTCAGTTTGGGCAATAATGATCCCCCATCCCTGGGAAGGGTGGGGGGAATTAACAATGCAGCTTAACCATAATAAAGCTTGTCAGATTCAATCATTAATTTTAGGCATAGGGAGGGGGTCGGCAGACCCCTTCCCCAGGACTCGGGGGAGGGCCTTTGGCCCTTCCCCGAACCCCGGTCAGGGGTGCCATAGGCATGGCTCACGGTTGCCGAATACCACAACTCTCCCCTCGGAAGGCTGGGAGGGGGTCTCCCTGCCAGACTTCCGACAGTGGTTGAGGCCTTCAGCCCGCTCCTTAGGGCTAAGATATATACAAATGATAATGATTCAATGGAATCCTAGTGGTGATTTTCAGGGCTGATGGGCTCCCAACGTGGGATAGAAGGTAGAGGCTGGCTTTGGTTGGACACGTAGCTCGGCGCCGGCAGGTGTCAGGTTGGCGTGGGGCACAGCTGCTGCGGGGCCGGTCAGCAGCGGGGCATTCTGGTTGTTGTTGGCAGCGGCTGGGGCACTGGCTGCCAAGTTGACCGTCTGAGCGGCAGCCTGGCCTCCCAAGGGGGCCACGGGGTCTTCCAGAGGGCGGTCCAGGCCTGCCTGGGCGGTCATGCCCGCTATCGGCGGATTGCATGGACACCATTTCCTCGGCGGCTTCCCGGCCAATGGGAATGGCATCCCAGTCTACTGAAAAGTCCCGGGACTTGGCATGGGTGAGCCGGGCTCTGGCCAAGGCCTTCCTGTACAAGGTTGGGTGGTACAGGAACACTTGTGACATCGCATTCATGGCGGCCCGTACACCTCCTTGTGCGGCTGCCAGGGAAATGATGGTCAGATCCCCCAGCAGTTTGAGGATCAACAACAGCAAACACAGTATGGCTGCGCCATCTCCCCACTCGTGAATAGCTTGTCTGAACCCAGCCCAGACATCCAGGGCGGCCTCTCCTTCCTCCGCCAGTCGGTCGATATTGTAGGACACGATCCCATGGTCTCCGGTGGCCGAACAGCTACCTTGCTGAACGCACGAGCCATAGGACAGGCCGGTCAGCATGGCGCTTTTATACGCTGGGAACGCTAGCAGCTGCTGCCAGTCGTTCAGCTCAGCCTGTGAATACAAGCCTCCCGAACTAAAATCATCCAAGGGTTCTGTCAGCAGCTGCTTGGGCGTATCCAGCAGGGGTGGCCTCTTCTTAGGTGCGGGGGTTAGCTCTATCCAGCCTTCCTCCGCGTGCACAGTCAGGGGGTAGGTGGAGGAGCAGGGAATCTTGGTGGCGTGGCCGCTATACACCCGTGTCACGGCGTCTACAAATCCTGTGGGTTCCACTGGTACTTTGTCCCAACATTCCTTGCTTTCACGGACAACGTATTTGTTGCGTTGGCAGGTCAGCTGGAGCAGGACATCTCCCCTCAGCACAGAGAACGTGCTCCCCTGGACACGCACCGGGTGGGCCGGGTCTAGTTGCTGGAGCTTCCAGCAGTTGGCCGCTACTTCTTCTGCCACTGTGCTTTTCATGCGTGTCTCCAGGGTAAATCCAATGTAACCTGCATGTATCTGGGCCTGCAGGGGGACATCCACATCCCTGGCCGATACTCTGGGCAGCGCTGCCACGGCCGGGTCAGCTGCCACGAACAATGCTGGGTGGTTGGTGGCATGGGCCTCAAAGTCGCAGTTCACTATTGAGGTGGGGGTGGTCATGTTGATGAAGAACTGGGCTTGATGGTCAACCAGGAACGCATCCATCACTAGGCTAGGCTGGAGGCTGCGGATCAGCCTCAAGGGGCAATCTCTCCCCAGGTGGTCCCACACGTAGGTTGCTTCCCCAGTGATGCAAGACAGCTCAGAATGTGGACATTCTAGGGTCAGGTGGTCAGATTGGGACTCCACCCGTCCATCCTCTACTACGTAGGTCTCTTCCTTGACCAGCAGCCGTCGTTCCTGGAGCACTAATTCATTGCGGTACAGCTTGCCCTCGAAGTGGACGTCCTCCCCTTCACAACCCACCCCCTCGGGGCTGTTGACCAAGGCGCCCACCATGTCGAGGGTGAAGAACAGGGGATGGTTCAGCTGGAACGTCAGTGGCTGGGTCTTGCCTGGCAGCGTGTAGACTCGGTTCCTGGCCAGGTCTCAGCACGTTTCTGGATCAATCTTGGTTGGCCTCATGAGGGTGGGGACCGAGGTCACCTTGAGATGACCCCATACCCCACACCTGAATGTCCACTGGGACACGGTGAGCTGGCAACTGTATCCTGTTGTTTCCCTAATCTTGACTTGCTGCAGGACATGTACTTCATGGCCCAGGGGCACCTCCTGGTGTAGCGGTTCCGTGCTACACATCTTCTCCTTATTGTAGGCTGTGACGTGGGTGGGGTTGGCGCAGTCCCACCCTACCAGGACGTAGCTAGTTGTAGGCCACACGGCTGCCAGCAGTAGTCCCCACAGAACCATCCACCAGTGTGAGAATCTACCCGACAGCCATCTACCTCGCGCACGCGGCTGGGGATCTTCGGCTCGGGTCACGGCTGCTTCTTGAGGCTGGACACGGCTGGGCTGCTCCTGGCTAGATACAAATTTCCATTGAGCGTTATCTTTGTGTGTCCGGGGCACCCCGATACCCTCCCCAATGACAGACTGACAGGCGACTGGCGCCTGCCTGGGTGTCGGCTCCCCTAGCCCCAAGGGGTCCCTTCCCTTGTCCATGGCATGCCCAGTGGCATGGGGCTGAAGTGCGTGTGGCACAGGCTCGCCCTGACTCACGTCCCTCCCCTGCCCTAGGAACTCAGATGCATGTGGCACAGGCAAGTCCTTATATCCCCAAATTTCAATCTCCCCAGCCTCTGGTGCAGTTTTACAATAATTTGGATACAATACATTTGTTAAATTTAACTTATCCTGGCTCGACTGGAAGTGCTGGGCAGCTGGGTTCCCTCGGCTGGCAGGGGGCGCTGGATGGTGTATGGCTGGGCTCTCCCTACAGGCTGGTGGCGCTGGCTGGCTGGGGGTGACGGGTGTCACCCCTTCCTCTGGGGCTGCTGGCTCGTTCCAGGATCCAGGTATCTCGGTGGCGGTGACGGTTGTCGCCCCAGGCACCAGGTTGGAGGCGCTGGATAGCACCCCCCAGTCATCGCAGGTGGCGGCGCCGGGTGGCGCCCCATACATCGACTCTGATGCGCTGGCTAGCGCCTCCTGTCTCTCTCGTTCAACGGCCGCCAGGGCCTCCCCGTACACCGTCTCAGTGACGCTGGGTAGCGCCCCTCCACTCTTGCTGGGTAGGCTCGGTCAGGCAGGCCCCATCATGTTTAAGCTAAAGGGCTGGGGCCTCAGAACTTCTGGCTCGGCAATGTTGTTGGGCTGCACAAACTCCGGCCCCAGGTGGTTGAGGCTGAAGCCCAGGCCAACCCGGTTGGGTTCAGCCGCGCCTCCCAGTACGTTGATCCTAGCTGGAACGGTTCCAAACTGCGGCATTCCGTCGGCTCGGCCCGCTGCGTTGGGGGCGGCTGCTTGCTGCGGGGGTGCTGGGGGCGCGCTCCCTTCCATGTTGGCTACTCTGCTGGGCTTTCCTGGGGGAGCGCCCTTGTCTGCGGTGCGCCTCCGGCCGGCTACCTGGTCCCAGTCGGCTCTGCACTCGGCCGCCGTATGGCCAGCATAGTGGCAACGCTCGCACTTGGCAGGACGGTCATGACGTGGCTGGGTGCGTCTCTCCTCCAGGCTGACTTCCATAGGCGTCGGACAGTCTCGGGCTCGGTGGCCTTTCCCTTGGCAGCGGTAACAGCGGCCTGAAGTCTTGTCATCTGGGGCGACCTTCCCCATCTGGTGGAGACCCGGAGCCAAGGCGCCAATCTCCATTGGCTCCGACTCGTCGTAGTTGGGCAACTGGACGCTGGCTGATCCCGTGAGCCCGTCGGTGGCGTCCACTAGGCACACACCCTCCTTCAGCTGCTTGGTAATCATTGTGACGGTGAACATGGCTCGCCTCGTGTACTCAGGTACAGAGGCGATCTCATGACTCATCATTTCACGTTTCACATTAGCGTTACGAATGCCACGATTTAATTCATCGATTAATAACTCGAGATCCTCATGGCTGTAGGCCTCCCTATACAAGGCACACTTTGTGGATATGTATGCTTGTATAGGTTCTGTCGAGTGTTGCCTGTAATCCGTGAAGGCTTGCTTCAAAGTCTGGGATTCAAAGGCTGGACGAAATAACATTTCACACTCGGCCTTGACTTGTTCGTAAGTCAAGGCTTGGCCTGCCTCGCCAAACAGATGAGAAGCCATTTCCGCCGCTTGCCCTACCAGTGACAGTAAAAGGGCGTTGCGGCGGTTGAGGGTGTCATGGGGCGGCACGCGGTAAGCCGCCCATGACATCTCGAGTCTGCGGATGTGGGAACTCCAGGATTGCTTGGGCGGCCCTCTATACTCCGGCAGGTTACTCAGCATCAGCTTGCGGTACTCGGCTGGAGCCGGCTGGGGGTCATCCTGGAGCCATCCTTGGGCTTGGTCGCCTCCTGGCGCTTGCGGCTGCTCCATCGGGTCAACGGTTCAGCGGCGGGACACAAAGTTATAAGGCAATATTATAAATGGTTTATCACTTGAGGCTTTCTAGCCTAGCAGCCAACACTGTTTATCACTAGGTTGGTAGTTTAGCTACAAAGATATAACTTAGATGTACTTGTCACTAGTTTTATTCTGAGTTTGTAGAGTAGGCTGGTAGGGGTAGATAGCTGTTGAGGGTCTGAACTGCTGTCAGGAACTGATTGGGTTTTCCTTTATCACACTATAGATAGGAGGGAGAAGCTTGTAATTCTTTATTTTCTAAAAATATCTCTGTTAGATGCTATGGAGTAGCTCCGCTCCCGTGTGTGTGTGTGTGTGCGTGAAATATCCTTTCCTTGCAGCGCGCTTACGCACCGTCAAATCCGCGCACACAGGTAAAACGCGCACTTATCCCTCAACTCGCTCTCTCATTGGTCCGCTTTGTCCGTTGAATTTTATGATATGTCCCGAACTCTGTTGCGCGACCCGTAAATGGCGCTCTGTTCTCCCGGTCGCTAGCTCCACACCGTGGGCGGACTTAGTCAAGTGTGGGTAGGAGGGGGGAAGCGCGTGAGGGGACGGGGTAAAGCCGTCCGTTCCCCCTGTAGGGAAGGGGGAGTGCTGTGGGTTTGAGGTAACTGTGTGATGAGGTAATGGTGCCCTTTCTCCTTAAACTGTTTTTAAACTATTTTTGAATGGGTGGTCAAAAATATACTAGGACACCTATAGAATCAGACTGCAGAGCCCAAATTTGAATTAAGTCCCCAATAAACTTTTTTTGGGGGATTTAAAAATTAATTTTTACTGTTGCTCTGGTCATTTTTACCAGATCAAAGGGTCTTTTTTTACTTCGTGTAATATTGTAACTTAGTGAACAATTTTATATAATTCACTTTATACTGATACAATAAAAAAAACATTACTCTGTTCAATGGAAATAATTTTTTTTCTAAAACAATTAATTTCATTGAAAAATCTGACATAATACAATAAAAAACATAATGCTGAATTTAAACCAATTAGAAATTAGAATTTCCGAAAGAGTGTTTTCACAAAGTGACTTATTTCAAACGTAGTTAAATAATTTTATTTAATAAAAATGAAAAGAATGAAAACACTACTCATAAAAGATACGTACTTTTTAAAAATATTTTTAAAAATATGTTTAAATAATCTTATTTAATATCATATTTGTATATGTGACAAAAATAAATTTGTTGTATTGCATAAACATTTGTTGTCATCTTAATTTATTTAACCCTTTACAGCCAATTTTTATGTGTTTTAATGTATAATAAACATGAAACATTTTTATGTTAATTCATTGATATATTGTAAAGAATTAACTTTATATTAGTATTGATAGATAAAATCAGATGACCTAACTTTACTGTATACTAGCATACAATATTTACGAAGCAAGACACTCTAAAAGCTGAGTATTTTACCTACAAAGGGAAGAAACATCACGATTCAGTAAAAATTATTTAATCCATAGTAAAAAATAAACTTTAAAATCCTAATAAAAATTGATGTGGGCAATTGTTCTCATTTTTGGCTTTGCAGTATGATTCTACAGATGTCAAAGTATATTTTTAATATACCTTTTAAAAATAGTTTAAAAACAGTTTAATCCTAGGCTTATTGTTATATCACCTTGATTGTATTTTCTTCAATGGAGAGTGGGCCCCTCCCTTTCCTCTGGAATAAGGGGTGTATTTGTTGTGCTGGAGGCTTGGGTGGTTAGATTGTTTATCAAGGCATTGTTATATTACATCTAGATTCTATTTTTGGCCTTATCACAATACATAACAGATTTGCTTACCAAGCCTGTTCTATTTTTAGTTTTATCACAATTCACAACAAATTGTTTGCCAATCCTTGCTCATAAATCTATTGTTTAGCCATCACACTAGGGTGGTAATCCCTACAATGTGATATAATATCTGCTTTTCTAGATGGGTGGCTGCGCTGTAGCCTCTCAGGATACTTGGAGTTGACGTAGTTTTCCTCTGCTTGGTACACTACACTCGTATGTTGGCTCGCAGCTCGCAGCTATTTGGCGTGTTTCAGCCTATCGGCGGCAGGGAATGTCCCGTCCTGCAGCGCCGTGTATCTGAATCCGGCTGTTGGCGGCAGGGAATGTCCCGTCCTGCGGCGCCGCTGGTTCGAATCCTTGGCTTGTTTCAGTCTATCGGCGGCAGGGAATGTCCCGTCCTGCAGCGCCGTGTATCCAAATCCGGCTGATGGCGGCAGGGAATGTCCCGTCCTGCAACGCCGCTGGTTCGAATCCTGCTATCTCTTGCAGTAAATGTTGGCCTATTTTCAGCCGTTTACACTTAGTTGGCCTGTTTCAGCCGGTCCGCAGGCCTGTTTCAGCCCTTGAGCGCTCAATTCTCCGTTAGATGTCGGCGCTTCTCGCGGTTCTCCGTCAAGTTTCGCTGTCTCGCTTCCACAACTGCCGGATACAGAGTTAGACCTTGCTATCCAGGGTGGGTAATTCAGGTTGCTTGTGTCAGTTTTGCCAGTTTCACTGCTGGGAGTACCTTAGCCTCAGCTGCGCGTCTGCTCTACACTTGTGGTTTGCCGTAATCTCACACAGCTGTCACCAAAAGTTGTGGTATCCGCCTAGGATAAATGGCAGACACCAGAGTTCAAAATGACTACGGCAGTGTGAACAGACGTGGACACCTTTACTATAGAGAAGCTACGCTTCTCTAACAATCACTAAATAACAAACAGCATCTATTCAGTTGTTCCTTTATTGAAGGTCTAAGGATTACTAAAGTTATATACAACAAACAATAGCTACACAGATAGGAATAAATAATTATAAATAAAAGCAATATAATACATATACAATAGTCAGTTTGGGCAATAATGATCCCCCATCCCTGGGAAGGGTGGGGGGAATTAACAATGCAGCTTAACCATAATAAAGCTTGTCAGATTCAATCATTAATTTTAGGCATAGGGAGGGGGTCGGCAGACCCCTTCCCCAGGACTCGGGGGAGGGCCTTTGGCCCTTCCCCGAACCCCGGTCAGGGGTGCCATAGGCATGGCTCACGGTTGCCGAATACCACACTACCTTGCTGTACATATGTTTTTCAATTGAGATTTTTGCACATTAGGTAACTCTTAGTTAATATTTTTAGACAGACAGACCAACATTAATGATATGTAGAGCAGCATAGCTACATCATTTGTTAGAAATATTTTTGAACTTTTAGGTCATTCTTAAAGCTTACTATGATTCTACATGTTGCAAATGAACCTATCCTAATGCAGGAATATCCTAATGTATATGTGTCTATTTTCAAGTGAGATAATTACACATAGTAAACAATAGGAATAGGATTGGTGTTTAACTACATCCGCCAAAAAAAATCTTTTTATATAGGTTTCTTGGAAAATAATGAACAAACATAAACATACTTCAAGCAATTTATTTAACAAAAGACTAACATACATGTGAATAATACTGAAAATAACTTTAAGTGCATATAAATGAGATTGCTTTAAAAGGTGTTTCTTCCTCTTTTTGGGGAAGCTTTAGTTTTTCAAGTCCAGAATTAATTTCTCCCAAAAATCCTTACACCAGAGTGCATATTGATTGATTGTTTTGTTTTGTTTGGGAAGCCATTTTGAATGTGTATGTGTGCCCGCAAATAAGCGTCAACACTTTTGATAGAATCTTTGCAAGATCAACATATTATGAGACTATGATAGAGCTTTTGGTGTGTCAAAAAAGAAATATTGCTTTGTTCTCGAAATTTCAAATTGGATGGATAAAACAAGGCAGAATATTTTTCTTTTCAGATAAACGATCCCCACTTGAAACAGTTTTAAAACAATATATTGAATAAAATTACTTAAAATTCAAAGCAACAGTAATACATTTGAGAAATAATATTAAAATACATATTTTTAATTTTTTGATATATAACTGAATAATAACATATAATAAATAAATAATAGTACATACAGATACATACATTCTTTATACTTTTTATCTTAAAGGGTTAAAAAATCTTTATTACATAATTTCAATTTAAGTTTTTTTTTGCTTTTAAAAAAAAAATTACTAAAAATATTTCTAATTGCTGCAACATATAAGCTTCAAAAACTTTAAATTATGCCCTTTCAATAAACGTTTAACTGGTTTCTCATATTTATTTGAATCCAGTGGATAAGAACCGGTTCTCATCAATACAAAAAAACTATGTCTAGCATCGTATTATATCCAGCTTTCTACAAATGTAAAAATGTACAATCATAAAATTAAAACCAGTTATTTTTTTGGCCATGCCTTCGGCACCTCAGTGCTAAAAACTGGTTTTAATCTTATAATTGTACATTCTATATCTGCGGAAAGCTGTTTATAATACGATGCGAGAAATAACTATTATTCAGTTTCATTCAGCAGGGTGAGGAGTGGAAGTTCTGAGATTGCTGGTAGATTTCTGGTGGTTGGAATTAGCTGCTGAGATCCTAACCCTGTTTTTCTTGTTGCAGTTGGCTCTTTATTGTCAGCAGCTGCTGTTTGCGGTTCTGTTTCTTCCATAGGTCCTTTTTGTGTTGCTGCAATCTTATATTGCATAGCAAAATGGCACAAAGAGGCCAAACAAACGAAAGGATAGACGATGCCAGCAGAAATCCAGACCAATGTCTGGCTAGTGTCAATGCTGTAGTAGATTAGTCCAAATACACCGGCAATTCCACCAATCCAAATTGTAATGGAGTTCAGGATAAAATTCCACAAAGGCATTTCCTAAAATAATTACATCATTTATTTTTAAGTAGCATAGCAATAACAAGCCTAAATATACTTTACAGCTATTTACAAAGTACAGTAAACTGTTTTAAAGTATCTAATGTAGAGTATCTTAAAACACACTTTATAATAATGTTAAAAGTGTATTGAAGAGTATATCTGATGAGAGCGTGTTTCAGTAAGTAGGTAGTCTTCATACATATATAAATTTTAGTGCAGACTTACAGCCAGACAAACCAAAATTGTAAAGTAGCGATCTCACAAATAAAACTGAAATCTATATAAATATTTTACCATCAATATCATTCCTTCTATAATATTACTATCATTATAGTGGTTGTAGTAAGGATCGTTAAACAGGATGACAACACAAACTTTGGTAAAGCCAAGCATACAAAGACTAAGAATCCAGTTGATGGTCCCAGGTATTGTCCTGTTTGCATGTAATATTTTAAAACAGGCGCTGCCAAGCAAAATTAAAGACAGACTCAGGGTTGATATGAGATATGTACCATATATATCCATAATGTCCCATGGAGTTTTATAGTAGTCTGTTCTTTCCCAATACTTCCACAGCTGTTCAGTGACATTTATTTGAGTGGAAGTCATGTTAACAACAGTTAGAATCACAACTCCAATAAGAGATGATGTTTTTATAATTTCTCTGCAGATATCTGTTTGCTCTTGAGCTTTAAAAAAGCAATGCCCAATGAATGACACACCAAGAGTGATCATGAGAACAGCCAAGTATTGGATTGGTAGCAAGTGCAGGAATCTGTTGGTGACTGGTTCCAAAATGAGATCTTTGCCTTCAAGATTGTCATTGTCTGTAAAATTACCAACTATCATCAAGGATTGTACTGAGGATAATGTTATCATAGCCATAAATATTCCATATCCTAAAGTTATGGTTCCAGCTATCATAGTTAATGGCAAGGAAGGTTTATAAATACCACCAAAGAAAAGACTGATAATAATAATTGTACAAGCAGCAGAAATTCCAGCCCAGTATTGGCAATTGCAGAGCACACCCAAAAATACTCCATCATCCAAATAATTTTTGCAACTCCAATCTCCAATTATAACAAATTCTTCAATGACAACAGTTAGACTCAGCAAACCAAGCACAGTTAAAAATGGAAAGTACAGAAATCTGCTTTGTAAAATTTGTTTCTTGCAATCTTCATCAGAGTTGAATCCAATCCAACCATTCTTCAGATAATTGTGTAAATCCATGTTGAGTGTAAAGTCTCCAATGTTGAAAGGGACATTGTTCGCAGAAGTTTTCCTCAAATTTAAATTTCTTCCTGGGTATGTCAAAAATAAGGCTAATGCAGAAATAAAAAGGCAAAGCATTGAGATAATAACTCCAATTATTTTTCCAGCTGGCCACCAAGGATCGCCAATGCTCAGCTCTAATAATAGCATCATTAAACTGAGCAAAACCATTGAAGTCAACCTTATCATTGTCTTGTTTGGTTTCAGACACAGACTCCTTATTTAAGGGTCTTTTAAATTATGAATTCTGGAGGTAGTATGACAATAACTTAGGACTAAGTTTATAATGAAAAAAATGTTAAATGTTTACTCACAAACAAGGATGACAATGAAGCTGCTTTAAAAGTATCAGGAAGGCGTCACATTTTATTTAGCTCTATTTACAAATCTAATACATATTAGATTAGACTTAATGAGGACATATTTATAATTTTAGACTTTCTTATAGAGATGCTTTGCTTGTAAATTTATGCCGTCTGCTACTCTACAATGGATATATAAACTTTATGTTACTTTTGGGTAATGATCATAAAGTTGCTTCTAAGACAATACCTAACTGTTACATGCTAACGTTTGAAATAAGGGATATGAAAATTTTTACATGAGTCTAAATAAATTACAAGAGCTATCCCTTACAGACAAACCCTATATATAATAAAGCTTTGCTATTAATTAATAGCTTATTGGTAAGCACTTACACAATGCACATATCTAAATAAACATGAGGGTAATAATGTAAAAAAATAAAACATAATATAATTGTTTTTAATAGACCCAAACCTGTTATTAATCATGAGAACAAAATCACTATCTGGAATAAAATAAAGAGCAGAATCAACAAGAAGATATGCTCCAAGGAAACCCATGATCAGATATCCACCAACATTAAAGTCATCTGAGAAAGCAGCAGAAAGGATAATGAACACAAAGCCTAAAAGGGCCTTGCCTAAGGTGATAGCGACTGATGAAAAATTTATCAGAGAAATAAATAGGCAAAGCATTGAGATAATAACTCCAATAATTTTTCCAGCTGGCCACCAAGCAACGCCAATGCTCAGCTCTAATATCAGCATTGTTAAACTGAGCAAAATCATTGAAGTCAACCTTATCATTTTCTTGTTTGGTTTCAGACACAGACTCCTTATTTAAGGGTCTTTTAAATTATGAATTCTAGAGGTAGTAGGACATTAACTTAGGACTAGGTTTATGATGAAAAAAAATGTTAAATGTTTACTCACAAACAAGGATGACAATATCTATAAAAGGGAAGTTGCTTTAAAAATATCTAGAGGGCGTTGCATTTTATCCAGCACTATTTACAAATCTGAGAAAAGAGGAAACTTAATGAGGACATATTTATGACTTTAGACTTTATTATAGAGATGATTTGCTTATAAATTTATGCCGTATGCTACTCTACAATGGATATACAAACTTTATGTTACTTTTGGGTAATGATCATAAAGTTGCTTCCAAGATCGTACCTAACTGTTACAGTAATCATCATGCTTATGTTTGAAATAAGGGATATGAAAATTTATATGTGTCAGAATAAATTACAAGAGCTATCCGTTACAGACCAACCCTACCTATAGCAAAGCGTTGCTATTAATTAATAGCTTATTGGTAAGCACTTACTCAATACACATATCTAAATAATCACAATGGTAATAATGTAAAAAATTGTTTTTAATAGACCCAAACCTGTTATTAATTAAGATAACATCACTATCAGGAATAAAATTAAGAGCAGAATCAACCAGAAGATACGCTCCAAGGAAACCCATGATCATATATTCATTAACATTAAAGTCATCAGCAGCAGATAAAGCAGCAGAAAGGATAATGAACACAAAGCCTAAAAGGGCCTTGCCTAGGATGATAGCGACTCCAGTTTGCATGTTGAATGTGTGTGCAGGAGGGGTCGTTGAATCATTTTGAGATGTATCCTCTGGTTCCATCATGTTTATCTGAAATAATGAAAGAAATTGATTTATGAGTGATTTGTTTACATACATATTCATTGTAGAAGAGTTAAAGGACGCCTGCAAGAAATAACACGCTTTAACTGCTGAAAGACTGCCACAAGAAGAACCAATACCCCAAATGTAAAGCCTTTAGCTTCAATAACAAAAAAGTTCTAGGCATTTCAAAATAGCATTGAATTGTACAATGGAATTTTTGAAAGATTTCCGATGCTCATAAAAGAAAAAACAATATTAAATTACGTTGCCTAGACATAAAATTATAACCTTATCTTTGTCAGAAACTTAGATTGCCTGTAACTGATTACATTTTTACAATAAAAACACCACATTTCATAGTCAAAATCTATGAAAAAAATACAATTTAAATTGCATTTTTAAACGAAAATCATAGCGGAAACAAATGGGTAAACTAATGCAAGCTTAGCTGTGATTGGTTGTTAAGCTGATTCAGCCTTCTGATTGGCTACAGTACATTCGGTACAACGCAAGTAAAACTTAATTTTTTTTAATGATTTTGACTATAAAAATGGTATTTTTATTGTAAAAATATAATTAGTTACTGGAAACCTAAATTTATGACAAAAATAAGCTTATAATTTTGTTTCTAGGCCACGTAGTTTAATTTCAAAGTTTTCAACATGAGCATTGCAATTCTTTCAAAATTTTCATTGTACATAAAATGTCATTTTAAAATGCCTAGAACTTTTTTTTTATAGATGCTTAAGGCTTCAAATTTGGGGTAATTGGTCTACTTGTGGCAGTCTTTCAGCAGTTAAAGCGTGGTATTTCTTGCAGGCTTCCTTTAAGTGAAAATTATATAAAATATTGAAACATAATCAGAGCGTAATACTTTCTAGCAGTTGTTATCATTACAGTAATTCTCATTCAAGATTTAAAATTAAAGTGGCAGCACTAACGTATCATAAAACAATACATGTCAATACTGGACATGAGATGTAGAGAATATTTGCTTATGAAAATATTAACCCATAAGTGCCGAACCGGGTTTTAAAGCCCGGTTCCAGAAAATCACAAAAATAACCGGTTTCCAGCTTCATAATTGCATCATTCTCACTATGAATCCCCCCTCTAATACCCTGGTTTTTATTTCCCCCTGGAGCAGGCAGTTTAGCTTACTTTCGTTTGCCGGTATAGCTCAACAAAATTTGAAAACCACGAAAATTTTGGTGAATTCAAAATACCCCTTCTAACTTTTTTGTTTTATAGTAAAGTCGCTGATTTTTTTCATGAAATCTAAAGTTTATTGACAAGTACATCTATTTGTGAATTCGTTTTATTCAAATTATTATTTTTTATATGATTTTTTTATTGTTTTTTATGCCCTATTATGACCCGGTTCGACATGGCCATAAATGCCCAACAGTTTTAAAACCCGACTCGGCTTTGGTTTTATCACTCGGTTTTAACTTTTCAACCATTAAATATTTCTTTACGATTTATTATTCTTGAGCAACCCTAATAAATATACCCTAGTAATCTCTATATTTGTCACCCAATATTTTTATGCTCTTTTTCTGATATGTATCACCCAATTTTTACGTGTTCTTTTTTTGTGTGTGTGAAGTTTTAAAACTTCGACAAACAGGCTTTTTTAACCGAAAGGTTGGTACCTATAGCCAAAACACTAAATGTGATATAAATCGCTTTGTATATTACTTGTAGCTCTATAGATTACATGAGGTTATGTAGTTTTCAATTACGGATCGTATCAAAGTTCTAAAAAGTGTTCATCTCACTTTGGGCGTTCAAAAATTATATTTTTCATTTTTTTGTTGAAAAAAACGGGTTTTTACTACAAAACCGGGTTTTAATACTGAGGGAAACCGCCCAAAACGGGTCCAAATGCCCGTTGGGTTTTTTTGCAACTTTCCTGTGCACGCCACTAGAGCAAAACAAAAAAATTGGAATTCCGTTTTGACCATTATAAAGCTTCCCTGAGATTTTCAGCTCGATCGGCCCATAAAAGTGGCGCTCGGCACTAATGGGTTAATAGGAAACTATGGTGGATATTTAACTACCATTGAGAAAAAGTGTGGATATTTAATTACTATAAGGAAATATGGGTGAATAATCAACTCTCCTATTGGGGAAATCGTAGATATTCAAATACCATTGAGCCAAATTGTGTAGACAAAAAAATATACATATGCCCAGTTCACAAATGACTTTTAAAGGTCGACCGATTTTTATCTGTAGGTCAACCTAAACAAGTACAACCCACAAATACCTTTATGAAATCGGTCAACCTAAAGCTTCTATAGGTTGACCCAAAATTCCCAGAGGTCGACCTTTGTCTTTTTTGAACTGGGCTATATTCATAGGAAGAGAATTCAAAATTTTACATTGTTTTTTACAAATATTATTAATTTTCTAACTTAACAAAGATGACAACATACATAAAAGCGAAGCACTGAAACAGTAGGACAAACGTACATTAACACTTGTATAGTGTCAGAACTGAATAATCAGAGTATAAATGTACAACAGTCGAAGCAAAACTGTAAGTACATTTGTTGAAAAACTGCTTGATACGGGATAATGTTTATGGACATACATACATTTTTAGGAATTAATTAGAGAGTTGCTTCGCTTATAACAATGTACTTTGTTGGCCCAGAAATAAATATACCAAAAATCATATCATTCGAATGATTAGATCACATAAAAATTTGTTGTTAAAAATGTAAAAAAAAAATCAACATGTTTAAAATGGAAGTACGGACATTCTGGTAATAATTATAGAGTTGCTACTAAAGGAATCCCAAGCAAAGTTAAAAATCGATAGGATAATTCTAACATGCCTAAATTTACGAAAAAATCTATCCTTCACGGACGACAAATAGTTTGGAATATACTTATCACTTAATAGAGTGTTTGGAATGCTAAGCACATATAAGGTATATAACCTTTAAAATCATGTATGTATATAATTTTTAAAAGCTGATAGCTTTTTTTGTTAATGTAGGCATGTTAGAATTGTTCTATCGATTTCAAACTTTGCATGGTGATTCCTGAAGTAGTTAGATATTATTTAGAAAGCGTAGCAACTCTATGATAATTACCAGGATGTCTATACGTCTATTTTAAATATGTTGATTTTTTACTTTTTAACAACAAATTTTTATGTGATCTAATTATCTGATTGATCTGATTTTTGGTATACTGATTCTTGGGACAACAAAATACAATGTTATAAGAGTTAATCAACTCCTAAAATGTAAGATTGTCCATAAACATTATCCTGTATCAAGAAGTTTTTCAACAAATTTACTTACAATTTTGCTTCGACTCCTATACATTTATATTATGATTATTCAGTTCTGACACTATACAAGTTTTATGGATGTTGTCATCCTTGTCTTTTAAAAAAGGACTTACTCGTTTAAACATATAGAAAAGCAAATTTGTAGACAACTAAACTAACAAGGACTAATTACGTAGTAATAAAGTTAAAGTTATGAATCTATTTACGTAATAAAAAAAAGTTGAATTAAAATTAAGGAGTTGAGGGTACTTCACAGAAAAACAAGTGTTTTTAAATTATGAATCATTAGGATTTTCAAAATAAAAAAAAAGTAACAAAATAATTATATTAGATGATCATAGGGGGAAAAATATAGATTTCAAATAATTATAGCTAAAAAACTCATTTTTCTTAATTAACTTTATTGAATCAAGTATAAACATAACAAATTATCATAAAATATGAATTTTGCAATTTTTGCAAAGTTTGCAAAGTAAATAGAGAATGTTCATGATAAACTAGTTCACAAAAGAAATAGGTCGACCTCTGGAAACTTTAGGTTGACCGATTTTATAAAATCATTTGTTAGTTATACTTGTTTAGGTTCACCAACAGAATAAATCGGTCCACCTCTAAAAGTTGTTTGTGAACTGGGTATATATATTTAAATATACTTCATATAAATTTAAAATTATCAAAAAATTGACGATTTTCAATTAGAAATTGGCCTTTATATTTGTTTTAAATTGTTATACGAAAAACAAGTAATGATAAGGATGATAACATCCATTATAGCGAAACATAGGGAAAAAATTGATGATTCGTTGTATTATTGCTAAATTTCAGCATTCAGTTTGAAAACGAACTTACATTACGGAAGTAATTAATGAGATACTATGCTTAATCTTACATATATCACTAGCGGCTTCGTCCCTAGCCTCTAAAGGCTTTGCCCCAAGAGGTGATCAAAAAAAATTTGGCGAAATTTATAAAGAGACCAAGGAAATCTTCAGCAAAAAAAAGACCAAGGAAATCTTCAGCAAAAAAAATGGGGGGGATTTTTTTTCATTTTTTGGGGGGTTGGGGGTGTCTAAATCCCCAAGAAAATAGCCCAAAACCACCACAGGACCAGTAGGTATATTCCGATCGGTTCAGTGGTTACAGAGATCTTAAGGGACGGACAGACATCATTCTACTTTGTATTATAGATAACTCACAATTTTGCAAGAATTCTCTATAAATAAGTTTCTTTTTTTAAAATGGGTTGACAACTTTGGTATCAGATTATACTTAATTAGGAAAGGAATCTTCTTGTAAAATTTAATTTCTTACTAAAGATTTTCATATTCTAAAATTATCTATAATACATAGTAGAATAATGTCTGTCCGTCCGTCCGTCCATAGACGTCCAAGCTTTTTTTTGGGGGGGGGTTAAATTTTTTTAAGGGGGGGGTAATTTTTTTTTTTTGGGGGGGGGGGTAAAATAGCGCCCGAAGCGCGCCGCAAATTTTTTTTACCCCCCCCAAAATTTTTACCCCGGGGGTAAAATTTGCTTGGGGGGGTAATTACCTCTCCTGAAATCTGTTGGCAGGGGTAAATTTAGTTTACCCCCCCAATATTTGGGGAGGGGTATTTAAATTTTATAAAATATTTAGTATTAAAAATGCGCGCGAAGCGCGCAAAAATTTTTTTTATCAGAGATTTTTTATTTTGGGGGGGGGGTATTTAAATAGTTGGGCGTGCCTACGGCGGCACCCCCAGGGTAGGGGTAAATTTTAAATGGGGGGGGGGGGTAAAATGAAGAAAAATTTAGGGGTGCCTACGGCACCCCCAAAATCGTTTGGGGGGGGGTAATCGCCCCATTACCCCCCCCTTGGACGTCTATGCGTCCGTCTGTCCATTCGTCCCTTAAGATCGAGGTAACAATAAAACCTATTGGTCCTGTTGTAGTTCTAAGCTATTTTCTTGGGGGTTGGACATCCCCAACCCACCCAAAACTGAAAATCCCCCCCCCCCCCAAAAAAAAAAAATATATTTTTAGGCAGTTACTTCAAAATAAATGGCAGCACCAGAAATACTTAAATAAGCTAAATCCTTATGATAAAGTAACAGGATGTGTGTTTTTCTGTCTGTCTGTTTGTTTGTACCGAAGGATCTCGCTAATCGCTGAACCGATCGGGTCCTCCTTAACAGGGTAGCGTCTCATAGGTCCCGGGAAGGTTTGTAACTATTTTGGTGGAGGGTACCACCACCCTCCCAAGAGAAATCGCCCCTAGAAAAAAATTCCCCTTCCCAAAATATCTTTTTTTATTTTTTAACTAAAATGAAAAATGGGGGAGGCACCTCCCGTCCAAAAAAAAAATTCCCATCCTCTAATTTTTTTTTTAATTTTTCTTTTCCACTAGAGGCCTCTACGGGGCGTAGCCGCTAGTTATTGATAACGTAGCAAAAAGTCATGTAGCTTAGACAATGTTTCATATAAGTCATTTACAAAAAAAATCAAAAATATTAAAACTTTTTACTAAATGTAATTGATGGCGGATCAAGCAAAGTTAATTTTACATACATAAATCTTACTGCTTTATAAATCGAACTAGCGGCTGCGCCCCTTGCATCCAGGAGCTTTAAAGTAAAATAAAAGAGAAAGTAGAAAAATATCCAAAAAGCATATTATGACATAAATCGCCTAAAACCATCCCAGGACCTATGTAAAGATTCCCTAAAATAGAGAACTCAATCGATTCAAAGGTTAAAATATTTAGTTAAAGATAAAGAAAAACTTTAACTTTGTATGAAAGGATATTAAAATATTAAGCTTGTAACACTTGGAATCAACTGAACGCTTCAGTATTTTGGTGAATAATATTTTACTCATACAAATAACATCTGTAAAGGTGTTTTTAATTACATGTACGTCAGCAATGGTCTAAATTAAAACATGAAATTATACAGGGTGTCCGTCGGAAACTGTTTCTTTTTTAACGCTTATTACTCACTTCATATTTGAGCTATCTTAGCAAAATAAAAAAAATATTTGGCAGCCTACTACTGAGAAAATCTCAAAAAACCTGTACAAATTGGACAATTCTCAATAAACTCAATAAAAATGGTGTTTTTTTTTAGTAATTTCTAAGGCTAGGAACAAGATATTTTAAAAAGTTCCTGATTCTACTCCTCAACAAGGCCTTTTCTGAGAGCACCATGAAGCCATAGTTCTGATGCAATAAATTTTTGACCTCCATAAAGGGGGGCCTCAAAATTTTAAAGTGCTTGTACCGTCGCAATTTTTGCATTACAGAAAAAATGTTATGCATGGGCATTTTTTGCATAAATCAACCATATTTTAGCTGGGGGCAAAAATTTTAACAATTTTTTTAAATCTGGGACACTGTAATGTACATGGTACATGTAGGTAAAGCTTAAAACCTTACAAGGATTTTAAAATTTGTAAATGAATATATTCTTATACATGTATCTTCAAGTGAGATAATTGCACATGGTAAACAATAGGAATAGGATTGGTGTTCTAACACATCCACGAAAAAAATTTAAGCATTTTTTATTTACATTTTTTGCTAGGTTAATTTATTGGAGAAAGGATAATAACAAAATTCTCTATTGCTACAAGTTAAACAAAGAAATAAATAAAAATACGGGAAAATGTTAAATCACTGCACTATCAGTTTTAACTGATCAATGAAAATATAATCAAAGTACCCAAAGCTTTTTTAGCTAACCTATGATAACAGTTGAGTTTACAGTTAATGTTGCTACATGTGTATAAGAAAAACTTCTCATTGTGGTATTTGCTGAAGAATTGATTTTGAAATTTTTGCGTAATTGGTTGAACACCCTAGGATTATTATAATTAACCTTTGTAAATAACAACCCAACCAAGAGATCACAAACTCTTTTCAAATAATTACAGGCAGGGAAGGGACATTGGATTGTAAATTATACTGGTACCTAAATTTTTACATGAACGTTCTCTCAGTAGTTAGCTTAAAAATTAGGTACTTTAATTCAATCTTGATTTTTGACACAACTAGCAGTCCATGTCCATCAATCTACAGATGGAATAATTTTGTCTATCATAATTGGGGATATATATTAATATATTGTCAATGTCCTATCCCTTAGGATCCCTGAATGTTTTTTCTTCCCTGATTTAATTCCTGTTAGAACTAAAAAATTTATGTTGACATACAAATTCCTTGATTTACATAGGGATCTTTAAGGATGAGACAGTGGCTGCTTGAAAAGTGAATCTAGAGAACCCAGAGAAATCATAGTTTGTAATGGGATGCGATATAAATCACTTTATCATTCATTGTCTTACCATTTAAGGTCACTGCCTTATAATTTTTAAACAACTGTTATATCCCTTTAAATGATCACTTTTCAGTTCGTAGGTAGGAACTTATTTCTTAATTAAAAGTCCTTTTTGACCCTTTTGCACTTGAAGTATGTATTCATTTATTCTATCTATCTAAATATATCTTTTCATCTATCTACCTCTTTTTTTAAATATTTATCTCATAATCTGTATATCTGTTTACATATCTTTAACCATTTATTTATCTATCTAAATATCTATGCATTCTATTCTATTGATCAATCTATTCATCCATCTATACATCTAACTGCCTATCAATCTATCTATCTCATATCTCTATTTGTTAATCTCAACTAAAATAGTTGTGAAAAATCTAAACATACATACTAAAACCATGAAATTAGATTGAATCTATTATTTATAAACATTCATCCTAATGAATTTATAATTTCCTAGGCCTCAAAAGGTCAACTTAAGATTGATTAAAAATGAAGATAGTGAGATGAAAAATTTAAACTTGCTTCAATGAAGCTTTTATGCCCATAAAAAATGGCGTCATACTGGCCTACCATTGGTCAATTTAAATGTATACTAGCCTGTCATTGGTAATTTAGTCTGTATGTTGGCCTATCATTGGTCATTTGTATTGTATGACGTCATTTTTTATAGGCCCTATTAAGAGCTTCTGCTACAAAAGATGTTATTTGTTTTATTTCATATTGTTATCATTTCCTTTTGCTACAAAATTAATACAAAAGTAACTAAATGGCCAAAAACCTGTACACAAAAATGGGTTGATGGGCCATGTGCTAAAAAGTTCTCAGGCAATATCAAGTTATCAAAAAAATCATGTTCTCACTTGATTTGTTGATCAATGATTAAGCATGTCCGACCAAATTGTTTAAAATAATCATTTAATTACTCTATTTATAGGTATCACAGCTACTATATAATTAGTGCCTGTCTGTACGTCTGCTCCATTAATATTATGATATGTAGATTAATGATTAAGCATGTCGTATCAAATTGTTTAACATAATTATTTAATTGCACAATTTATGAGAAGCAGAGATTCGATCTTATTATCTAATGTATGTCCATATATCTGAAAATTTTTGAATCAAAAAGTAATTTGTAATTAATAATTTGCCAGGCAAATTGTTTCAATGATTTAATAGAATTCTGCTTTAAGACATTTGACCAAAAATCTGATTACATCCCCAAACGTGATAAACAAAATTACCTCTTTTTTAGATTAAAATTAGTATCTAAAGTTTTCAAGCCGACGAATGAAAACTATTGTAAACAGTATCATTAGTCCAAAATCTCCTCTCTCCTAGAACCTATAGTCATTACCTAATTTTTAATATGTTGCGCTATTTATTAATTTTATCTTCCTTGTTTGTTAATAATTGGATCATACATACATCCACATATAATCAGCACTAAATTTTCAATCATTAAATGCTTAAGGATTTTAAAATACCCTAAATAACTAAAGCCCATAGCAGAGATAGTGGAAAGTAAATTATACTGGTTACGAAAACTTTTTAACTTGCGAATGGGAAAGCACACCATGAATTGTTTGCAATTGTTAAAGTTGTAAATGGAATTACAAATTTAGCCAACTTGTGAATTGGTAACGAGATACACACACACACACACACATACACACGTACACACATTTAAAAACCACTTATACACACATATATAAACAGTACCCTAGCCCTTCCCCCACCACCAAAAAAAGTTTCAAAGTATTCTTTCCTTATTTTCCGATGGAATCAAACCAGTTCTCAACCGTCTGATTTAAAATCATACCTTCTGGGTCGCCTCCGGTTTCCAGGGACAAATGCAATCCTTTATCACAGGACTACAATCTCTCACCAATGTCTCCTTTCCAGATCAGCGACGCATTAATCCCTGTTTTGACAAATATATTTAACCTTAGAATGGTGGTATTATTTTACACCGATCCTAAACCCAAATATACTCAAGGGATAGTCTGTTGCCTAAAGCCCTATTCCGAAAATGGTATTAAAACATTATACTGCAATTTAGTCTAAGAAAACTTTTTATTCCTAGGTAACTAACTTTACCAACACTTTTGGACTGGAAGTATCTATTGTGATTACTAGAGCCATGCGAACATGACTACAATATTCCGTTCTGCTGCCTGTATCCCCGTGAGGCGTGAAGTTCTTTGTTAGGTACCTTTGTCAGGTAAGAAAATCACTAGGCTAGCTCCGAACCGATCTTCCAGAGTATTAGCAAAGTAAGACTACCTTTAAGACGTGAACTTATTCAGAGTTCTAATCCGAAAATGTTAAATTGTCCGAATAGATAACGATCTCCAACTTTCCTATACTTCAGAAGCTGGGGGAGGATCCAGTTGTTAGTACCGGCCGTCAGATAGCGTGCTATCATCAACCGTTGGTAGCCGAGCCACCACCGTATCTTCCCTGTGTTATTCCTATTTAGCCCCGTAGTGACTTGCGACTTGCTGGTACCTAGTACCGCGCTATAGGAGTTCTCTTCAGAAGAAAACTTGGAGATAACTATCCGTCCGGATGCCTAAGCCTTTAGGCCCTAAGAAGGCCCTGTCCTTAAATTTATCTCAATTGACCAACATCAAAATGATATTCTATAATTTATTTAACAAAGTATTATGAATTTATCTAACAAAAACTTTTATTTTTTAGGTGTGTTTTTAAATGAAAATCCTAAGTTTGAGCCGCCAGGACCCTCAAGAAAATTCCAAAGCAAGAGAAGGGAGTCTTCCCTTAATTTTTAGAATTTTTTAAAGAGTATGTGTAATATAGTAATTCCGTATCACGACTGACTGTTTCTCTCTTCCAGGTTTACTTTTATAGGCCTGAAGCCTTAGGAAAAAAGAGAGACAAAAAGGATGACTTTTATTTTTGTGTTGATTTTTATGTTTTATAGAAATTGGCGACCTGATTATTAAGA
Organism: Acartia tonsa; assembly: GCF_053477335.1. NCBI lineage: Eukaryota > Metazoa > Arthropoda > Copepoda > Calanoida > Acartiidae > Acartia > Acartia tonsa. The sequence continues at coordinate 7,685,781 of NC_137265.1, read as the reverse complement.
TTTTGCATTTAAAAGTGTGTGTATATCTCAGCTAAATTACAATATTCATTTCATAAATTAGTAAGATCACATTTTATTTTATTTTACATCAAGAATACATTAAACTATTGGTTTCAAATTAGTTTTTCTAGTAATGTTTTTCAATGTCCTCTTTAATTTTACAAATTTTCATTCTTTTAATTTAGTTTTTTATCACGAAACCTCTAATTTTATGATTCTTGTGTTGTTTTACTAATGTTAATTTATATTGACAATATTTGCTAATAATTTTTTAGCTGTATTATGACCATTCTATTAAAAGGGTTATTGTCTCTCATTTCATTATAGGGTCTTCGTTTTATAGATCTTATTTCCCCATTTTAATAAATAGGTCTTTATACATGCTTTTTTACTTAAAAATTATATTAAATTGTTTTAAATTTGTCTAATTTTGATAATATTTTTATAGACTTTTATTTTCATTAGAATAAATACATAATTTAAAGTATGGGTTGGATTTTTCCCCAGTAAAGCTACTCTACAAGTTATTCATAGAATCGGTTTAGGGGAAAAGGACGAACCATGTACCCCCCTCAAAAAGAAAAGCTCGATTATAACACGTTCAAGAGGCTAAAAATGACTCGTGTTTCATACAGCCTTGTTTTTGAGGTGTTTTAAATCATAGAATATTATTTGTTTACTATTTTAATAATTTTTTTGTGTTTTTTGGCACAGACGAATTTTTTATATATAATATTATGGCTTTAAGACATGATTTTAAGTTATTTTTCAATTAATATCTTTATGTACTACATTAAAAGTTGAAGGCTCTTAAAAACTTATACCAAAACATTAATGTCGTCTTACCTACATTGGTGAGCGCACTAATTTATGGATGCCGCGCTAAAATTTGGGTAGTTCTTATTTACCGCATGGCGACACTGTATAGGTTTTAGACTACAAGCTAAAAACATTTTTTAAACATAAAATAAGGAAATATACGAGTTAAAAGTTGCTTTTTTATGCTCACTTTAAAGTGAGAAATAGTAATAAGAAAAGCTAGATCATTTGTTGCTATAATTTGTCATTTTCCCTAAAAATTGGTGATAAATTTTAATAGGAGCCTTCGTGATATGATAAATATGAAAATCTTAGTTTAATATAAACATTGTGAATATTTTAGATTTATCTTGCTTTATGTCGGGTGTTGCCATGGTGAAAATGTGCTTAGTTTTGAAAATGATAAAGAATTGACTAAAGAAGAAATAAGCACACTATTACTGGTAAACTAAATTTTGTTTATGTTTTTTAAAGCTATAATTTAATGTCTTTTCATGCGTCGACTATTTAGCAAGTTAAACCAAGAGGTTTTCATAGACAATGGACATTCGGCTTCGAAACCGATTAATATCCGCTGTATTTGAACCAGCTCTCACCCATTCTAAAAGTCATGAAATGCATCGTATTACAGACAACTTCCCACGAATATTAAAAAAAATTAATACCTTCAGCCCCTAGAGTTCAACAAAACTGGTTTTATACTTATATATTTTCATTTTAATGTAAGAGAAAACCTGTCTATAACACGATGCGATAAATTATTCTTACATCATTATATTATTTGTCTATATATTTTTTATCTCTTAGATATTAATCCACTCCTATCGGGAAGAGTTAAAAAATAGAAAGACATTCCATTAATTAATTATCTTTTATACAAATTTGGTCATTTTATTACTGTTTTATTCGAAAGTTCGTTTTTTAAGGTCATTAATCTTATGCTACGTTTTTATTATATAATATTTAGTCCTTCCTTTATCTCTCACTAAACAGATGTTTTTTAGACTAAATTTTATATGTATTTTTAAAGAAACAATATTTTTAAAATGTTGTTTTCCATAAAATTGCAATCATATTCCTGCATTATGACCTGAACATAATTATTTATCAATGATTGAATTTTATGTGTTTTAAAAATTGGATTTATTCTTTTTTGATTAGATCTAAAAATTGAATTTCTTATTTTTTCAGGCCCTTTTGCAGTAGTTTGGCTGTTTTTTGTTCTTGATTGTAGTCGTAGTTTGGGCTCTCAATTTTTGGTAAGTATCAAATTTGTAACTTTTTTATTTTTGACCTTTAAAACACTAGTTTTACTATATTGAACTAATGTCAAGTGGACAAATATGATAGCCTCGTCATATTCATCTCCTTTCTACTAGTTGTACATTATATAACATTATGTGTGTTGAAAAAAATATAAGGTCCACATCAACTTCTTGGGAAATTGTTTTAAAGAGCAGCTGGGTTGTTTCAGTTTATTTGTTATGGGCCAAATATTTTTCCAACAATTACTTTTATTATTTTATTTCTAGTTATAGAGTAGTTTTATTTAAACTGTTATAGTTCTTTTTACGCGTTAGCAAAAGCTACATATTTTATTGATTTTATCCTATTTTATAAAGTAGTAAGCCTTTTTTGTCTGTAGCGAAAGATCTCGCTAACCGCTGAACCGATATGGTTCACCTTTACAATGAAGCTTCTTATATGTCTATGGAAGGTTGTAAACTATTATGGGTGAAAAGACCTCACACATTAATTGCCCCTAGAGGCTTCTAAGGGCGTAACCGCTAGTAGATATATGAAGTATTTTACATTTATCTCATAGTCGGTTCTAATTTTGTAAAAATTACTTAGATCCTTTCAGATATAAATAATAAACTCTTAAAAAGTCCTTTTATAAAAAAAATAGCTAAAAACCCGACTATACAGTCAAAAAGACCCTAAAGTTAGTTGCTATTGCATAAATTTCAAGCAATATCATATTCCCAGTTTTGTTCTCACTTATTAGTTTCAATCTCTCGATGTCATGAGTCATCAGAAAGTTCCCAAAATAGGCATTAAATATTGAGAGATTGTCATAGAGTCTTAATTCTTTTATTATTAATATAAGTATAAGTTTCCCTGGTAGCCATACTGTTTTATATTTAGGAGGAATCCAGTCAAATCACCCCACGAAGACTGAGAGAAGGCTTCCCTAACAAGACTAAAGTTTAATGATTTAAAATATGTCAAGGTAAAGTCACGCAACCTATTTCTTCACCACAGAGCAAAAATTAAGTGTCGGAAATAATGTTAATTACTTACAAAACTTAAATTTATACTAAAATGTAATTGTTTAATGCAAAAGCCATTTTTATTTTCAAATTCATTTTTAGCAAAGAATATTTAATTTTGTAGAAAATAAAAATGAGAAAAATATCATCCAATCTATATATGTGATTAACCTATGACGCGCAAAAGGTTCAAATCTCTATATTCGTTGTATCAGTCTAACGTCGCCCGTCGGCCATCTTACTAATAGCAAGGGAAAACAGTCTACATAAAAACTTAAAGAAAATTGTTATTTTTTAGTACAGAATACGCATTTAAATCAATTCAAAGCATTTATAAAAACAATTTGAACTTTTTTGTTTCCAATTTTAGTAGTTTTCAACAACTTATTTTGTTTCTTTTAAGAAAAGATTGGTTAAATTAACTATCGTGAAAAAGTTTTCAAAATGTAATATTAAACCTATCCAAATATCACCTAATTATGTAAGTAAGTTTTTCATTCTTTGACTAATGAACCATTGGATTGTTTTAATGAAATGTACTATTCTGAAAAGCCCTAAATCGAAAAAAGACTTTAAAAAGAAATTAACAAAGCAATGCAAACTTTAGTATTTTATTTATGTATTATACTTTATTGTTTTATTTGTAGTTCATTTATAACAACCTAATTTTGTTATTTTATTTTAGGTTGTTTAGAACCGCTGTATTCCACCTGAATAAACGAGTATTGAAAGCTTCCCTGACTGCTCCACTGTCAGCTGTTCATTCTGGGACACCTGCCGCACTGCTACATCTCCAACTAGTGGGTTGTGGTACACATACAAAGTAAGTATATCATTGCACGTAATGGGTAAATTATGAATGGGAAATATATATTATTTGAGTGTTTTTCACCTAAATTTTTCAGCTCTCTGTTGAGTTTCCTATCCCTATTTCCCTGATGGTTGAAAAAAGGAGAGTTTTTTAATATTCTTTACAGGGGAGAAAAAGGTTGATTGAAGATATCGAAACTTTTAAATGCCGTCTTCTTTTTTGAATATTTTTGTTAGGTAAAGATAAAAATGGACCATTTCAAAATATTTGAAGTCTTTAGTAGTTTAGTCTTTAACAGTCATTCGTTGGTTTTTTGTCTCAAGTATGAGACTGATATGGTTCTCCATTTTCGGATCCTAGGAAATTGATGATTACTAGCTGTTTTTTCTGGTGTTATTCTATAATAAAAGAGTTAGAAACCTGAAATAAAATTATTAAATATTATTATTGTTCCAATTAGAGTAGTAGAGTGTGTATCTATCTTAGCTTTACATTTTTTTAAAAACATGGATATCTTGGTTTAATTTAGGAGGTGGTGTGGTAGTGTTGTGGTCCAAAAAGCTGTTTTTTCTTCCAATTTTTATTGAGCAAAGAATAAAACGTTTTTTAGATTTATGCACTGCACACCGACGACAACGTGATTAGACACCTTGCCAAGTTTTTTACATCATAAGAGCAACATCCTCTTTCACTTTTAAATTATAGCTTTTTTTAATGATACAATAGATATATTAGACCGATACTTAAAAGATTGATTTTTCTAAAATTGTATAGCTATTTTAATATTTTTTAATTGTTCTTATTTTTCAGTTGTTTTGAGAAGGAAGATGAGATTTTTTGGGATTTGTTTGGGCCGCTATTTATCCGCCAAGACAACCTACATGGAGCAGAATGTTCCTGTCCTGGAACAAGGTTCCAAGAAGCGTGGTGTTTGCCGCTATTTGTGGGATGACGATGTAGGAGATCCTTTCTAATTTGGTTTTGTTATTTTATTTGGTAAGTTATAATTCTTTGATGAATTTTTAAGTATCGAACTCATATTTAATATTGGATAAGAGACTGTGTTTCTTCAAAACAACTAATAATTTTATCTTGTTGTTAATTTTAAAATAATGGTGTTTTAATTACAAAGTTTTTTGGTTTTTTACTATTGTCTTATTCATTATTGTCTCATTTTACAATTATTTTTTCTTTGTTTTAGATTATCATGTAGCTGTTTAGCTATTTGTTCTGCCGTTTTCTCACTTATTGGGCTTTGTTGTTGGTGTACAAAATTTACTTAAGATAGCAGTTATGAGGTAATGATATTATCATTTAGACTCAATTTAGATGGGTATTAATTTAAAATATTTTATTTATTTGTAATTTATGAGCTGTATAAGTTTTCATAGAATGATAAAAATTGGTTTATATTTATAATGGATTTTATGATGAGAAAAAAAAGTATTCTGAACAAGAGTAGCACCAAAGGGTAGTGCAGATAATTAATCCTAAGATTTTTAGATGTTATTTTTAAGTGTGAATGCTTTTTGGCTTATTTTCTGTGTGCTTTTCTTTTTTAAATAATCTTATTTACAGCTTATATTTTGTAGAATATTTTTTAGCTTGATTTAATATTTATTTTTTCTGTTTTTTCAGTCATATTTCCTCGGCTCCCAGTTTTAATTCAACAGCTGTGGTTCCAATATTGCATTGTTGATCAAGTAACTGGTGAATGACCGCCCTATATTTGATTGCAGACGGAGTAGTCTGTACACTGATTTTCTAGGTAAGTGTTCCTTTTGCTTCTATTTTGGTCCTTTAGGGCCTATGGTGCTTCCATCCCTTTTTATAGGATTGTGAAGCTAAAAGAAGACCCCTTAATACTCCTTTAGTATTATTTTTTGGGGGGTAAGATACATGCATGCTTATTCTTATTTTAGGTGAAGCAAAAGATTAGGTTTTGTTTAATGTAAGCAGAATATGTGACTGATATTTTTATAATTAGATAGTTATTTGCTTAGCAAAATAACTTCTCCCCCTTTGCAAAAAAAATTTGCTCAATTGGAGGGGTTTTAATATAAGTTAGAGATAAATTTGAGAGTGATTTTTATTAGTTGCTTTATTTTTCAGTTCATTTTGTTGGGAGTTGGGAGGGTGGTTTATATTTTAAAAACTTAAATTTATTTTGTTAATATCATTCTGTATAAAACATATAAGGCATTATTTTCTGTCTTTCTATAGAGTAATTGACATAAGAGACATTGGCCTTTTGACTTATAGATTTAAGACAAGAGTGAAAGAAAGTGATAAAGAGAAGGGTCGACAGAAAGAGAGAAATAATTAATATCGCTTTTTTGTTTTATACTGATAGCTTTGGTGTTTTGTTTTTATTAAGGAGTGTCGTGTAAGGTGAAAAATCAAGGTGTGTGTAAAAAAAATATTGATAAGTAAAGTTTTAGTTTATTTATGTTGATTTTATTTTTATGTTGTGTGAAATGTGCATGTGTCATCCAGTTTGTTTTATATTTTCTTAATTTAGAGTTTTTTGCAAGTTTTGTTTTAATAATTGTGTTTTATTTCAGCTGTTAGCTTTCTAGCTATCCAGGCTAGTGTATGTGTGTAACCGATTTGGTTAGAAGAAAAATAGGCAGCTGATTTCTGCTTTCTCATTGTACTTTTTTCTCAGCTAAGTGGGTAGATGTGTGTTTGTCGCTGTTTAGTCTGGTAGAGTGTACTCTACAGCTAACTAGGCTGTGTGTGTATGTGTGCCTAGGTGGCACTGGTTGTGCGTGTAGTTTAGTGGCCTAGCAAAGTGTACTCTACAGCTAACTAGGCTGTGTGTGTGTGTGCCTATTATTAGATGTTGAATAATGTATTTTAGAGCTATATAGCCTGCGTGTGTGTTCCGCCTAGGTGGCTTGGGAAACAGTTGGGTTGTGGTGTGTAAAATTTCTGCTTTAAAACATATATGTGTAGTTTCCCATTTGTTTTTAAATGACCTTATATTTTTTTGTTCATTTTAAAAGTTTAAAATTTTATGGTTTAGCAATTGTAACTTTTTATGTATAAATTTACAAGAAAGAGGATTTATAAGTGAAGTAAATATTTTAAATGTAGCAAAACAAGGATGACAACATCTATAAATAGCGAAACACAATAAGGTCATTGATGGTAATATTTACAAGTAGATTTGTAGTGTATTTATTAATTGATTTATTGGGTAAAATAAACACTAAAACTTGTTTTTATTTATATAATGTTGTCGCTCAAAGTAACTTACATAAAGGATGCTCATAGCTATGGGAAGAATTATTTTGATCATGATATCTTAAAGAGTTTTAAGACTGGTCCAAAAATACCAAAAATATGGGGGAAAGTGTAAAAATTATAGAAATAGCCAAAAACCTGCAAAAAGGAAGTTTGATCGTCATGTCTGTTTTCTTTAAACAACAGGAAATTTTATTTTGCAACTAAAAAAAAAATCTGGAAATCGTACCATAAACACTGAGGATATGTAAAGAAATGAAAAAATTACAAAAATAGCTTAAAACCTATTCTATTACGCAAAAATTTTGATTGTTTTTATGCGCACGAAAACGAATTTTTCCAATAATTGTCTATTATTTTGCCAAAAATTGACAGAAAAATTATTCGGCGTTTTTATCTTCCTATTTTAAAGAGAATAAGAAAAAAAAAATTTATTTTTAAGGCAAATCGATTTAAAAACTGCTTTCAAGAAATGTTAGAAAGTAATTTAAGATTAAGTTGTCCTAAATCTTAGAAATTGTTATTAATTTATCTTAGGCTTGCGTGTGTGTGTTTAAATATTGCAAGTTGTACTTTCAAAATCCGCATTATTTAAATTAAAAACTAAAATAATTTTGATGAGGTCTGTTTTCTATCTTGACATGTGTCAACTTTTTTCAACACTATATTTATGCATTTACACAAAAATTTTAATTATATTATTTCGGAGCAAAGCATTTCCTTAATTTACTATCTATCAGTTTAATAATATTAGAACCCTCAGAAAAGTTTTTATCATATAAAGTTTTTCAAATTTTACTATAAAAATTCAATTTACTTTCCATAAACAACTAATTTCAAAAAATAAACTGCATTTAGAAATATTCTTTGTTTAGGCCAAAAATATACAAAAAAAACTCGCCATTTTATCTACACATCCTAAGAAATACATGTTTCAAAGCATAAAGGCCCTATTCTTTACACAATGATACAACTATTGGCTGCGCCCCTATAAGAATATTCTTAGGGAAAAGCTTAAACTCATATTTAGGTTCTTAAAACCTTTTACAATGCCATAGATGCTTAGTGCTGTAAAAAGTATGAACAATATTTTAATTAGCTTATAGAAGAACGAAAGGTTGTTAATAGTTAATCATTTTAGCTTGCCACAATGCTATCTCTTATTTTAACATCGACTACATTGATTAGGACACAAAGTTATCATTTCAGATGGGGTAATTGGACGTCTGTATTTTGGGGTATAAACGGTCAAATTCCTCTCAACCAATTGCATTAGTTCTCTGGATGGGAAATCTATATGTTCAGCTGATAACATCAGCTTCCTTAAGGCTTCGGTTAGGACAGATTGGTATTGTCCCTCGGGATAGGTTTCATATTGCCCAATATAATTATTTTCCCCTTCAATTGGAGCTGTCCTTCCTGAAAAATTATCAGCCATTGTCAATCCTCTCAATTGTCCACCTGAGCGTGGCTGGGATAGGCGGGAATGCCCTGACAAATACAGGTGGTAGAACCACCCTGAGCGGTGACGCTGTATTTGCGGGACTTTACAGCCGCGGCTAATAACTTCTCGTCTTTAGGAAATGCACACTCTGATTGTTTATTCTAAAGATATTTAAAAATCATTAAAGATTCTGTTTATTCCTTTATCCCGGATTAATTTAGCCTTTTTTGATTAAGAATAGGAAAATTATTAATTAGTGATTGGGATGTATCAAAATTGTTTAAAAGTTTAGTTAAAAATGGAGAAATAAGCATTGGTTTTAGAGGTATCAGGTGGTAATTTATCATGTATGACTTATTAAAATTATTTTGTAATGGAAAAACTGTGGTTTACCTTAAAAATTGTAAAGCCTAAAAAAAAAAGATAAAATCTTTAAGTCTAAAGTGAAACTTAAATCAAACTTATACCAGATAGAGAGCCTAATCAGTTCAGTCTTATAATGTTGTATAATTTGCAGTTGAAAATTCAAGATAATCAATTTAATGTATTTAAAAGTTTGTAAAAAGTTGAATTAAATGTATATTTTGGAGCGATTTTTAACACACATGTCTAAAAATCAACACATGTGTTCAGAACTAGGTCATAAACCTCAGAATTTATAAATTCATTTTCATAAAAATTATTAGCTAAAATTAGGCTTATTTTCAGGGATCTTAAGGGATAAGACAATGGACGATATTTTGTTGGAAGTTTAAGGCACATTAACTCATAATTAATGAAAATTGGATTTAATTGTACAAGGATCTAAAGGGATAAGACAATGGATGATAAATTTGTTGGACTATTTTGCTACATAAACACATAATTTATGGAAATTGGATTTAGTTAGACTTTTCTTATGGAAATTTTTATTTCTTTTGGGATTAAGTTCATGCTTATTTAATAAGGTCTTGTAATTTTGGATGACACATTTCTGTTAGTAAGTTTTTTTTCCAATCATTATTTCAAAAGTATGGTGTCATTCTAATTTATTATTGTGTGGTGTTTTCTGATTATTACAAAAAAAATTTAATAGCTTATTTATTTATTTGTTACTAATTCTTGTATTTTATTTTTAGGTATCATGCCTGTTCAATATCCTGTGGTTGGAGGATCGAGTTTTTGTTGAAGAAACAGTAGAACTGAAATTGGTTATTTGTGAGATTCCTCCCTTGGGACCTCCGCAGATTTTACCGGTTTTTGTCTGCAGATTTGTATCTTTTACCCTGCTGACTGAAAGAAATGTATCTCCGAAGTTAAGGAACCTGTTTTGGCTTGGAGATGGGGAGTGGTGCTCGAGCTTAGCCAGCCACATATTTCCAAAAAGAGTGAAGGGCTTGAGGATACTAATGGAGGTATAGGCAGGTAGGAATTTATTGTTTTTTAAGCAAGAAAAATTTATCTCTAGGTTATATGTTTTCTGCAGTTTTGTGGGGAGTTATTTTATAATTTTGATTGTATGTTGCAGCTTGCTACATAACTAGATATGTCTGTATTTGTTATAGAATAGATAGCGTATCTGCTCTAGAACTAGAATTGTCGTCTGTTGAGCTTTTTAATATTCTATTTTATTAAGCACACATAATTGCCCTATTTTATAATTATAATGATGTCTATTCTTGTTCAAACTTTTTATTATTTTTTCTTGCCTTTTATAAATAAAGCATTAAAGTAATGTATGTAGAGCAATAAATAGTATATGTAACAGCCACCCCTTCTCAAAGACCTTTTACACGACTTTTGGTTGGGTCTTTGAAATAAGCTGAATCATTCAAAAATGTAAATACAGCCGGGTGCTGGCAAAAGAACCAAGAGCAAATTGCAAACTAATGTTAACACAAGGACGCCCAAGCTTTGTACTTAGCATGGGGGTAAAATGAGGATTTCTATATATTAGTAATGTAAGATATTTAAATACTTGAGGGGTTTAAGGGATAAATACACCATTACCCCTTTACCTGGACATCTTATGTTTCAGTTATAATGATTTCTGCATTTTGCCTAGTTAATTTAGTTTTTGTATTGTTTAGATACTGTTCATTTGTTAAAAATTATTTTGAAAATTATCTATTGATCTCTTGAAATTGACAATAAGCCAATAATTGAAATAAGGACATAATTAAATTGCCATCCCCACAAGGGAGAGCTCAATCTTTTATGGAAAGATAATCGAAAACAATGTAAATACTGGCAAAAACCAAATTTGGGGACATCTGCAATATATTAGTTCTACATTTGTCGCTAGATGTCACTAAAAACTTGATAATTTTGATTTGCTACAAAGTATTCATATCATTTAGAAAGATGTCTTATTAATCACAAATAACTAGGTTCAAAAATGCAGTATTGTAAATCAGAAAAGATGATTATGAATATAATGGCAGTTTTAGATACTTCACATAAGTTTAGACAGAGATGACAATTTTTCACTAAAATTGTCCCTTTCTTTTTCTAAAAGCAGTAAAAAGCATTAAACAGCTAAACTTAGAAAGCAAAATTTAATGAAATTATTTTTCGTCTGCAACGCTCTAGGTCTATGCAATTGGAAATCAAATAATATGCTCTTTATACATTTATACTATAAATTTACTAATGAAACTCTGTGTCTCATTGTATAGTTCTAAGAATGGGATCTGGAGATTCTTAAAACGTTTGGATAATGGCTATTTTATACCTTATCTTTTTAGCTAGATAAACCCTAATATAATTTAAAACATTAATTAATTTATTTAGGGTTTTAATTAAACGGTTGCTCGATTTAATTGGCTTAGACTCCGGCTTTGTTTCATGTTTATTCATATCAATCCTGTTGGTTCCGCGTTCAGTCATGGCAATGAGTAATAATCTCTCATTTGACATACTAATGTATGCAATGATAAAAAATAATAAGCCAAATGAAGCAAGAGTACTACCAATCACCATACTTGTTAGTAGAACTAACATGATTGTCATGAATTTATTTTGAGAAGGAAAGTCTTCAAGATATTGGAGCCATGATAAAGCCTTTGTGTTTCTGGCCCCATTTTTCATGCACAATGCACTTTTAAAATCTGATTTTTCTTTAATTCTATTGTTTTCAGATATGTCAGTGTTGTAAGAGGACTGTACTGTTTTGCAGTAGTCAATTTTCTGCTCATCTAAATCCTCAGGGTAATTTTCTTTGCTTTTTATTTTACTGATGTTTATCTGTTCGTCTATTTCCTCTTTTTGCCCCAAACTATTTTCTAAATCGACTTTGTCTATTTGTACCTCTGGGCATAGCAATTGTTGAGACAAATTAACAGAAATTTTATTGCTAGATAATTTTTCAATTTTTTGACTTATTTTTTGATCCGTCGCGTAATTAGGGGATTTATCCAATTTTGTGTTATACACATTTTCTTTTATATTGGTAATTATTGGCGGATTAATTTTATCTATTGGATTATTAACAACAGAGTTTTCTATTATTTTTAAATCATTGTCTATAGACGAACAGTTTAATGTTGAAGTATTAGATGTTTGACTTTCCATTAATATATTTTCTATTAGCTTATTAGTATTATTACTATTTACACTATTTTGAGTATTATTATTGACACTATTTTGGGTAGTCGAACATTCTAGTACTTCAACATTCTTAATTTTTATATTTTCATTTTGATAATCAATATCCGAATTTTTCAGGTTTATCTGAATGGACAAAGAAATGTTGATTTTGGGACCAGATTGATTCTGAGGTGATTTTTTCCCTAGAATAGGGGTGCCGGGTATGTCCCAAGAATCCGTAACTTGTGGTATTTTTATCTGTAATTGTATGTTTTTGCTTTCTTGAGAAATACTCGGCTGCCCTACTAGTTTTTTTCCATTGTTGGCGGGAATTTGCACGCCGACAATGGATGGTATAATCTTGATACACCATAATTTAAGCAGCGTGGGCATTGGTCTTTGGAGGGATTGACATTAGGGAAAGTGAAACACTCCCCACTACCATGGGTGTCAGAATTACACAATAAACAAACTATACTGTTAGCTTTTTCTTTATTCTTTTTATACCACCATTCCATATTTGCTTTTTTAACTGCTTCATCTGGATGTTTTAAACAGTATCTAGAATAGTGAGGCTTTTGGCAATGCTCACAAGTTTTTTCCTTTTCTACTTGGTTTACATTTGCATTTTTTTGTCTGTCTAATTTTCTTTTTCTCTCAATGGCTGAGTTATAAAAGCTTCTGTTATTGCTAAACCAGCTTAAGATTGTCTCTTTAGTAATGTAAGGAACATTGGTGGATGTCAAAAATGCAGATTGCAATAATGGTGGTACCAAATAGGTACATATTTTCTCCCTAAGTTTAGCCATTTGATTTTCATGACTATTGCCTGTTTTTTGCAACATGGCTGCCAAATATACTATTATTTTATTTGGTTTGTCTTCGTCTTCAGCAGTGAATCTATAAGTGTAGAATTGTTTCTCATATTGATGTGGGTTGAGTAATTCTGCACCTATGGTAGTTAGGATCGATTTTACAAAATCCTGAGCACTAAGGGCATTAGGATCTATTTCTAGAATATCTAGTTTATTCCTTGATTCTTCATTAAAATAGTGAATGAGAATATTGTTGTAGGAACTATGAGTAAAAGGGATCTCATATTCCTCCAAATATTTAAAAGTGCTAAAAAAAGTGTAATTGTTAGTTTTTTCTCCATATTGGGGTGGGATTTTACCCAATATTTTGACTTGTCTGTGAATACGTTCGTGTTGACAACTGCCCCACACTAAATTATTTGGTATGAGATTAATTATTTTTGCTGTATTTAGGTCAGTGATGGATGTGTTTTCATGAAGGAGAAGTTTAAGTTGCCACATTTGAGATTCAGATAAGATATTTCCAAGTAAGTTATTTTCTTGTCTTGTCTCTCTATTTCTGTTATCTCTATTGGTAGATGGAGTCCTTCTATCTAACTCCGTATCTGAAGAGCTAGAACTAGAGCTAGGACCACTACTGTTACCACGTCTATTCATTCTCCTTGGCATAGAGAAATTCTGTCTGTCTTTATGCCTGTCTTCTTTGTCACTATTGTCTCTTTTATTTTGTCTTTCTTTACTTGACTTAGTTTTGTCTTTATCGTGTTTATAACGATTTTCATGTCTATCATGATATTGTTCATGGCGTCTTTGGTCCTCATTGCCATGTGGGTTAAGTGGATCATACATTCTGTCAGGCCTTTTTTTAGAATGTTTTTTACTTTTTTGTCTGTCAAAATCCTCACTATAATAGCTAGATTCTGACTCATAACCCGAAAAATCTGAAGTTGGTTTAACTATTTTTTTATTTTGGGGTTTATTTCCATTATTTTCTTGTTTTATTGCTTGAATATTTGGCTCATGTTCATGTATGGGAGGAGTGTCTTGTAAATGTATTTGAGGCCTATTTAATATGCGATTTTGTCGCCTATTGCCTAAGAGAAGCATTGCTGTTGCTGAGTGAATCTCAGGCCTAACATGAACACTAGGTATTTCCTCCAGTCTTAGATAATGATTTACTGCATTATTTAATCCAGGTTCATATTCTGGATTATAAGGTGGAGGATTTAATATTTCATCTTCTAATTGATCAATAATAATATCATCCATTTTAGGTTATTGCTGTACTACACATGGAATGAGGCCTAAATCAAAGATAAATGGAGCACCATTGTGCGTGGCCTATGCATTGCTGTACTACACATGGAATGAGGCCTAAATCAAAGATAAATGGAGCACCATTGTGCGTGGCCTATGCTCTGCTGCACTACTCATGGAATTGAGGCCTAAATCAAAGATAAATGGAGCACCATTGTGCGTGGCCTATGCTCTGCTGCACTACACATGGAATGATTGTTTGTCAATGAAGAGCTGTGCTTTTATGGATGCTTTACTGGTAAGACTTATTTAGTGGCCTTGCCCTCTCCCTCCTAAAAGGAAAAAGTTAAATCTTACCTGGGTTTATCCGGTAACGGAACCAATTTTATGGGTCGCCTCCGGTTTCCAGGGACAAATGCAATCCTTTATCACAGGACTACAATCTCTCACCAATGTCTCCTTTCCAGATCAGCGACGCATTAATCCCTGTTTTGACAAATATATTTAACCTTAGAATGGTGGTATTATTTTACACCGATCCTAAACCCAAATATACTCAAGGGATAGTCTGTTGCCTAAAGCCCTATTCCGAAAATGGTATTAAAACATTATACTGCAATTTAGTCTAAGAAAACTTTTTATTCCTAGGTAACTAACTTTACCAACACTTTTGGACTGGAAGTATCTATTGTGATTACTAGAGCCATGCGAACATGACTACAATATTCCGTTCTGCTGCCTGTATCCCCGTGAGGCGTGAAGTTCTTTGTTAGGTACCTTTGTCAGGTAAGAAAATCACTAGGCTAGCTCCGAACCGATCTTCCAGAGTATTAGCAAAGTAAGACTACCTTTAAGACGTGAACTTATTCAGAGTTCTAATCCGAAAATGTTAAATTGTCCGAATAGATAACGATCTCCAACTTTCCTATACTTCAGAAGCTGGGGGAGGATCCAGTTGTTAGTACCGGCCGTCAGATAGCGTGCTATCATCAACCGTTGGTAGCCGAGCCACCACCGTATCTTCCCTGTGTTATTCCTATTTAGCCCCGTAGTGACTTGCGACTTGCTGGTACCTAGTACCGCGCTATAGGAGTTCTCTTCAGAAGAAAACTTGGAGATAACTATCCGTCCGGATGCCTAAGCCTTTAGGCCCTAAGAAGGCCCTGTCCTTAAATTTATCTCAATTGACCAACATCAAAATGATATTCTATAATTTATTTAACAAAGTATTATGAATTTATCTAACAAAAACTTTTATTTTTTAGGTGTGTTTTTAAATGAAAATCCTAAGTTTGAGCCGCCAGGACCCTCAAGAAAATTCCAAAGCAAGAGAAGGGAGTCTTCCCTTAATTTTTAGAATTTTTTAAAGAGTATGTGTAATATAGTAATTCCGTATCACGACTGACTGTTTCTCTCTTCCAGGTTTACTTTTATAGGCCTGAAGCCTTAGGAAAAAAGAGAGACAAAAAGGATGACTTTTATTTTTGTGTTGATTTTTATGTTTTATAGAAATTGGCGACCTGATTATTAAGATTTTGCATTTAAAAGTGTGTGTATATCTCAGCTAAATTACAATATTCATTTCATAAATTAGTAAGATCACATTTTATTTTATTTTACATCAAGAATACATTAAACTATTGGTTTCAAATTAGTTTTTCTAGTAATGTTTTTCAATGTCCTCTTTAA
Organism: Acartia tonsa; assembly: GCF_053477335.1. Lineage (NCBI taxonomy): Eukaryota > Metazoa > Arthropoda > Copepoda > Calanoida > Acartiidae > Acartia > Acartia tonsa. The sequence goes on along the minus strand of NC_137265.1, from coordinate 7,669,857 downwards.
TTTTACAAATTTTCATTCTTTTAATTTAGTTTTTTATCACGAAACCTCTAATTTTATGATTCTTGTGTTGTTTTACTAATGTTAATTTATATTGACAATATTTGCTAATAATTTTTTAGCTGTATTATGACCATTCTATTAAAAGGGTTATTGTCTCTCATTTCATTATAGGGTCTTCGTTTTATAGATCTTATTTCCCCATTTTAATAAATAGGTCTTTATACATGCTTTTTTACTTAAAAATTATATTAAATTGTTTTAAATTTGTCTAATTTTGATAATATTTTTATAGACTTTTATTTTCATTAGAATAAATACATAATTTAAAGTATGGGTTGGATTTTTCCCCAGTAAAGCTACTCTACAAGTTATTCATAGAATCGGTTTAGGGGAAAAGGACGAACCACTTCCATCATTACCATCTATTTAATTTTTTAGCTGATTTGTAAGGGATGATTATTTCTTATTAATTACATTTTTTACATGGTAATTACATTGACTATTAGTTTCAGAGATAAAAGCAATGCAACTCAAGCATATTCATGACAAAAAAAGTATTTTATTTCAATGTTAAAAGTGCTTTCACTCACTCTACAACTTGTTGATTTGCGCGCACATGAACGTTGTCATCCTTCTTAGTAGCGAAGCCACTCTATAATTCACTTTGTCTGTCCGTTCGTCCGTCAGTCAACAAGTCCATAACAGGTCAACAAGTCCAATTGACTGCAGACTTATTCTGGATACGGTATCCTTTATCATAGAGCATCCAGCAGACACTTACTTAGTCAGTCAGTCTGACGGTAATGCTACTTTTATCATTCACAAATACTCTCTCTTTTTTTATGATCACAAAACATTTGCTTTATAACCCACTTTTTACCGTTTATACATCCACTATTTTATGTGCTTCTCTACTTATGGATGCTGTCATCCTTGTTTAAAGTAGTAATATGTGAGGATAAGGGGATGGGATTGCCATTAAACTTTGCCCTCGCACAGCTAAAATTGCTTTAGCGAGAATTAAAAAGAAATTACTATTCCAGTATGGCTTCGAAACAAATTAATATCCGCTGGATTATTACCGGTTTTCAGCCATATTGAAAAATCATTTATAGCATCGTATTACAGGTTATTTTCCACGAATGTTAAAATAAAAATTATAAGAGTATTATCAGTTTTGTTAGCTTGGGCCTTCAGCCACTTGTGGCAAACAAAACCAGTTTTATTCTCACAATTTTTTATTTTATTATCCGCAGAAAGCTGTCTTTAATACGAGGTAATAAATAACTATTGTATATCCGTATATAAAATGTGAAAGATCGCAGTTCTGTGATAATTTAGATCTCAAAAACAGCTAAAGAGTTCTACATTCGTAAGCTATGCTTATCCTTTTGCAAGATTTTAAAAATCAAAAGAAGCAAGGATATCAGGGATAAGACAATGTACGGTGAATTGATGTACATTACCAAATTGTGATATACAAATTAACCCTTATGTATTAAGTAACATTATTGATAAAAAGTTAGGACACTGCAAGTTTATACTACCAAATCATAATTCAATAAAAGTCTACAAAACGTTAATGATAACGAATGGGGTAACGTGTTTTCAGTTTTTTTGGGCTAGTTGAATTAAGTTAAATGTTTATCATTTTATTTTGGTGGGATTCTCTTTTTTTCATCTATTTTTTTCTATTGTACTTTGATAATTATTTTATGCATGTAGGTCAAAAAGTTTATTTTTTGAGTAGAGGTAATCTCTGTTTGTGTGTGTGTAAATAGTGGTTTAACTTTTGTGTGTAGAAAGTATTTTCTGTGTGTGTGTGTAAGTTTAACTTGTGTGTATTGTGTAAAATTTAGTTTACTCTGTGCAGTGTAGTGAGGCAATTTAGTTGGTTACTGTTGACTTGAGAATTTTTCCATTGTTTCTTTATAGTAGTCTATATATAATTATACCTATTTTTTGCCTGTAGCCTTCATGATAGGGGCTTGATTTCAATCCCCCCTCCCATTTTCAATTTTAGTTTCAGAAAGAGAAACAAAAAGAAATAGGGGGCGGAAGAATTTTTTTGAGGGGGGGGGGGAGTAATAGTATCGTTCTCCAAAATAGCTATAAAAATTCCGAGGACCTTTGAGAAGCTACACTGCAAAGGAAAACCATATAGGTTCAGTGTGTAGCGAGATCCTTCGCTACAGACAAAAAATACCTCACTACTTTATATTATAGGATAATATAAACATAATTCAACTCATAGTCCCAACTGGTGTAAAAGTTTGAAATCCCAAATTGATTTTGAAAGGTTTGTATTGGAAATATTGGAGAGGATTATTGGCAGTTTTATTGACACTTATAAGGGGTTGTCCAGGTTTTATACTGTTTGTTAGCTTCATGTAAATATTAGAGTTCTATACTGTTCATCTAATACTCTGATTTCCTGCTATAAAAAGTAGTAAGGCTTTTCGTTTACTACATAAAATACTACAGAATTAAGTTGGTTTGTTTTTACACGTTACCCTCAAATTTAGAAAAGAGTCCCCTTAAGACTAGGGTGCGTCCACTATTCTTTCATGATAGTAGTAGACACCAATCAAAGCCCAAAAGATATCATAGACTTTTATTCAGTGACAGTAACAGACGTACAGATATCATAGACTTTTATTCAGTGACAGTAACAGACGTACAGACATTCAATATGTATAGAGTAGCTGCGCTTTTAAAAGGGATCGACTTTCACAGTTTGTTTTCCCATTCGGTCCATTGGTTATCGAGATATCCAGAAAGACTTACAGACACCCACACACATCCCAATACTTTTAAATAGGAATGGGTCATTAACAAATTAATCTTTGAATTGAATGGACTGAATCTAAATAAAATCCAACTACAATATCATGGGATAATGAAAAATTTATTAGCAATATTTTCATCGAAATTCCTATAGCTATCATTCTTCGACAAACTTACATTAGATCTAATAACCATTCATCGTGGATAAATTATTTCAAAACATTCTTATAGATATAACTCTCGATAATCTTAAGAACCTATGAATATGGATTAATAGTTTTTAAAAATGTTATTCTTTACAAACATGCAAAAACTAAACTAATCTCAAAGTTTTATAAAACTTTGAGTACCAGTATTTTCGCAGAAGGTTTTCTCAATATGTAGTTTCATGCACTGATAACAATTTGCAACAAATATATCAAATGATTGTTTTTTGACAAATAAGCGTGTCTACGTCTATTGCCGCATAAAATATTGTTTTTTTTCTTCGTAAAAATGCAATCCATGCAACTTAAATCCATTATAAAAGCTAAGTAGAGTGCACCAATGCATTTTTGTTAAAATAATATAGATAATATTATATATTTCTGTAATAAATAGGTCAAATATCATACAAACTATAGTAAATAACAAAACATTCCAATCATGTAGTGAGGGGGGTGGTTTGATGAGATACCAGCACCCATTTGATAGAGGCAGCTTAGAGTACCTATAATTAATGACGTTGTACAGAAGACGAAAAAGTCCATAAAAAAAATCAGCTTGGAACCTAGTAAAAGTGTCTGACTCTGACTCTAAGACGTAAAAAATTTGCTAATGAGAGGCCACTTTAAATTTTACCATTTGTCAATTACAGTGTATACTGGCCTCTCATTGGCTAATTTTTTTTATGTTATAATCAGAGTCAGACACTTTTACTAGGTTCATCAGCTTGTTACGTCATAAAAACGAGGGATTATCCATCTCTTTTTTAGAGATTTTCTTTCCCACTCCTCCTCTCCTCAGCCCTCATTTTTATAACGTCATTCAGGGACTTTCTTCGTCTTCCGTCATACAATACAAATGACCAATGATAGGCCAGTGTACATTTTACCAATTGTTCAATTACAATATATACTCTCAAATCGTTGATATTTTGTATTGTATAATATGTCATTTTTTAAAGGAACTATAAGCTGCTTCTATTTGACAACTCAAATAATCTTTGTGACTCAGCTAGTTAGGCACATTTGGCACATAGTCTCATTTGGATGTTGACTTTCTGGACCATACAAAATATACAAAAAAAAAAATAAATAAATATTTTATGTTTTACACCCTCCCTTCTTTACCCTCTAGTTGGTAACTAAAAACTTGAAGGCATTTGTGAAACTTTATATCTATATATGGCTGCTATACCCTTCTACACTGATAATAGGCCGGCCCTATAATTCCAACTACACCCTTGCCAATATTGAAAGTAAAATTATCAATAATTTAGTAGAAGTGCACTATGATAAATAGTATTTATCTCACGGCTACTGCTGCTCTCAAACAGTTTTCTATACCTGGCTTTGACCCTGAATTGAAGATCTTTATGGTGCATATAAAAATGATGATGTCATACAACACAAATGACCAATGATAGGCCAATACAAAGACTTACCAATGGAAGGCTAATATACATTTTAATTGACCAATGGTAGGCCAGTATGACGTTATTTCCTAAGGCACTATAAAAAGCTTCCCCAGAAATAAAAATTGCAATTACATGGTATGTCCTGAAAGATCTCATAAAGGCTTGGCCAATCTATTTATAATTTTTAGGAAAGTTCTTAATGGTCCTAGAGGGTTTTTGTTATCTGGCAGGTGAGGGGTGACATTGTAACAACCTTTTTTTTTAACTGTCCATTTTAATTTATAATTGTTATAATATTTTTTCTAGAATCCTGCTCAAAAAATGCTCATTTCGTTTGTATTTTTTCTACTCCTAATGAAATCATGAAGCTATTTGAATTTTTTCAGGGTGTTCGATTAAATTCGCGGGTATCAAATTAGCCAAAAAAATTTACATTTTTCTACAATAAAAGAGCAAATAGGAAAAATCGGTTTTTGTTGCTACTTAAATCTAATGGCATTATTAGAATTGGGTCACATTTTGGGTTTACAAGTCAAGTATTATTTAAGCAAATATTAGGCAAATATATTCTAAAATAGAGGCATGCTGACAAATTGGACTATAAATAAAGCTGGTCCCAAAAATTTATAAAGCATGCTATATTATTCCTAGTTTTAAGAATTATTAAATCTTGAGTTTGAAGTACGTCAAACCAGCAATGTTCAAACCTATCCATCAATTTGAATTCACGGATGGTTTATTATAATTGGTAGTGCATATCAATAAAAAGCCATAAGAAATAAGAAAATAAACAGGTTCGTTTGTGGATTTTATTAAGTATTTTGAATTTTTGATATGCATGAATTGCCCATAATTGTCAGTACCGGGGTATGCATACAAAATCACAAAAAGAAATCACCTAAATATATTTTTTTTAATATTTCATTTGATGAAAAACTATTTTGCTCACAATTTCATTGCCTACCAATCTAAAAATTCTCAAGTTATATAGTTTTTTACATATATTATAGATAAATCAGCTCTATTAAAATATTTCTTAGCTATATTGTTGAAACACATATTCATATGAACCCCCTTATGGAGTGCAATCAAAACCGCATATCCATCACATAATCTAGTCCCTACTATAGAAAAAAATTTCCCCCTTCCCCATTAGCTTTACACTAATCATCAAACATTTTATTTATTGCCTGAGAAACATTTCCTTTTATAATAACCAGTTGCTCCGCCCCTAAACTCTAGGGGAGGAGGGGAAAATAGTCAAAACTACCACAAGACCAATATAAAGCTTCCGTAAATTTTACAACTAATTCGGATCATTTATTCCGAGATCTTTTGTTTTAGACAAGTAAACCTCACTACTTTATATCATACATGCGGTTGTACCACTATCATCTAGGGGCTCAGTGTTCAAAGGGTCAGAAAGGGACCAAAAATAGCTTAAAACCAACCCAATTTCTAAATTTAAAATTAGAATAGCTTAAAATCATTATCGGACCAATGTGAAGCTTACCTAAAATAGAGAACCAAATCAGTTCAGTAGTTTTTGAGATCTTAAGCTTTAGACAAATAAACCTTATTACTTTATATCATTTATATGCGGAATTGATGACACTTCACCCCCCTCATCTCTATTCATCTACAAATCACCAAAGACGGAAAGAACCACTGCACCCCCCAAGTAAATTAAACTATTTACCCATGAATGGAGGGGACATTGGGCTGGCTACTACACTAGTCCCTCAAAGTTTTATAATAACGTTGTTTCGTATATTGAATTTTGATTGGTTGGTCCATTAAGTGTTCAAACGGCTCAGCCACATATTGTAATCTAGAGGTAATTTTGTGTATCATCATAAAGGATGTACATAATTTATCGGCCATTGTCTTATCACTTTAGATCCCTGATTTAACCAAATATCATCTATTAAGTCATTGGTTGCGTAGCATTTCTATAAATATAATTGTTCTTTTCCCTCACTTATTGATTGTGTAACTCATGCATAGTTTTATCTTTCTACTAACATTGTTTATAAAGTTTTCTTTCTTACGCGGAGCTCTAAAAAGAGTAATTAAATGTTTTCATTGGAGGTATTTTTATCAATATTTTTTTATTTAAATTTTTTTTAATGATTTTACATTTTTTAGTTCGAAGATTTTTTCTCTGACGATTTAAAAGTATATTAAATAATTTTAGACAGAATAAATCAAACGGTTTTTTTGTTTTAAGAACACTAAAACCTTTTAAATACATTAAAACCTGAACTTTAAAATCGTTAAAATTTTTAAGACTGTTTATATTATCTGAATGTGTGTGTGTACTAGGGTTGGGCCGGATATCCGGTGTGGCCGGATATCCGGCCGGATATCCGGCCATTTTCAATATCCGGCCGGATACCGGATATTGAAACTATCCGGCCGGATATCTGGCTCTATAATTTTTTATACTTTACACCAAAATCTCTGCTTTTTAAAATCTTAAATGGCTATAATTTTCTTATTATTGAAGCTAGAAGAACATTTTTTCTGAATAAGTTGAACTTTATGTAAGTTTATATAAGATTTCTGAAGAAATTTTTTTTTACTACTTTAATATCTGGTAATTTGGCCGGTTACCCGGCCGGATATCCGGTAATTTGGCCGGATATCCGGCCGGTTACCGGATATCCGGCATTAGAAATCAGCCGGATATCCGGTATCCGGTATCCGGCCAAAAAAGTATCCGGCCCAACCCTAGTGTGTACACTATCTTGAATATTCCAAGAGATGTGTGTTTTAAATCCTGAATATCTTTGTGCCTACTATCTTAAATATTGCAAGAGGTGTGTGTGTTCATGTTAAAACCAACAGTATTCTTACTATCTTAAATATTTCAAGAGATGTGTGTGTTCATGTTAAAACCAACAGTATGCTTACTATCTTAAATATATCAAGAGGTGTGTGTGTTCATGTTAAAACCAACAGTATGCTTACTATCTTAAATATTGCAAGAGGTGTGTGTGTTCATGTTAAAACCAACAGTATGCTTACTATCTTAAAGGTTATCTGTAATGGGCCGAATATGCTATATGATTAACAAGTCGCTGTAGTGTCACATAGGCTAAATATGTTATGAATTGATTAATCAAATTAATGTTGCATGGGTGGAATTTTATATTGTTATTTTTTTATATGAATTAGATCCATTACATATAGTAGCGGGGTGTGGTACGTTGTTGTTTTAAATATATTGAGTAGAACCAATACATTTATTAGCGCGGTGTGCTATATATTGTTGCTTTGAATATATGGAGTAGAACCAATACATTTATTAGCGCGGTGTGCTGTATGTTGTTGTTTTGAATATATGGAGTAGAACCAATACATTTAGTACCGGGGTGTGCTGTATGTTGTTGTTTCCAATATATGGAGTAGAACCAACACATTTTGTAGCGGGGTGTGCTGTATGTTGTTGGATTGAATATATGGAGTAGAACCAATACATTTAGTATCGGGGTGTGCTGTGTGTTGTTGTTTTCAATATATGGAGTAGAACCAACACATTTAGTAGCGGGGTGTGCTGTATGTTGTTGTTTTGAATATATGGAGTAGAACCTATATATTTAGTAGCGGGGTGTGGTGTATGTTGTTGTTTTGAATATATGGAGTAGAACCAATATATTTAGTAGCGGGGTGTGCTGTATGTTGTTGTTTTGAATATATGGAGTAGAACCAATACATTTAGTAGCGGGGTGTGCTGTATGTTGTTGTTTCGAATATATGGAGTAGAACCGTGCATTTTGAAGTTGTATATCCGATGATAGAGAACGGTTAATGGGGAGGAAATTTCTCATCAGGAAGTTCAATATTAGAATATTAACTTACATTATAGGATAAGTAATATGTTTTTAAAGAAATTATATAAATACGTAAAGAACTTAAATATTTTGATTTAACATAATTAAATAAATATCTACTATTTTTATTATGTACGGGGGGGGGGGGGTTAATAGTGAAAAATAATTTACTCTTCTTTTTGGGCCTAAATTACTAATTGATTTGTTAAAGTTGCAATACTAATAAATAAAATTGTCCTTGTTTTTATTGGGATAAAGTAAAATAATTGTTTAAACTTGGCTATGGAGTAAATACATATTAAACACATGGAGGGAGGGGACATTAGACTGTATTTTTATAGTACCCAAATTGCGTCATCTTATTTGTTGGCTAAAAAACTTTGGGTACTTTTTATTGAATTTTAATTGGTTGAACTTGTATTGTCCATGTGTATCAATCACTTATTTTAGTCTACAGAAGGTGTAATTTTGTCTAGCATCATTGGGGATGTACATCAATTTATCATCCATTGTCTTATCCCTTAACATCCCTGTATTAAACCCATCTCTGTCAAAACCATGAATTTAATTTTAATCCATATTTGATCCCCTGACTCTTTAATTTACCCTGTTCAACTTGTAGGTTGTTATTATACACTAGCTGCTTCGCTTCTAGCCTCTAGAGGCTTTGCCCCAAGAGGTTTGATCAAACCAATTTTTAGATTTAAAAGAATTTTTTTTTTTAAATTGTCTTGGGGGGGGGAAATTTTTTTTTTGGGGAAGGGGGGGGGGGTAGTGTACCCCACTATTTTAATTTTAGTTTTAGAAAGAAAAAAAAATTTTGGTGGGGGGTATTTTTCATTTTTTGGGGATGTTGGAGGTGTCCCACCCCCCCCCCCCCAAGAAAATAGTTATAAACCTTCCCGGGACCTATTAGAAGCTACCCTGTAAAGTAGAACCCGATCGGTTCAGCGGATAGCGAGATTCTTCGCTACAAACAAACAGACAGACAGACAGTATCGTTTTTAATATTGATAAATCAGCCATGACCATCGACCATATTTAGTAAATGTCCCAAAGGTTTTATAATAACGTTTTCTTATCCGTTGCCCCGAAACAACTTTGGGGACTTTATTAAGTTTTGATTGGTTAATTGATTAAGTTGAGTGTCCGAACGTTCTAACAACTAATTGGAATCTACAGAAATTATCATCATTGGGGATGTACATCAATTTATCGGCCATTGTCTAATCACTTTAGATCTCTGAAAGAAATTACATGTCAACGTAACTTCTACGTTTAATAGGACAGGGGAAACTACCCCTCCCTCCCCATAATTAGTCGGGAAAGGGTTGGGTGGGATGGGTTATATACCAGGGAGGAGAGGACATTGGACTGTAAATTTAAATGGTTTCATAAACACTTCTCAAATTCGTTGAATAAAAAATATTGGATCTACTGCAGTTCACGGTAAAATATTGCTGGTAAGCAATATTTCCAAAAATCTATGAATTTTAAAGGCTGCTAGCTGCCAAACGGCAGATTATGCCCGCACACTATTTTAAGCAGCATAAGAAGGCCTACAAATAATCTGGAATAGCCATAAATCAATAATGCATAATTATCTCGCAGTGCAGAGAAATGCGCGAAAAAGACCTATTTTACGCGGTTTTTTTTTAGTTAAGCTTTCCCTGTGCATCATTGGATCTTGGCTATTCCAGATTATTTGTAGGCTTTCTTACGCCGCTTAAAATGGTGTGCGGGTATGATCTGTACGTTCAGCCGTTTGGCAGCTAGCAGCCTTTAAAATTCATAGCTTTTTGGAAATATTGCTTACCAGCAATATTTTACCGTGAACTGCAGTAGATTCAAAATATTTATTATTTATAAATTTTAATTAGTTGGTACAAACGTTTCGACGATCCACCAATACTTTAAATCTTCAAAAGGGATAATTTTGCTTATCATAATTAGGAATATACATTAATTTATCGTCCAATGTCTTATCCCTTTAGAGCCCTGGTAATCTACTTATAATTTAGGGTTAAATGTTAAAGGGTAATCAATATATTTGAAATCAAATAGAATTACATAAACAATTCATGTGTGTTTGTGTATGTGTGTGTGTGTGTGTTACTGTGTATGTGTATGTGTGTGTGTATGCGTGTGTGTGGGTGTGTTTTAGTGCGTGTGGGTGTGTATGTGTTTGAGAGTTTTAGTGTTGATATTCATATAAAGAAGCGTAGCTTATATCAATCTATAATGGTATGTCAGTCTACATATATACGTTTGTTCTATGCTTCTGTAGTCTTTCTAGAATTCAATGTGCAGTCAAAGTAAACGCGCGTCTTTTTGTGCGTTTACTTTCGCTGCGGGCTTCAATTCAATCAAAATATTTATAGGACTAAAGATTTCTAGTTCTAATATTGTGTAAGTTAATAAAAGTATTCCATTGTATTTAGAGGCGTGTACAGACATTTATCCGGAAACCATGAGTGGGGGACAAAAGGGGAAGGTAATCCATGTCAATTTCGGATTTTAAGGCAGTGTTGACACCTCCCTTCCTTTACATCATTTCAGAATTCAAACTTTCTAAACATTAATAAAAAAACTACCAATATACCTTGCAAACCAATTTCCTCAAAAGTTATTCCTTCAACTTCTTTTTGACTCTGTCACAATGTGTTTTATAGAATTTATATAAATTTGTAACTGTTTCAAGTTTAATGGGATTAAAATGTATATTTATTTAGATTAGCTCGGTTCAATTTAGATAATCTATCTATTATTTATAAATATATCCCAACTATAGCATTTAAATTTGTAACTACTGCTGCTTCATAAAGAAATATATTTCTAAGAAAATCTTAATTATCAATCGCATCTCTTGTAGAAGTGAATTAAGCAATATTGGCTTGGTCATTTTATTATTTATATCTTTTTACATATTTACATCAAATTTTAGTTTAGATGTTTCTTTAAGATCAACAGCCATCTATCATTTTATATTTGCTAATGTTAGTTTTTTTCGTTTCATTTGTTGAACTGGCTTTTTTATAGATGTTGTTATCCTTGTTTATGCAATTAATAAAAATATAAGAATGATAAAAATAGGTTAAAAATTAGATTTTAATGTGCTTGATATTTTTATTCGTTTTTTTTATCCAAGCTAAAGTGTATGGTAAAATTGCATAAATTAGTGTCCTATTAAACAAGCTAAAAACGGAAAAACGGATTTTAAACATTTAAAACGTCAAATAGGTATCTTGAAACGAGCTATTCTACAAATATAAACTTTTATTGAGATTTATTGACATTACCTGCCATTTTTTGTAAATGTCTATTATCATACAATTTTATATGAAACAAAAATTTTTTAGCTATTTTATTGCTGCGCTACATTTTCCTTGAATTTTATTTCGCTATTCTGATAAGTTTTATTTTAGTGAACATTGAGGAAGCACTGCATTAATATTGACCTAAGTGACCTATATGATCACATTTATTATTTTGGCTTGTATTTTTTAAAAAAATTTAAAATTTTTACATTTCAGTAGTTGTATGTTTTCTGATACGACTTTATGATGAAAGTAATTTTTAAAGAAAGCTTTAAATTTCTTCTAAGAGGTAAGTCGATCCTAAACTTTTGATTCTCTAGTTTTAAAACAAAACAAAAAATTAGATAAACCCTACCATGGACCTACTAGAAGCTTCACCAAAAAGATAATCATATAAATACATTAGTTCACAAGACCCTAAGCTACAGAAATACACCCAGACATCCTTTTACTTTAAAATTAGGATATAATACCAATTGCCGCGCCTACAGAATACTACAGGAACACTTCAAACTGAAGCGCTTATCATGATTTTATTATTTTATTATTCGTAGAAAGTTGTCTAAAATACAATATGAAACATGATTCTTCAGTATGACTGAGAACCGGTTCTAATTCTGCGGATATTAAGCAGTTTCGAAGCCATACTGTAGAAGTGGAATTGATAGAACACTTTATATGATATGTAATATTACAAGCTAATTTGAATCAAGTGCTTCCAATTAAGGGTTACATAGATCAAACAAAGATTAACAGACGCTTTCACACAACATACCCTGGTGAGCACTTTGAACCCCCCACCCCTGATATTCTGTAATGAATTGAAATTAAGGAGAGGGAGGGGGGGGGGGAAGGATTTTTCATATGTTTGTTGGTTGTTACTTTAGGGATAGGATATATAAAACTTCCCCAACCCTACTTCTTTTTCACAATTTTTCTGATCTGAAATTCACTTTGACCGTTTGCTCATCTATTATATTTTGTGCTTGGTTACTTATGGGATGCTGTCTTCCTTGTTAAGATAAAATTTTGATATTTTCTTTATTTCTTTTGTGTGTATGTGTTATAAGTTCTGACATATAATACATCATAATTTGTTTCTTTGCACTATAAACAATAACAACTCTTTACTTTTCTTTTGAGTTTAGCTTTTCTATATTATCTTTATGTCTGTATGTTTAAAGTTCTGAGCCAATCGAGTTCTCCATTTGAGGGAAGCTTCACTAAGTTCCTGGATGAATTAGGCTATTTTATAATTAGATTTGAGTCTTTGGATGAGTTTAGGCTATTTTTCTGACATTACTTACTCCTTCGAATACAAAGCCCCTAGATGCTAGTGGTGCAGCCGCTAGTGTATGTATAAGTTCTGACATATCATACTTCATAAAAAAAAGCCGTTTGTGATATCTTAATGGAAAAAACATACCTACTTGGTCTAATAATTAATAGTAACCTTATTATATTTTTATTAAGCTATGCTCCTTTGGATAATGATATCCATATTTAATAAACCTTATAACATAAAGGAAAGGGTTTTTCAGGGAGAGAGGGGACATTGGACTATAAATTATACTTGTACCCAAAGTTTTATATGCACAGTCTCTTATTTGCTGTATCAAAAATTTGAGGTATTTGCACTAATCTTTAATGGTTTGTATGAATTAGCAGTGTCTAAACTTAGTTTATATCTACAGAGATGGTATTTTTGTTGATTATAATTTGGGGCATAGATCGATTATCATCCAATGTCTTATCCCTTAAGATCCCTGATGTTATCACTCAAAGTTAAGTAATGAAAAACACCGTTATATCATTTTTGTTTTTAAGATATTAGTCTAAATCTACCGAGTTTTAATATATAAATCACGAACTTTTTTGAGAGTTCGAACAATATTATTTTTTATTTAAATGTATTTTTTGATATTTAAGCCTTCTATGAGTATCCCTAAACTACCAATACAGTGATACCCCCCGCCCCCCCCCCCCCTTCTTTATTTTGATATAGATTGAGAATACGCGGGGATGTATTTATTTCTTATGCCTCACCCTAACCCTGTGGGGCATATGATGTGCCCTAACCCTGCAGAGCGACCAAACCTATCATAACCTAAAGTTACCTGACCTAAAATAATAAACAAAACTAAAACAAAAACTACTTCCATATTTTCAATTTATTTTAAAATTGAAAATAATTTAATATTTTTTATTCCTTTAATATCAAAATTGATTATATAATTTTCAGTTTTTCATAATATCTATTATCTAATGTGTCAAAATTTGATAATAATGATGCAAAAAAAAGTGACATGTTAGTTAACTTTAATTGCATTTTCAAACTAACATATTTTATACTCAGCCCACTCTGTTTTTCCTTTCACTCTCTCTCTCCTCTCTCTTTCTCTCTTTCTCCCTCTTACTCTCTCTCTTATTTAACACTATTCAGCCAGCTAAAAGTGAGGAATATGAGTAGTTTATCATTAAATTAATTGGCTTTTTTACTGGTCTCTTTAGAAGACTTAGTTCTTTTTCATATTCTTTAGATCAAAAGCTTATAAATTTTATATTCAAATACAAAACTTCCATTCCATATACAACGACTTTCACATTAAAGCCATAAATACTTTACTGAATTATTAAATAAATAAGAGGCAATAAAGAATCAATTAGATTTCTTATGATAGAAAATAGTTGAATTTTAAGACTTTCTGGTAGTTGCCCATTATTAAAAGGTAAAACAATCTTTTAATTTTAGAGAATTAATATTGACTGCTTTAATTAAATAACAATCCACTCATGACCCCAACCATCTTAAATTCACCCTTTCCTCTCTTTATTCTTGGACCTTTGATCTTTAATGAGAAATGCAGTTCAAGAACTTAACAAATTCAAAGAATATCTATAATACAAAGTAGCTTGATGTCTGTCCGTCCGTCCGTCCGTCCGTCTGTCTGTCCGTCGGTCTGAAGCTTAAGATCTCGGTAACCACTCAACCGATCGGATTCTACTCTTCAGGGTATATACCTATTGGTCCTGTGGTGGTTTTAAGCTATTTTCTTGGGGGGTGGGACACCCCCAACCCCCTCAAAAACAAAAAAATCCCCCCCAAATTTTTTTTTATTTCTTTTTTATTTTTATTTTTTTTTTTCATTTTTTTTTTTTTATTTTTTTTTATTTTTTTATTTTATTTTTTTTATTCTATTTTTTTTTATTTTTTTTTATATTTTTTTTTTATTTTTTTTTTTTATTTTAGAGGCTAGGGGCGAAGCCACTAATAACCATATAGAGTAGTATAAGAACTTAATAAATTCAAAGAATATAACCATATAGAGTAGTGTAAGAACTTAATAAATTCAAAGAATATAACCATATAGAGTAGTGTAAGCACTTAATATAATACAAAGAGTATATATATAGAGTAGTGTAAGAACTTAACATAATACAAAGAGTACACATATATAGAGTAGTGTAAGAACTTAACATAATACAAAGAGTATACATATATAGAGTAGTGTAAGAACTTAACATAATACAAAGATTATCTATATATAAAGTAGTGTAAGAACTTAACAAAATACAAAGAGTGTACATGTAAAGAGTAGTGTAAAAACTTAACATAATACAAAGAGTATACATATAGAGTAGTGTGAGAACTTAACATAATACAAAGAGTATAAGTAGTGTAAGATCTTAATTTAATCCAAAGAATATACATATATAGAGTAGTGTAAGAACTTAACAAAATACAAAGAGTATACATATATATGTTTAGTAGTGTAAGAACCTAATATAATACAAAGAGTATACAAATATATATACAGAGTAGTGTAAGAACTTAACATAATACAAAGAATATTCATATATATAGTAGTGTAAGAACTTAATTCAAATAGTATACATATATAGAGTATTCTAATAATAAAGGTTTTATATAATAGTCTATTACCACCATTGCATCATAGTAAGTATAGTAAGATGTAAGACAAAGTGAAATAGAGAGTGCAAATTCTTGCAAACTATTTATTTCAAATTTGCACAACAAATAATTGAAAGGTTACTTCTGCGGTTTCAAAATAGACTCATTTATTTAGTTTCTATTTAACATTTGTAATTAAAAATAGGTTCATTTAATTCTATTATTAGTTCTATTACAATTTTAGTTCTAAAATTTTTCTATATCAAACTATAAAAAAAAATCTATCCAATTTTCAACAGGTTTAAGTACATTTATTCACAACTTATTTACAAAATACTTATTTAAACTAGTAGTTATTTACATTTTTTTATTGATGTTTTTTATTCCAAATATGTTCAGTTCTAAATAATTTATGATTTAACTCAGTCAACATTTATTTCCAAAACACTTATATACATTTACAGTTTCATTATATGTTAATTTCAATATTATTTATGACCCAAATAACTTTTGTACCATCTATTTACAAAACACATATCATATATACAATTTCATAACATGTTTATTCACATATTATTTTAAATATTCATTCCTTTTCTTTAAGTTATAGCTTACAAATATGTTAATAGAAAATTGTTTATAGTTTAATTCAATTGAATTTTCTAGCTTCTATTGGTTCTGGCAACATTATTTAACAATTTTTATTAACACTTCTTTACATTTACAGTTTCATAACATGATTATTCAAATATTATTTATGATCCAAATAACTTTGTACCTTTGTACTTATTCACAAAACTTGTAGTTTCATTCAATTTTTTATTTACAACTCTGTTAACATTTAATGTTTTAAAACAGGTTACTAAAAATAGTATTTCCCGTTCTATGACAAATGCAGGAGTCCCAACATCAGAGTGGAGAAATGCAGAAGTGTTAAAATACTAATTTAATTAAGTTTTTCTATATAGGTTAGGTTAGGTTAAGATATGAATATATAAATAAGCCCCCTGCATTGGTCAGACATTTTAAAACCTGTAAGATAGTTTGAAATAGGTTAGGTTAAGTTTCCACTCCAACATTTGTCCTATGACTGTATTTCCAACTTATTTAGAAAAAAAACATTTTTATGCAGTTTAAAATTAGTTTCTAACAACATCCATTTACATTTGTATTTGAAGAAAAAATTTCAAATATTCAATAACTTTTTTTCCTATAAGTTTTAGCTTACAAATAAGTTCATAAAAATTGTAAATAGTTTAATCCAATTAAATTTTCTAGCTTCAAACTTGTTCTGGCAATGTTAATTAACAATTTTTATTTACACATATTTAAATTTACAGTTTCATAACATGATTATTCAAATATTATTTATGATCCTAATAATTTGTAGCTTTAAACAGGTTCTGGCAACATTTATTTACACAACACTTATTTATATTTACAGTTTCATATCATGTTTGTTCAAATATTATTTACAACCCTTTTGTACCTATGAACAGGTTGGCAACATTTATTGGCAACTTGTTTTCAAAACGCTTTTATTTAAACTTGGAATTTTAAAACAGGTTCATACAAATATTATTTACAACCATAATAACCCTAGTACCCTTGAACAGGTTAGGGCAACATTTTTTTTACAAAACACTAATTTTCATTTGCAGTTTCAAGAGAAGTTAATTTAAATATCAATAACATTTGAATTTATAGCTTTGAACAGGATGGCAACATTTATTGACAACTTATTTACAAACCCAGGTTCTACGAAATACCAGAAAAAAAAATCGTTTTACCAGAAAAGTGTTAAAGCTGGTCAACCTGGTATAATATACCAGTTTCGTGGTAAATTTTACCAGCAAAAATTTTAGCCAAAAAATTAGTCAAATTTTACCATTTTTTTTGTAAAATTTGACGAAACAAAAAAACCCGTTTTTTGTGTTTTAAATAAAAAACAGCTCTTCATAATCAGTTGTAGTACTTTAAAATAATGACTTTTATACAATGAAGCCTAAATTTAAATTTTTTTTTTTTTTTTCAATTTTACCACTTTTGGAAGTTTTACCAAAAATGTGGTCAATTTTACAACTCTATTTTTCAGGTTAAGTCCGAATTTTCGGACTTAGACAAAAAAACACAATTTGGTCAATTTTTACCAAAAAGTTGGTAAAATTTGACAAGGTATTTTTGTAGGCTAAGTCCAGATTTTTGGACTTTGCCAAAAAAAATGAACTTGGTAAAATTTGACCAACTTTTTGGTAAAAATTGACAAGGTAAATTTTTAGGCTAAGTCCAAATTTTTGGACTTTGCCAAAAAAAAAAACTTGGTAAAATTTGACCAACTTTTTGGTAAAAATTGACAAGGTAAATTTTTAGGCTAAGTCCAAATTTTTGGACTTTGCCAAAAAAAAAAACTTGGTAAAATTTGACCAACTTTTTGGTAAAAATTGACAAGGTAAATTTTTAGGCTAAGTCCAAATTTTTGGACTTTGCCAAAAAAAAAAACTTGGTAAAATTTGACCAACTTTTTGGTAAAAATTGACAAGGTAAATTTTTAGGCTAAGTCCAGATTTTTGGACTCTGCCAAAAAAAAAAACTTGGTAAAATTTGACCAACTTTTTGGTAAAAATTGACAAGGTAAATTTTTTGGCTAAGTCCAGATTTTTCCAAACAAACATCCTTCTACTTAATGATAAAAATCGGAAATAAAATATAATGAGGAAATATTCAGACCTAATACTTTCCAAACAAAGCATCCTTTTACTCAGCACTATTTGCTTTCGTTATATGGAATATGAAATTAATAAAATATGATGATAATGATTTTATTTAGAATTTATTTCATATTATAACATAACAGGTCATATAGATATTATCCAGGTCAATACTGAAACTACAAAAGATTGGCATCCAAGATAACAACAGTCTACTACTGATGCCTAAATGTCGATTGATAACAGTGCCACCTGGAGAGGTAAATTGTAATGCTGCTTTTATGGAGATTAATGTACTGAAGAACAATCAGGCAAGTCTCCTACCTGGAGGTACTCTGACTATTTGGCTGGAAGTTATAAAACCTGGACCTGAAAGTGCAGTATCCTGTCTCTCTGGTGACCTGGAGAATTGTTTTGAGGATCCAGAGTTTACTGATTGTTTGATAGAAACTAGTACCTCCAAATTAAAAGTGCACAAGTTTATACTTGCCTCAAGATCTCCAGTATTTAAGGTAGGTTTTTCCATTCTTACTTGTTAATTAAATTCTTGTCAATATTTTTAGGTAAATTTTTAGGCTAAGTCCAGATTTTTCCAAACAAACATCCTTCTACTTAATGATAAAAATCGCAAATAAAATATAATGATGATAATGATTTTATTTAGAATTTATTTCATATTATAACATAACAGGTCATATAGATATTATCCAGGTCAATACTGAAACTACAAAACTTACTAGTATCGTTTCTGTAAATAACATTTTTTAGAATTTTAGCTTGTGGAATGTTTGGAGCTCTCGAGTAGAACTTAATTAATAAACACCGATTGGGCGGATTGTAATCAATACGCTTTATATGTTAAAGTCAATATTTTTTAGAATTTTAGCTGTGGAATGTTAGGTGTCAACATTGTCGTCATAATAAACACTGATTGTAATCAATACGCTTTATTTAAGTTAATTTTAACTGACTAACAGAATATTCTCTGTTCAACATTGATCGTCATAATAAAACTTATTAGTATCGTTCTGTAAATTATTTGTTAATTTTAACTGACTAACATATTTTAACATATTTTCTCGGTTCAACATTGTCGTTATAATAAATAATGAAATTTTTTGTATAATCTGTGACTGTTACATGTTGAGATGGAACTCTAGTTGTTCTCCATGGAACTGCAAAGCTCCACGTACTTCAAAACTGGTTCAACTCCAAAATCCTGAAAAAGAATATTCATTTTTAAATTAAGCAATTAAAGGATTAACAAATCAAAAAGGCCTTACAAAAAGGAAAGTTAACGGTTTTGGGAAAATTTCATGGAGAAAGTAGATACAGCTTGTGTATGTGCCTGCTTATTAGAGAAAGTTTAATTCAGTTATCAATACATAACCAGACTGAGAGAAACTAAGAATGTCTTATAACGGGAATTTGGAGTTATGGTATGAATTAAATAGTCGTATGTTAGTACTAAGAGAGAGTCTAGAGATTAGAGCCAGAACTGACAATGTCGAGATCCAGAGGGAGGTTTGTAAGAGGTTATATCAACATGGATGGATTACTACACATCTTAATCGCTGCCGTCCTTCCCCTCTGCTGCCCGCCGCTGCCCAGGCTGCCGAACTGGCAGCTGTTCTTCACGAAGTAAACATGCACGAGGATGAATGTAATGCTGTTTAGATTTTAATAATATCCTGAATGTACTGTTTCAATAATATAAAGTAGTAAAATCTAATTTTAAATAGCTACCTATCTAGTACATTATTTTTATGTATTAACTTTTGTCTAACCAGTTTAATATCTATCTAATAAATTTAATAATAGCTTAATTGTTAATATAATTTAGTATACAGTTTCATAAAGGTAGTTCGATGTGTGTCTGTGTATATTAACTTCATATTTGTTATGCTTGTATACATGGAAACTACCTTTTGGGGCCGAGGTGTTGCCGTAGTTGCGTGTAGGATTATTCCAACTATCTTTTATTACAAATAATTAAACACTTACTTTTAACGGATGAATTTCTGATGGCAACAGCTTCATGTTGGTGCAAGAAATGTTCCACGGTCGAATTGCGGTCAGCTTATAATCAGAGAATACACCCAGCTGTGTGCGAAGCTAAACCTGAAAAAGAATATTAATTGAAATATAATTTATATATATTTTTAATATTATTTTACATAAAACACATCTTATAATATCTTTCTATTAAGGGTATAAAACTTCGTTACGCTTAAAACAATCATAAACCTTAAAGGGCGAATATAGGTTGGATATAATATGAGCTTATTTCAAAGGTGCTATTATATAAATTATAATAAATAATTTAAAGATAATGACATATCTAATTGTATTAGTCTGTTTACAGCTTATAAAACCTGTCTAACTCAAGATAATATTATGTAATTAGTGTGGTTCCCTAAGAACTCAAACACTCTACCGGTATCACACAAGGCTTCGTAGCAAGGTTGAATTAAAAAGGTTTCGTTAAAGGATAGTCTTAATAACATGGCCTAAAATATCCATGTTCTTATTAAAATTATTTTAACACTTACTTCTATGTAAACCATTCACTAATTGCAGCGCCCATATATTTTCTCACGAATCTGATTCCTGGTTAAGTCTGAAAAACAATATTAATTGAAATATAATTTGTTAATATTTCTATTATTATTTATATATATTAATAGTAGAATACTTTAAATATTAAGAATAGGATAAAAAGTCGTTCTTATATCATATATCAAAAAGGTTTAAAAAATTATAAAACAAACAGTTTATCGAAGTAGCTTAAAACCATGCGTAAGGTCCTATAAATTATATTGATTTTTTTATTACATTATTTAAAACTTACTTCTATGTGAGCCAATCTTTAATTGCAGCGCCCAAATAGTTATTTCTGATGAATCAGTGTTGCTGAACCTGAAAAACAATATTCAATTTAAATATAATTTATTAATATTTCTTACATTCATATATATTAAACCCGGATTATTTAATATTAAGAATAGGATAAAAGGTGTTTCTTAGATCAAATCAAAAAGGTTTAAAAAAGGCTTAAAACAATTATCCTATTATATAAATATATTAATATTGTTCTCTTTTACAACGAAGCTTTTTATTTATTTTAATCTATAGCTGAAACTCAAATTAAAAATAGGATGAGGCCTCGACTTTTCTCTTCCTACTTTAAGTGCCCCTAGAGGCTTCTAAGGGGCATAGCCGCTAGTAAAACTTAAACCGTTAATCGAAGGCAGCCTAAAACCGTACGCTCAAGGTCCTATATTATTAATGTTTTTATATTAAAATTATTTAAACACTTACTTTTACGCAAA
The DNA here is from genome assembly GCF_053477335.1 of Acartia tonsa. Lineage (NCBI taxonomy): Eukaryota > Metazoa > Arthropoda > Copepoda > Calanoida > Acartiidae > Acartia > Acartia tonsa. The sequence continues at coordinate 7,648,346 of NC_137265.1, read as the reverse complement.
CCACTCTTTGATTGCAGGGTCCATATACTAACAGCCAAGACTGAAGGTGGACACGTACTTTTTTAAACATCTGACTATCATCTCTTTGATTGCAGGGTCCATATATCAACACTAACAGCCAAGACTGGTAGACAAGTACTTTTTTAAACTTCTGAATATATAGCTCTCTAGGAGTTCTTAACTGACATTCATATAAATCTTGTGACATGGACCATCTCCTGTCAATCATACTTGGATATAACACGTATTTTCTCTAAGAGACTTGAACTATAACACTCATTGTTTACAATAGTTTTCAATCGGTATAGCGGCATTCATGCACATGCTCTGTACAGGTATACAACTTTATATTGAAAAATATTTCTTTTATATCCATTGCAATATATTTTTTTATATTTTATCGATGATATTTCATTTAAGTCATTGCCAAAAATATATTACATTCACATTAAAAAAAATTTACATTTATTTAACTTTCGTAACCCTGTTTTCAGATGATAAAATCAACGTGCTGGACAAAGTTGCCAAACTTTAAAAAACACCTTATGTATATAATATCATTTTAATATTTTACCGGTTAATTAATTAAAACTGCATAACTTATATAATTCATGAAATGTTATTATTCGTTGAAATTTTACGATTAAAAATATAACTGTCTTGCAAAGTGTTTTGCCACCTATTCAATCTGTATGTTGGCAACCGTAACTTTCCATCGGCGCAATAATTCAACTGGACTATATGACTACGGTGCATTTTTGTATTTTAGTAATCATTTTTAGTGAAATTACAGTGAATTAAGACGTTAATATGTATCATTCTGTTTTATAATTCAAATTTTATCATTAATTATTGAAAATTCTTTCTAAAATATTCTTCGTATTCGTTTTTTCTCCCATTTTTGGGACTCTTTTTAGCTTACGTAATATACAGGACTTTTTTAAATGTAAAATTAATAAATATATGTCTTGCACCGTAGTATAAACGGATTGTCGCAAATATAGGAGTACAATTATAAGAATGAAACTACTATTTTGGCCCAGAGGTGCCGGAGGCACTGGCTAAAAATAACTGTTTTTAATCTTATGCTTTTAGATTTTTATATTCGTAGAAAACCATGCATATAATACGATATGCTAGTTACCTAGTTTTTTGGCGTATGAATGAGAACACCTGTTCCTATCCACCGGATTCGAATGAATACGAGCTATTTTTATTTTGTAATTTTTTATTTCTTAAATATTCTACCTTTTCAGATAGTTCTGAATAACAGGCTATTCAAGTTAATCACCTGGGTACGCGTACATCATAATAACAGGTATGGGTGTATATTAGCTGTATAAGATTTATTTTTTTTCTCCTGCTACAAAATTTGTTCTAAATAAATAGGGGGGGGGGGGGGAAGTTTTGACACATTTGCGTAAACAGGGAGTATAGGCTTTATCTTTGGACTGAGAGTATAGGTTATTAGGGATAAAATCATTCTTATATGATGAATTTTCCCAAGTTTTAATATTTTTTGGATAGGCCTCCAGGTTCCGGAGCTCCAGGCCTTCTCCCCCCCCCCCCCTTGTTTAAGGACAAATAAAATACCGGAAAGTTAAAAAACATTAATCACACCCCTCCCAAAAATAAACAAGACAAACAAAATAATCATTCCTCAAATTAGGATGGATCCATACCAATACCACGAGCTGCATGACAGATGGGACGCCCTCATGGTTAGGATGTTGAGACTCTTCTCCAAGCTAAATATTCGAGTTCAAGAAGAATCATGTGGCATTGATGACGCTGTTGAAATAGTAAAACTGTTATACCATCACGGTTGGGTAGAGACACACTTAAAGAAGATTGAACCTATGCCCGAGAATCTCTACGAGAACGAGAGACCCCGCCTGGATGATACCGAGAGACGTGTCATTGACCATGAAGCCGACTGTGCACCTTTCCTCACCAACGTCAGCCCTTTTTTCTAAATAAAACCCAGAGTAACAAGGTAAAAACTACGAAATTATTGCAGGGGTGTATATTCTGCTCCGGGGGGGGGGGGAGGGGAGGGGGAAAAAAGAAATAAGTGGATCAATGATGGAAGTTGCTTCAAATCACCTGCTCTTGTTCATGGCTAGTTGTCTTTTGTAGCAGGGGAAAAAATTGTCTTTAACCAAAAAATGTTTCAGAATTCTTTGAGTTTCTTCATTAAAAAACGCTTTAGTTTTCTCATTTTTAATTCAATGTTCTTTCCTTTCAGGGAAGAGAAAGGAGAAGCTAGGAGAAGCCGAGCTCGCCGCCGGCGATTTCATCCAGCCTCCGGATATCCATGCTGAAAGCGAATTTTAATTGTAATTTGTGGCGTTATCCTCTTAGAAAATTTTGTTTGTATTATTTAACTCCCCATCCCCCCCCCCCCCCCCAAACTAAATTGCTGGGTTAGGTTAGGCTAGGTTAAGTTATACGGCTAGGTAGAGGCCAGGGGCCGTTTTTCTAGGGGGGGGGGTATTTCCTAAGAGGATAACATCAATTTGTTCTTTCAGAACATTTACGTTAACCTCTCTTTGATTGCAGCGCCCATATATTTTATAATTAAGTACCCATGGTGACAGTGATCGAGCCCCACTGGTCGTGCAGATATATAATTTCCTGCATATAAACATTAATAAACATTATTTACCCCTAAAGCCGACGATTACGTATGCACGTGTACAGTTTTTTAAGCTTCTGGCTATAGCTCTCTAGGAGATCTTAATTGATATGTTTTATTTTTTGTTTTTGTTTTTTGATATTTTTGTTATGTTGTTTTTTATTATTTATTATTATTTATTTTATAGCAAATTAACAAATTTTCTGGGTTCAACATTGTTGTTATAATAAAACTCCATGCAACTGCAGAATTCTGCAAAAGTCACGACCAGTGGGGCTCGATTATATATGCGTTCGTCGGCTTTTCAGGGAAGGCAGGAAATTTATATAGGTATTATCCAGGTCAGGACTGGAACAAACAAAATATTATGTATATTGTATATAGTTATTTTTTTCAAAGTAAAAAAATGTCAGACCAACGCTGGATGACGTATGTATAATTGGATCACAATTTTGATAGGTAAGTTTAATTAATTTTATAGACAATCAAAGAATAAATAAGGGTATTTTCTTGTTTGTAACTCTAACTCTTTATTTTGTGAGTTCCTTTGACATTTAATTTTGGTTTAAAAAAGTGTCACTCCCCCCCCCCCCCCTTTTTTACTTTCTCCTTCTTTCGTTATATGTAAACAAGTAATAACCTTATTATTATAACCAGGGGTGTATATTCTGCACAAGATTTATTTTTTTTCCCCTGCTACAAATTTTTTTATTTTTTTTCCCCCCTAGATTTTTCTGAAAAAGTAGGGGGGGAAATAGAAAAATATTTAAAGAACTCTATACTTCATTTATTTTATCCCTCCTACCACACATTTCTTTAGTTTTTTTTCACCAAGGAGGGGGGGGGGGGGAAAGGGAAAAAATGTTTTCAGTTTTCTTAATTTTTACATTTTTTTTTCCTCCAACCACTTATTTTTTATTTCCACCCCCCCCCCCCCCTGAGCAGGGGATCCCATGCAGAATATACATCCCTGATTATAACATATACTTCTTATTTCAGGAGTTACCTATACACCCCTGTTAGACGTTATTGCAATGGGAGACAATTTGATTGGTACACTCTCTAAAGCTCTACTGAAGCGTATAAGAAGTGGAGATAAGAGGAAAAATGTACAGGTGACTTTTTACAACTAATTATTTCTACATATTTAAGATGAGACCTTACTTTTCATTACTGTACTTAAAGTATAATCTATGCTCGACTTTAATTTCTATTTTTCACTTGCAGTCAGCGCACTATAAACATGCTTGCTCTTACACCAGTATAGTCATATGTACTGTAATCAATTGACACGTGTAGCTTGCCCAAATAACGATCCATAACAACTCCCCTATATTATTTTAAATAAGTAATTCACTAATTATGTAATCTTTTTCCAGTTGCAGCATAAACTGAGGTCCATAAGAAAACTCTTCCTTAATGCAACGAGAAACAGAAAATGGCGCAAGAAACCTCCACAAAGTGAAGACAGTCAGCCATTACTAGAAGAAGAACAGCAGGAGGATTTGATGGATGTGGAATATGAGAACGAAACTGCATCGTCAAAAGGTAACCTACAATATCTGTAATATAAAGTAGAACGATGTCGGTCTGTCTGTTTGTTGTTTGTTTGTCCAAATTCCCACAAACATTGTCTCCCAATTTTTGTTTTTTATTTTCCTTTCAATCTAAATTTCAAACAATTGGTTTGATCAAACGTTAGTTAAGTTTGTCTCAAGATATCCTTGTTCCAGGGGTGTATATTCTACATGGGATCCCTTAACCTAACCCACCTTCACCCACTCTCTACATTTATCTACTTTTTCTGGAATTTTTAATTTTTTAACTTTCTAATTTGACTAGTTTTTCTTTACGGCATTATCCTTATACTAAAGTAACAGGATGTCTGTGTGTCTGTTCAAAAGGATCTTGCTAACCGCTGAACCGATTGGGTTCTCCTTTACAGGGTACCTTCACATAGGTCCCGGGAAGGTTTATAACTATAAAACACCATGTTTAACATCGTATTTTTTTAGGTAAAGTTTGTACAGGCTGCAATACCAACTTCACAAAGGAAACCGAAAGTATATGTTATCAATGCTACGCAAACCAAGTTTTGGAGCGATTAAATAACAATCCTGAAGAAACAAACTACATTAATATTGTTGTAGACAATATTAACAACAATAATACCAACGATAATAATGATGCAGACAATGACAGCATTCAAGATGCCGAGGACTGGGACCACGTCGAATTGTTTGATATACCTGAAGATTATTTTGACCCAGATGATGACGATGACCCTGATGACGAACCTGATGGCGAACCTGATGGCGATCATGACGGGGATAAATTCAAACATCTTACAGAACTTGAGAAAGAAATTGTTAATGATTTCAGAAGCGTTTGTGTTCTAGACAACCCCATCTCTCACAACAAAGTTAGAATCATCCTGGCAATTCTGAAACGCTCGTGTATTTTCAAATTTCCGTCATATAATACATTATTCAAACCCAAATACAAAGTTGAAATCAAAGAAAACAAATATAATCCTACAAATGCTCCTGGTTCACTGATTGAGTGCAGGTATGTTTATATACGATTTAGAAAGCGTAGCATTTCTATAATCATTACCAGAATTTCCGTACGTCCATTTTAAACATGTCGATTTTTCTCCTTTTTTAACAACAAACTTTCAAGTGTTCTAATTATCAGTTTGATCATTCTTTGGTATATTGCTTCCTGCGACAACTTGAGAACAATATTATAAGCGAAGCCACTCTATAATTAATTCCTTAAAATTTAAGTATGTGCATAAACCTTATCCTTCTTGAAGTATTTTTTTTTAACAAATTTACTTACATTCAATTTTGGTTCGACTTTAATATTTTTAAATTCAGTTCAGATACTTCACAATTGTTAATGTCCGTTTGTCGTACCGTTACAGTGCTTTGGTTTTTATGGATGTTGTCATCCTTGTTCCATTACTTTTCATCGTAATATTATTTGGAGCCCGATGGTGCAAAATTTCTTTGAATTGTGCAAGTTTTAGTTAAAAATATATTTCTCTTTCCAGATTCCCTACCTATGAGATCCTCCAAGACGCCATCACAGACTTTAAACGGTTGAATGGACAACAGGCCGTTGATGATCATATAACTTTTGACATCTCGGGCGACGGAGTGAAAGCAGCTCAGGGATCTCATATCTCCTATTATACTGTCTGGATTAGGTAAGTAATTAATATATTGTGGATTTGAAAGGGTTGGGTTGGGATAAAGTTCTTTTCATATACAGCATGACCCTCGAAAAAATATTTTTTAGGATTGGCACCCTATATTTCAAAGGATATCAAAATATTTGTTTTACATCAATTGACAGCCCAGATTTTTAAAGCCAAAGTTTAGGAAACCATTCAATAAAGAAATAAGAAAGAAAACTAAGTTTACAATTGATACTTTTTTCTATTGCATACATATATAAAAATCTGTCTTACTGTATACCAGGACTTAATTAATACCATAAGTAAACCTAGTTTTTACCACTTTTACGGTAAAATTTTACCAGCCTTTACGTTTTATAAATCAGTAACTACAATTTTAAGTCTAAGGTATTAAATGCTATTATTATTAATTCTTCTTTATTATTTCAGGTTATTCTTCAACAAGGATTTCAGTGTTATATTGCCAGTCAGCATATTTGAGAAGACGAGGAGGCGTCCCTACAGTTACAACTTTCTGGATAATGTTACCCGATTCATCAACAAACTAATTCAAGAAGGATTACCTGGACATACCTTTCAATGTAGAACCATCATCCACGATGCCGTTGCGAGAGCCGATGTATTCGGCATTCTTGGCCATGGATCAAAAAATGGATGCCCACACTGTGACCTTCCAGGGATGGCTTTTTCACAGACTTATCTCCGTCAAAAGAACTTGGTATTGTTCGAATCAATGAATGTATTTTACCCCAGTGACAGTCAAAATATGGGTACGCCGAGGTCTGACGAGAAATTCCGCAAGTTAGAGGAAAATAATCAGAACATGAAAACCAGTTTTTCTGAGCTTGACCCGAGCTTGGATTTAATACAAGATACCCCCAGTGATCCGATGCACGCGTTGCACCTGGGCTATGTAAAGAAAGTGATGACGTACCTGAAGAAAGGACGTAATAGTTATCCAGAATTGGAAGAAGAAGACTTAGTTCAAATGGAGAGAATTACAGGGATGTACTGCATTTGACTAAAGAAATGACGCGTAAAATAGGTGTTTTCTTCGCGCATTTCTCGGCACTGCGATAAAATTCTGCATTTTTAGATTTATGTCTATTACACATTATTTGTACGCCTTGTTATGCCGCTTAAAAGAGTGTTAGTTTGAAAAGTTTAAAGAACTTAAATTTTGAAAATTTTCTCCTTATCACCCATATTTTACCATGAACTGCAGTAACTCCAATTATAGATGAAATCAACGATCAATTGAAGCTTGTTGGCGATTTTGATCGCGTTCCCCGTACGTCCATCATGCGCCTGACAGAGAAGAAGCTAGCCCTCAATTTGAAAAGTTCTGAATTCAAAGTACTGGGCTTTTACCATATGATATTTTATGCAGAGGTAGGTTTTTACCATATTATAATCTTTTTAGAATTTAAAGCTTATTTCAGTTTCATTATATTGTATAGCAATAACATTCTTTTTAAATTTGCGCACGTGTGCTATATTATATATATATTTCTATTGAGGAGGGTGGACTTCCAATAAGTATATAGGGCGAAGCCCCTAGAGGCTAGGGGCGAAAGAGCTAGTTTTACCTTAAATTATTACAATGTTTTTTTTTCCAGTTGGCAAATCTTAAAGATGAACAACGTCTGATATGCAAGTTTTTATTCCACATATTGCGCAGTCTCGAAGAGCATATAACAACTGAACGTGTGGCTGAGCTCAAGACCATGATAATGGTCCTGAACTCAAAATTGGCGGAGATGTACGGCGAATCGTGCTTGAGTTACAATACTCACATGCTTTACCATATGCCGGAACATGTCCGCCGATTTGGACCATCCATGGCGTTCAGTTGTTATGCTTTCGAAAGTGCCAATCATGTGATATCAACTTACATCCGAGGATATAATTTTGGCCTTAAAGAGGTTTCAAACAGGTAATACTATTTTTTTTTAGTTGAGTTCCTTTGACTTTTAGTTTTGGTTTCAAGAAGTGTCACTTCTCCCCCCCCCCCCCCACTCTTTACAAATTTTAATGTAATTTTTAAAAATGTAACATAACTTTCTTTCCGTGTATTGCTGATCAAACACTTAAGCTATAACGATTTCACCAGCAACATACCTTTCCGTTTAACAGCCATTAATGACATAAATGACATATTTAGATTGTTGATATTTCACACAGTGAAACCGTACATAAATGAAAAGCTGGCTGTCAGGGGAAAAAGGAATGCCAACAAACGAAAGTTCGAAAGAAATCAATTCTATACAGACTGCCAAGACCTCTACTTTGTCCCAGACTGCCGTCGTGATAAAACAGTATGGTTGGTCCACAAAGTGAGGACATTTTTTCCGGCATACACCTTTCCTGAAGATTCCAGAATAATAGGTAGGGGTGTATATTTTGCACATGATTAATTGTTGTATAGAAATATTTCATGAACTATACATTTCATCTAATTCCTTTTTAACCTACCACAATTTATTTGTAATTCTCTTATCATGCCAGGAGGAGAGTGTGGTAAAGGGGGGAGGGGGGGTCTAGGAAATATGAATTAAGTTTTATGGTTTTAAACACTGAAAATATACACCCCTGGTATTAGGAGTAGGCAAGACTGACGATCCCGAAGACTATAGCCATCCTCCAACACAACTAGCCTCCAACCTACTGAAGTACAGAGTAGCACATATCTCCGTACACCTGTTGCATCAAGATGTCTCCATCGTAATTCCTATCGGAATTTAATTTTGTACATTGAAAGCAGAGAAAGGGGGGGGGGGGGGGAAATGACACTTTTTGAAACCAAAACTAAAAGTTCCATATTGTACCCTTATAAAACAACTGCCATGCAAAATGACAGATCTGTAACTGTTTCTTTAGTTCAGTTCCTTTGACTTTTAGTTTTGGTTTCAAAAAGTGTCACTTCCCCCCCCCCCCCCCCCTTTTGTTATAATATGTATGTAAAATGTTGTAAAATTCAACTGAAGGCCCTTCCCTCTTTATTTGGAATTTATGTGAAATGTACTTTAAAATATTTTTTTCATTAAAATTATTTTTTATAGCTAATTTTAAAAAAGGCATTTCAACTAAATTTAGCAAAACCCTACCTTTTTGGCCATCGATGGGTATGAAGTTAAAGTGTTATAAGTCTAGTCTGTAATTTGAAAGAGTACATGTTTGCAATTTAATTTAATTTTACATAAAATTTTAATTTCTGTCTACACATTTCAGATTTAAAACTATGCAAATTGCCCATGCCAACGACCTGGATACAACAGCGTAATTTCGACTGGCAATTGATCAAGCTAGATCCCAAAATGACGAGGACTGGAAAGAGTGCTAGTTCTGTAAAGGTAAAAATTATATTTAAGGCCTAATTTACTATTGTACAAATTGCTGCTACCCTTCGCTCTTAAAACTTATAAATTCGCATGTTACCGGATCGAAAGGAAAACCTTATCGGTTCATGCTTAACAGACCACAAAAGATTATTGACCAAGTATAATTATTTATTAATTTTCCACAGTGTGTTTAACATTTGATATTAGTAATTAAAATTCTAGGGGCGTAGCCACTGCTATCTAATATCTTTTTATGCATTGTAAATACAACAATTATTTCTTGTTTTAGAACAACAAGCCTACTGGAGGTGGCAAACCTAATGGAAGTGCCAGAGGTGGAAGTGCCAAAGCTCCAAGTGCCAAAACTGGAAGCAACAAATCTACTGGAGGTGGCAAAGGTACAACAGCAAAGGTAGGATTTTAAGTTTTATTGTTATCGGTTTTTGGTTTGTTGGTGTTTTGTTGTTAAACTAAACTTACTAACATGATGTCTGTTTGTGGGTTTGTACCAACAAATCTCGTTAACCGTTGAACAAATTGGGTCCCTCTAACCATATAACTTAACCTAGCCTAACCTAACACAGTCATTTTGTCGGGAGAGGGGGGGGGGAGGGTAAAGTTTTAAAAAATAGAAGAAAAAAATTAGGATAATGCCGGTGTTGTTTAAAACTATAATCCTCGGTAAGTAATGCTTTACAATAATTATCTATATTATTTTTAGAACACAACTAGAACCTCAACATCTCCAATGAGGCCAATAAATATTACCCCACCTCCATCTCCACGGGCACGGCACCACTCCGCGAGTCAACGGACCGCGAGAGTTGTAGTTCCTCCTGCAACATCATCACGATCCCAGTCCCAGTCATCACGACCCCAGGGATCATCTGGCCCTTCTGGTGAGATGGAAGAAAGCGAGGTATTATTTTTATTTCATTTTGTCATCCAGAGGATACAAATTACAATTATTTAGGATATATATCGACTTAGCCTGGAAAAAATAACTTGTAAGATTTGACTAAATTTTTGGTAAACATTGACCAATAAAAATTTACCTTGTAAATTTTTACAAACAAGTTGGTCAAATTTTACCAAGTTGATTTTTTGGTCAAAGTCCAAAAATCTGGACTTAGCCTAAAAATTTACCTTGTCAATTTTTACCAAAAAGTTGGTCAAATTTTACCAAGTTTTTTTGTTTGTCAAAGTCCAAAAATGATGGAAGATGCTTAGGATCACTTGCTCTTGTTTGTGGATAGTCTTCTTTTCTACCACGTAGTTTTTAAAATACCAAGACTTGAAAATATGTGGTTTAATATGTTTAATTTTAAGGATTTGTTCACCGGGGCCGTTATGAACCAAATTCAGAACCAATTTCAGCAGCTACGTACTTTCTTGACCTCACAAATGAAAAATCAAATAGAGCCCATTAATGCGTCCATCAGAAACTTGGTAAACAAAACGTCCACAAACCATGAATTAGTGAAGAATGAAATCAAAGACCTGCAAGACAGTGTATCAAGAGATATGGCTGAAAATACTGTAACCCTGACAACAGAAATGAAGAAAACCGGCAAAATTGTGGAAACCTTGGTGACTGATCTAAGAAGACTGACCAATGTGGATGAGCTTGATGAGGAGGAGGCGAATAAAGGGCCTAGTGAGAATCAGGATGTTGTCGTGGACCAGATTTTCTCACCAGAATTTTACAAAGAAAGAATAAAGAACCATGACCCCTTGGAAAAAGATGGTTATATGAGAAGAGAAGAAATTATCTTTTTCATCCAAAATTTCGAAGACTCACGGAAAGTGGATAAAGGCTGGCAAACCTTACTGAAAGTATGCCGAGACATCATAACCTTCCTATATGTCGTGTTCGAGCAGTTCACCTTTGACGCCCGCATCACCGCTGCCTTTTGGACTGCTCCGGAAGTTATTGATGACGAAACTGGTAAGTAAATATTATTTTGTAAATTTGACATGATGAGAAAACGTTTAAAACAGGGAGAAGGGAGGTGGGGGCAAGGGAAATAAACCGAATAAAAGGGGCATTCCTATTCTTGCTAGCAGGTGACCATGTACAATAATCTTTTTATATATATATTTTATTTGTGAAAATAAATCTTGTGCAGAATATACACCCCTGGTACAATAATAAACATGTACCTATGCATAGTTAATTGAAAATTTCATTATTATTTCAGTGGAACGTTTCTTGGATCATTGTAAGTTAGTGCTTAACGAGACGTACCTACATGAAGCTATCCCACCAAATTTGTGGAGAACAGGAACCTATGTGTCTTCAAGCGACCTTTTTCTAGTGAGGAACCACATACAAGCTTGTAGGTAATTCAATTATTTATCGCATCTATTCCGCGTCTATTAAATGTGAAAGTGGTAGTTTCACAAAATGCATTTCAATGTTCTTTAGTTAAAAAAGTAGTTTCACGAAATGTTAACTGCATATTGTATTCTTGTTAAATTGTTAAACTACATTTCTATGGCATATGTTTCAAAGAATTTCAATTTTGTACCATGTATTTTTTTATGTGGCAAGACTTTTAGTTCATCTTTTCTTGATATATGTTATATGTTATATATTGAGACTGTTTTGATATAAACCCTTTTTTTATCTAGGTTCAAGCGCAATTTCGAACTAACTTTTAAAAAGGACGCGACTGGTTTTTGTGAAAATAAGAAGAGGGCCGAAGATTATATGATTGCTAATGAGGATCCTGTCTGCTGGAGGTTATTTCGAGGGCTGGTAACGCGAAAACAAGAACGCGCATTGTCAACCCCAAACTTCAAGTATGAACAGGTTTTTGAAATCAAGCCAAGGAAGGAGACAAGCAATAAGAAAGGCAAGAAAGACAAGAAAGACAAGAAAGACAAGAAGGAAAAGCCACAGAAACGATCAGCCTTACAGATGTGTGAATTTTATCTGGCCCCTGCAGAGATACAAAGAATTAAGCGGCGTATTAAACCGAAGACAATCACAACTTCAACACCAGGTGTTACAGCCGAAGACAAGAAATTTTACTACATGTTAGGTGCCCACTCAATGGGTTGCTTACCCCACGAAGTTCAAGGAAAGAACCCGATTTACTTGAAAAGAAACAATGACAGGTCGAGTACTTCATTTCAGATCAAAAATTATGCAGACATTGGTGGGAATGCAAAGAAATCCAAGCAATTTTTCAAGACAGTCCATAGTGATAAGAAGGTTATACAAAGAGCTGTAATGTATTATTCGTACGCCACAAACAATTTGAAACCAGAAATGAGTGAAGAACAGACAAAGATTCACAATGCCAGTGAGAAAGCAACAATAATTTCCAGACATAGAAAGATGAATGCTGCTGATGAATCCACTGCTGATGATTCCACTGCTGATGATTCCACTGCTGATGATTCCACTGCTGATGAATCCACTGATGGTGAAGACAATGATGGTGGAGGCAATGCTGTTGAAGACAATGATGCTGAAGGCAATGCTGTTGAAGAAAATGGTATGGAAAACATTGCTGATGAAGAAAGCAACAATGGTGAGGAGCTTGTAATTGATGACGGAGGCGACGACGTTGAAATGAATTCAAATGATGATCAGATTGGGAATGAGTTACGCATACCACCCGCGGAGAATCCAGCAGTAACTCCAGAACCAGTAAAGCAACCAGTAAAGCCACGTAGGTTATATGAAGATCCAATTGTCAACAGCCAGTCCAATAATAAACCCAAAGTAAATGTATTTAAAAACATCACAAGCTCCAAAAGGAAGAAGCATGGAAAGGGCTCGAAAAAGTCGAAGAAGATAATTATTTCTGAAACAGACGATGAGGGCCAAAATGTGGGAAATCTTGATGATACAGTCCCAATGCAAGATGATGAACAACCACCAAACTTTCCACCACTGCAAAGACAGAAAGAATTTTATGGACGAAATAATTCAATCACAGGTACATATTTGTTGAACATTAATTATTATTTATAAGTTTTATCTTTCCTTGTATTGTGTATATACTGCACAAGATTATTTTCCTCTGCTACTAATTTTTTTTAAATTTTTCTTCCCCCCCCCCCCTATTTTTTTTTCACCAAGTAGGGGGAAAATTGAAAAATATTTAAAGAACTCTATGATTTATTTATTCTATCCCTCCTACAACACATTTCCTTTTAAAATTTTTTTTTCAACCAAGTAGGGGGGGTGGGGGGGTGGAAAAAATGTTTTCAGTACTTGCTTTTTGTTTGGAAACGTATAAAATTAATGTATAAATTAATTATTTACAGGCAACAGTAACGAGAGACAGGTGACTGGAAAGGCAACAAGTGTCGTGGAGGAAAGCAGCAGTGATGAGAATGATGAGGATGCCGAAGGTATTGTTATTTATAGTTTGAAAAACGTAGGAACTGTATCACCTAAATTTAAGTTTATTAATATTTTAGTTGAGAAGTAGTCTTAGATAAAAACCCTGTGGATTAATTTTGTTTTAAGGGAAACTTCGTACAGGCCCTGACAGGGTTTTAGGCTAAAATTTGTATGGGCGCAGCCGCTATCTATAATACTAAGTAGCTTAATGTCTGTCCGGCCGTCAGAAGCTTAAGATCTCAGTAACCACTGAATCGATCGAGGTTACGGTAAAATTTTACCACCTTTTAAATCGTATAGGCTGGTAAAATTTTACCATAAAAGTGGTAAAAACTAGGTTTTTTATGGTATTAATTGTATCCTGGAGATCGGATTCTACTCTTCTGTGTATTGGTCCTGCGGTGATTTTAAGCTATTTCCTTGGAGGGGGGGGGGGGGGGGGGGGTTGGGTAACATTTATACTATTTGAAATAATGACTATAATAATTATTTAGATGATGTGGCGATCATTCCAAAGAACCGGGAGCGAAGGCAAACCGCATTGGAAGCCGAAGCAAAAACCAAGAAAAGTTTACAGCTGGACAATGAACCATCATTCGAGGTGGATAACGAAGATGACGGAAACCAGAGTGACGAAATTGTGGAGGTTGAGGACATTGAGGGCAAGAATGACGGCAATGCAAGTAAGGAAATTCGGATACATCCATGTGGAATAATATTACCCAAACTTGCCATTATAATTGAAAACCACACGGGTCATTATGAGGTTGTTGCAGTAGGCTCAAATGTTTCTATATACAACCAAATGGAAATTTTAGAACTCATCAACATTGACGGTAAGTTACAGGTCTTAATGGAATAAATGGGGGGGGGGGGGGGTGGGCGAAAGTGACACTTTTTTGGGGCTTTTATTGGCGGTTCTCGGCGGTGGCGACGCCGTTTCTTCACAGTTCCATATTGTACCCCTATAAAGCAACTGCCAATGCAAAATTCCCCCTTTTATCTTTGATTGGCATATAAATATAGGGTAAAAAATATTGCTTGTTTTCATTTGAATCTGATTAATAGTAACTAATGTTCATATAGGTATGGAAATAATATTGAAGCTACAATTATGTACATTTGCTTTAACATTTTTTATTTCTTTGTAGGAGAAAAAGCAAAGTGGAAAAAAGATGAAGAAGAAGGTGATTTAATTTCTGACATCAAAGAAGAAGCACCAGAAAGTGATGATACAGATCAAGGTCATCAATCAGACCCAGACACTGGAACTGGCAGTAGTAGTAGTAGTGAAGAAGAAGAAGATGAACGCAGGCCAAAAGCAAAAGTGGCCCAAAAGCCAAAGCCTACCAAAGAAGTTCCTAAACGTCCCAGAAAACAAACAAAATTTCCATCAACGAATCAAATTGAAGCGGTGTTGTACAGAAACCAGAGCAGAGCAAGCACGAGCAGAGCACAAAATGAAAGCCGGGAATATGCTGAAAGTTGCGGAGGCACATCAAATCCTGATACAGACGTAAACCCAGAACCAGGTTGTAGTTATAGTCAACTCAGTGCAGAGCCAGGTTGTAGTAATAGTCAACTCAGTGAGCAACCTAACCAAATTAGGATGCAGCAAATGTTGAACAGAACAAATACACATTTGCCCGATTTCGGCCAGCGTGGTGAGACTCGGACAAGAAGAGATGCCAACAAACGAGTAAAGGCCAACATGAAGAAGCAAAGATTGTGGGAACAGGGACACAGGCCTGAAGATGATGAGTTAGAGAAGAAGAAAAGATCAAGCTCCAGACCACCACAGAGAGCAAGTTCTCAACAATGTTCTCAAAACATAAGCAATTACAGTATCTTTGGCAGCTACATTACAGCTGATTCGGGAAAGGGGTGTATATTCTGCACAAGAAATATTGTTTGTCCACGGCTAAAAATTTTTAAAATTTACAAATGTTTTCAGTTTTCTTAATTATTACCTTTTTTTCTTACCTCCATCTATTTATATTTAATGAAATATAATATACATCCCTGAGCAGACTTGGAAAAAATATTACACATCCGAACCATGTAGAATATACATCCCTGGCAGAATGGAGACAAGTATTATCCGTCGGAACTTTCGTCTGAAAACGAAGAACAAGACGAAGAACAAGACGAAGAACAAGACGAAGAACAAGACGAAGAACAAGACGAAGACCTGATTATAGGTCGCAGTCAATCCCAATAATTCCAGGACTTTACGTATATATATATTTATATGTAATTTTTTTTGATTTCATAAGTTTCATCTTCAATTTTTTTTTATAATATCTAGAAAGGAGTCTTTTCCCAAAATGCATTTGAAGTTAATTTAGTGAACCGTATATTTGAACCTGTTTAAATGTGTTTAAACTCTATTTATATGGCATAAATTTGAAGAAAGTTAAATTTTCTACCACGTACTTTTACCATCTTAACAAAGAAAAATATGCAATTCACAAAATTAAGTTCAAATGCATTTTGTGAAACTACCCCTTTCCACCAATTAAGTTTAATGAGCTTAAAGTTAAGAGCTTAAACTGAAAATTTTTTGTTGTATAATCTGTCGCATTTTTTGTAATTCAGTATATAGCAGTTGTAGTTTACCCCCTAAACTAAGGAAAAAAAGTATTCAGAACTAGCTTTTGTTAATTTTATATATTTGTTTAATTTTGTATAAAAATATTATATATATGACAGTTATCGTAGGGAATGTTTTAATTAATACGGTGGTAGATTTCCATGGTAAAATGCGTAATGTTTATGTGCTGTAATTAAAAAAGAGAACGTTTCAAATTTGTATAAACTTTTTGTAAATGAAATTTGTCTATATACTTGTTTACAATATAAGATATACCAATATGTGATCTTGCTGGCCACCCTATTATATTAAAATTCCCTACGTCAGTTTTTTGGACATTTATTAATGAAAATTTAATTACCAGTGATAATTTGTTTCTTTTCAAATTTAATATAGAATGTCCGACATGACAGCCACAGCAGCAGCCGACTTAGAGAGAGACGAACAGCACGAAGAACAGAAGCCGGAAACCACAAGTGGGTGAGTAATATTTTAATATGTATAAAACGAAGTAGAATGATGTCTGTCTGTCTGTCTGTCCGTCCGTCCGTCCCTAGCTATATTTTGGTAACCATTCATCGAATCGGATTCGACAATCCATCACAACATAATTACATAAATACATATTACATATTTTTTGGTAATTACTTCTTTGGGCAAAGGTCCGATTACCTGGGATATATAATATATATTTATATATTTCAGTGATAGCGAAAAACAGAAGAACGAAATGAGTGTGTCTGAGCCTGAGCTGCCTGCTAAGCTGGCTGACCTGCCTGATACCCCTCCTAAATCGTCTGATACAGAAGATTTGAACCTAACTTTGGATTGCACTACGTAAGTTTATTTATTTTTGTTACCATTCTATTTCTGTTCGGAAGGTGGTAGTAGCCGGATTGAAAAGAGTAGGATAAACATTATTGTTATGGCGAATAATTATAGTTTCATTCAGGGGTGTACATTACGCACAAGATTTATTTTGTTCCCGTGGTACAAAATTTTGTATTTTTTTCCCACCTATTTTTATCTCACCAAGTAGGGACGGAAATGGAGAAATATTGAAAGAACTAAAATTTTTGGTCCTACCACACATATTTTAGTTATTTTCCCCCCACCACCTGAACAGGGGATCCCATATAGGATATACACCCCTGATATTTCAAATTAGCAGCTACGCTAAACCCTCTAATATGAAGTATATCTCTTAAAGTTTCTTTTGCCACTCCCTTCCCTTGCCGGTACCTATGAGAAGAACCCGATCTGTTCAGTGGTTATCGAGATCCTTCGGTACATAAACACGGACATCCTGTTACTTTAGTATTATTTTTTTTTATTTTTCAGGGACGACGATGGATGGGAGACAATGCAGAAAATAAAACAAGACCTTAGGGCAGCAAAGCAAAAAATTGCTTCTTTGGAAGAGGAGATCGCTTGTTTGGAAACACAAACAAAGTAAGAAATTTTTTTCACTTCTTTTTTTGGTATTTAATCCGGGCGACTGTGTTGTAAATGATTTTTCGGTACAGACAAATTCACCTTTATATATTACAAAACTAGCAAGTATGCCTCTAGGGGTAAGGTGGGAGGGGTAAATGTGGACCAAAAAAAAAGTTTACTATTTAATTATAATATGATTGCTTAATTCAGGGAGCAATCCAAGAGATGTCCGGCGGCACAAAAGGATGACCAGAAGGTCGGACAAGCCTCTGTTATGGAAGGAGAAGCAAAGTAAGATATCCTATTATATAAAGTAGTAAGCGTTTTTTGTTTGTCCCGAAGGATAACCGCTAAACCGATATTGTTCTCCTTTAAAGTGAAGCTTCTTATAGGTCCTGGAAAGGTTTTAAACTATTTTTGTGCAGGGTGTCTTCACCCCCTCCCCCAAAAAATATTTTTACTCTTCTGAAACTGAAATTGAAAATGGGAAGATGTAGATTTTTCCCCTTCCAACCTTAAGTGCCCCTAGAGGTTTCTAGGGGCGTAGCCACTAGTTTCTTTTAATAATCTTTTTTCATACTTTATCCGGGCGACTGTGTTGTAAATGATTTTTCGGTACAGACAAATTCACCTTTATATATTACAAAACTAGCAAGTATGCCTCTAGGGGTAAGGTGGGAGTGGTAAATGTGGACCATAAAAAGTTTACTATTTAATAATAATATGATTGCTTAATTCAGGGAGCAATCCGAGAAATGTCCGGCGGCACAAAATGATGATCAGAAGGTCGGACAAGCCTCTGTTATGGAAGGAGAAGCAAAGTAAGATATCCTGTTATATAAAGTAGTAAGCGTTTTTTGTCTGTCCCGAAGGATAACCGCTAAACCGATATTGTTCTCCTTTAAAGTGAAGCTTCTTATAGGTCCTAGAAAGGTTTTAAACTATTTTTGTGCAGGGTGTCTTCACCCCCTCCCCCAAAAAATATTTTTACTCTTCTGAAACTGAAATTGAAAATGGGAAGATGTAGATTTTTCCCCTTCCAACCTTAAGTGCCCCTAGAGGTTTCTAGGGGCGTAGCCACTAGTTTCTTTTAATAATCTTTTTTCATACTTTATCCGGGCGACTGTGTTGTAAATGATTTTTCGGTACAGACAAATTCACCTTTATATATTACAAAACTAGCAAGTAAGCCTCTAGGGGTAAGGTGGGAGTGGTAAATGTGGACCATAAAAAGTTTACTATTTAATAATAATATGATTGCTTAATTCAGGGAGCAATCCGAGAAATGTCCGGCGGCACAAAATGATGATCAGAAGGTCGGACAAGCCTCTGTTATGGAAGGAGAAGCAAAGTAAGATATCCTATTATATAAAGTAGTAAGCGTTTTTTGTCTGTCCCGAAGGATAACCGCTAAACCGATATTGTTCTCCTTTAAAGTGAAGCTTCTTATAGGTCCTGGAAAGGTTTTAAACTATTTTTGTGCAGGGTGTCTTCACCCCCTCCCCCAAAAAATATTTTTACTCTTCTGAAACTGAAATTGAAAATGGGAAGATGTAGATTTTTCCCCTTCCAACCTTAAGTGCCCCTAGAGGTTTCTAGGGGCGTAGCCACTAGTTTCTTTTAATAATCTTTTTTCATACTTTATCCGGGCGACTGTGTTGTAAATGATTTTTCGGTACAGACAAATTCACCTTTATATATTACAAAACTATAGCAAGTATGCCTCTAGGGGTAAGGTGGGAGTGGTAAATGTGGACCATAAAAAGTTTACTATTTAATAATAATATGATTGCTTAATTCAGGGAGCAATCCGAGAAATGTCCGGCGGCACAAAATGATGATCAGAAGGTCGGACAAGCCTCTGTTATGGAAGGAGAAGCAAAGTAAGATATCCTATTATATAAAGTAGTAAGCGTTTTTTGTCTGTCCCGAAGGATAACCGCTAAACCGATATTGTTCTCCTTTAAAGTGAAGCTTCTTATAGGTCCTGGAAAGGTTTTAAACTATTTTTGTGCAGGGTGTCTTCACCCCCTCCCCCAAAAAATATTTTTACTCTTCTGAAACTGAAATTGAAAATGGGAAGATGTTGATTTTTCCCCTTCCAACCTTAAGTGCCCCTAGAGGTTTCTAGGGGCGTAGCCACTAGTTTCTTTTAATAATCTTTTTTCATACTTTATCCGGGCGACTGTGTTGTAAATGATTTTTCGGTACAGACAAATTCACCTTTATATATTACAAAACTATAGCAAGTATGCCTCTAGGGGTAAGGTGGGAGTGGTAAATGTGGACCATAAAAAGTTTACTATTTAATAATAATATGATTGCTTAATTCAGGGAGCAATCCGAGAAATGTCCGGCGGCACAAAAGGATGACCAGAAGGTCGGACAAGCCTCTGTTATGGAAGGAGAAGCAAAGTAAGATATTTCTTTTAATATTATTTTTTCATACTTTATCCGGGCGACAGTGTTGTAAATGATTTTTCTGTAAAGACAAATTCAACGTGTTCCTTTATTTATTAAAAGCGAGTACTAGCAAGTACGCCTCTAGCTGGGTAAGGTGGAAGGGGTAAATGTGGAACCAAAAAGTTAACTACTTAATTTAAATAGATTATTATATATATATTGTTTAATTCAGGAACAAAACAGCTGCAGCTGGCTCTCCAGAAAATTCGGATGAGAACGAGGTTAAGGAAGTCACTGTTATGGAAACACCAGCAAAGTAAGATTTTTTAAAAATTGTTTTTACTACTTTATCCTGGCGACTGTGTTGTAAATGATTTTTCTGTACGCTAAACCCTCTAATATGAAGTATATCCTTAAAGTTTCTTTTGCCACTCCCTTCCCTTGCCGGTACCTATGAGAAGAACCCGATCGGTTCAGCGGTTAACAAGATCCTTCGCTACATACAAACAAAAATCGTTTTACTTTGTAGTATAGATTGTTTAATTTCAGGATGAAAGACCAACCGGATTTTGATATAATTTATGAGAACATAAAGAATCCAGGACCAAAAAGCCCAGGTATAGTACAATATTTATACTAGCGACTGTGCCCAAAGCATATAGTGAAACATTTCTGTACTACATTGTATTATTACACTAGGTTAGGTTAGGTTAGGTTAGGTTAGGTTAGGTTAGGTTAGGTTAGGTTAGGTTAGGTTAGGTTATAATAGGCTAGGCTAGGCTAGGCTAGGCTAGGCTAGGCTAGGCTAGGCTAGGTTAAAACTAGAAATATTACTCTTTCTATTAATACACTAGGTTAGGTTAGGCTAGAAAAAAAAACTATTGTAAAATTGAAGTATTTTTTTGTAAAAAAAAGTAATTTTAAAAAATATTTTAATTTCAGTGTATCGGGTGTCAGATGATGAGCAGGAGATGTTTGAACCACCCCCTCCTACAATCCCGCCAGCATCAAAACTGAGTAGGCGCAAAAGAAGTGCAACACCGGGGAAAATCAAGACCTGCGCCCATGGACGCAGTCCCCGAAGCGAGCTGCCATTGAACACGAGACTCATCGAATGCACCTATATGTGCCCAGACTGCCGCGTCTTCTTTCACAAGAGGCAAAAACAAAGAAAAGAAGGACAAAAGTAAGCTGATGTATAATAGTCCTTCCAGTCAGATCATATATAAACTATTTGTGATAAAAAAGTGATATATATCAAGATATCTTGAGTCAAAAATATGTTTAACCACCTTTAATTTGTACGTACATTAATCTATATGACAGTTTGACAGTTTTGTTCTGACGATGAGAATATTCATATAATATTATATTTGAAACCGCTATTCCTATATAGCAAATTTTTGAAAATTTAATAATGGAAAGTAACTTCGTAATATATTTTTCTTGTATATAAAAATGTTCTAGTATAAAGTACAATTAGAATCCAGATCTCAGCAATTAAAACCTATGTATATTTGTGTTAATTTCTCAGCTTAAACCGATTAAACATGCAGTTATATTATCTGTAAAACTATGTAATATTTGGTCATTTAAACCACGTCTAGAATTATAGACTAATTAAGAAAATTTCTGTGAATATATACCTATATAGTATCGCGCTATCGTACCTATGTAAATCATTATGTAAAAAAATATGTTTAAGTGTTTCAATCAATAAAGATAATAATAAAAACAATTTTTTTTTTATTTTTGCGTTTTGTGTACAAGCGAGGTTTTTCTATAATTAAGGTCGTTTTTTACCACTTTCTCGTGATTTTTACCACCCGTTTTTACCACAATTATTGGTAAATTTTTACCATATTTACCCTATTTCTGGTAAAATTTTACCAGTTTAGGGCAAAAATATTACCAGGTGTTGAACAGTTTTACCACTTTTTCGGTAAAATCTACCAGAAATTTGCGGTAAATTTTACCAAAAAAGTGGTAAAAATTGGTCAAAATCTGGTATAAATTTGCGTCCTAAAATGGTAATATTTTACCGGAAATCTGGTAAAATTTTACCGATAATTGTGGTAAAAATCGATGGTAAAAAGCGTCTCGGAGTACCACAAAAAGTGTTTTTACCACGGTTACGGTAAAATTTTACCACCTTTTACATCGTATAGGCTGGTAAAATTTTACCATAAAAGTGGTAAAAACTAGGTCTTTTTATGGTATTATATCCGTCCTGGGAAACACATATTTACATTTACAGTTTCATTATACATATCTTTACAAATATTAATAGCTTTTGTAGATTTGACCAGGTTATGAAAATATTTATTTAAAAAAAATACTTCTTCACATGTGCAGTTTCATATTATTTTTATTCAAATATTATTTTTGACCCCATTAACTTCTGTTAACATTTAGTGTTTTAAAAAGGATTACTATAATATTATTTACAACTTATACAGAAAACACTTAACAGATATAGTTTCAAAATAGTTTCTGACAACAATCTATTTACAAATTACAAATTACCTTAAGAATAAGTTAATACAAGTATTATTTCCTTCTTTTTATTAATGCTTAAGTTTATGTATATGTTTATATAAAAAAAATTATAATTTACTTTTGTAGTATGATGCTGTCACCCTTAAGTTTATTTTAGCATGGTAGTGTAGTTTTTTGAGGCAATTTGTTCAAAAGTAATAAAATCTAGCACATAGTTGGTCATATTTAAGTTTGATGAATCTAGTTATTTCACCAGATGAAACACTCCAATAAACTAGGATATAACGATATTAAATATGTCCTTTGTCTTTTGTCCTTTCCATGATTATTTTTGATTAGCTACTTTTAGATGTTGTCATCCTTGTTATATTAGGAAAAGTTAATAAAACTATTTGATTTAGGGATACCATAGGAAGTAGGAAACGTTGGGTTGTTTTTATACACTAGTCTCTAAAGTCTTGAACTAACGTTTTCTTATTCGTTGGTTAACCAACCTTGGGAATTTGTAATGAATATTGATTGGTTGGTTCGTTTAGTTGGGTGTCCAAACGTACAACCACTAATTGTTTTCTACAGAAGGAATAATTTTGTGTATCATCATTGGGGATGAAAATCAATGTATCGGCCATTGCCTTATCTCTTTAGATCCCTGGATAATATACAGAAACTATGTGAAAAAATTAATAAATTTAATATCTTTCCTGGAAGAGCCAGAAGTAAAAAATCCATGAATACTGACCCAGCATAGTAAATTGTCCTTGAAGGACCCAGGCTATGACGTAAAAAGAACAGGACCAATAGAATGGAAAATATAATCACTGTTGGTCCCAAGTCATATGACTTTACAAGTTTTGATAGACTTATCATCAACTGATTTTGATCATCTTGAGATTGTGTCACAGATGGATAAATTCGATTTCTTCCGAACGAAGCTTTACGATTCTTCCAAACTCTGTAAGATCTGATAATTATTTCAGCTCCGACTATTGTGAGGAATATGAAAATTTCAGGCCGGGTTTCAGTAAAAATGACGGACTCTGTGTTGATATCCATGTCGATCTGCCTGTGAATAAAAACAGTCGGTCCTGAAAAAAAATAATTTTAACGTTGAATTGCATTATTAACAAAAAAAAGATTTAGTTTCAGCTAGTTCTTTAAGGTTGATTATACTTTGTTTAGGTTAGGTAAAAAAGGTTCAGGCCTCCCGGAGGACCTAAGGGCATAGATTTTAAGTCATAAGTCACTAAAAATGTAAGGAGCTGTAAGCATGTAACCCTTATCATCCAAGTCCCATTTTGGCTCATCAAAACCTAACCTAACCAACCTGAAAGCAAAAATGCCATATGTATAAAGTTTGTTTGTGTTCTATTTTGGTTGAAAATGATATTAACCCATTAGTGCCGAGCGCCACTTTTATGGGCCGATCGAGCTGTAAGTTTCAGGGAAGCTTTATAATGGTCAAAACGGAATTCGTATTTTTTTGTTTTGCTCTAGTGGCGTGCACAGGAAAGTTGCAAAAAAAACCGGTTCGGCTTGGCCATAAATACCAACCAGGCATTAACACCCGTTTTTGGTGCTTTCCCCCAGTTTTAAAACCCGGTTGACCTGTATAAACCCGGTTATTTTGACCAAAAATCGAAAAATGTAATCTTTGAACGCCAAAAGTGAGATGAACACTTTTTAGAACTTTGATACGATCCGTAATTGAAAACTACACAACCTCATGTAATCTAAAGAGCTACAAGTATAATACGAAGCGATTTATTTCAAATTTAGTGTTTCGGCTATAGGTGCCGCCGTTTTCGGGTAAAAAAACCCGTTGCTCGAAGTTTTAAAAGACACACACTACAAAAAAAGAACATATAAAATTTGGGTGTTACATATCAGAAAACGAGCATAAAACTATTGGGTGACACCTATAGAGATTACTAGGGTTATTAGGGTGGCTCAAACCCTTACTAATGACGTAAACTGTTATTTTTATTGGTTGAAAAGTTAAAACCGGGTAATAAAAACCGAAACCGGGCAGGGTTTTAAAATTTTCGGGTATTTATGGCCAAGCCGAACCGGGTCATAATAGGGCGTAAAAAAACGATAAAAAAATCATATAAAAAATTATAATTTGAATAAAACGAATTCACAAATAGATGTACTTGTCAATAAACATTAGATTTCACAAAAAAATCAGCGACTTTACTATAAAAACAAAAAAGTTAGAAGGGGTATTTTGAATTTTCATGATTTTCAAATTTTGTTGAGCAATACCAGCAAACGGAAGTAAGCTAAACTGCCTGCTCCAGGGGGAAATGAAAGTCAGGGTAGTAGAGGGGGGATTCATTCTGAGAATGATGCAATTATGAAGCCGGAAACCGGTTTTTTTCCATTTTTGGGAACCGGGTTTTAATACCCGGTTCGGCACTAATGGGTTAATTAAGATCACCTTTAGTGCAAAGTGTTCCATCTCTGGTAAATACAAATATTTGTATAGCTGCAGCTATAACAGGAACGGAGAGAGCTAGAGGGTAAGCCAGAACATCATGGTTTGTAGCTAGGAACTCGTAGGGAAATAATTCAAATACTGCTCGTACCACTTGAAATTCTATAAAAAAAAAATAACAATAGCTAGAATATAATTAAAATATGCAGCCATGCCTGTTTCTAATTAAGCAAGTCTTTATCTCAGCACAAATGCACCTAAATGTATCTATCGCGTTGAATTATAGACATCTTTTTGCGGAAAGTAAAATGAAAAATTATATTATTAATCCTTCGGCCTTTTGGGGCCAACTACTCTAGTATTGTTTTTATGTTTTTTACTTTATTATTCGTGAAAATTTTCTTTATTGCGCTATGATTTTTCAGTATGGCATAGAACTGGTTCTAATCCAGTGGATATTTGTCGGTTTTGCGGCCATATTGGAAAATGATTTGCCTGCAATGGCTGTAGCAGGATACAGCTCCAGCTTGACACCAGTTGGATTCAGGTAACAGGTTATATTTCCATTGACGACCCAAATTTTTTGTACCTGAACATCAAAAATAGTTGTTTTTAACATCTTGTATGAGAGAATACAGCTTATTTGCTTTGTATTTTTTTAAAGTTAATTATTGAGTAGATTTGCAATGTTCAGGAGTATCATGAATCACAAAAAATTTGCATTACAGGAAGACCGATAGACAAAGCAAATTGTGAACTCAATAATCAGTGGTATTATTGGGAATTTTCACACAAAAATTCAATATTGAATAGCAGATAGAAAAACAAATGGAAAGTCATTCCAAATTATGGAGTAGCTTTGCTACTAAAAATATGTAGTTTTATATGTTGATATTGAAAATTTCCAATTTAAAGATAAATAATCAATCTGCAGTACTATTGTAAGGTGATATCAGTATCCGACACTTAAGTTGCATATGTATTATGTATGTAAAGTATTGGACAGGCCAAATTTCATAGTATCATTGCTGGTAAAGTTTTTACCTGTTCCCACAAAGCTACCACAGTGATAAGATATCCATAGAGAACAGCTGTAAAGAAAGAGTGCCAAGCTATCACTGATTTAGCTGCTGTAGTCAGCAAGGAATACTAACATAAACAAATATCAATATAAAATTTTTATTCTCAGAGCCAAAAAAAATGTTGAGCTTTTTGAAATTTTAATATAGAATTACAATCTTTTGAACCAATAATTTCAATCAGAAGGGGTAGATTTGTGTTTCATCATTGGCTACGTACATCAATTTATCACCCATTTTCATATCCATTAAGACCCCTGTTTTGGTGCGACCGATCGAAAAAACGTAAATTCATAATTAAACTATTATTACACTAGATATTTTGATATTGAAATGATTCCTGTGTAATTGAGAAGCTGTTATAGTACCAATAGTTGAAAATAGATGCAATTAAACAGATTAATATTAACAACCCATAAATAACTACAAATTATTATTCTTAAATTGTAATAAAAATTTCTACAGTAGGATCATTTTAAAAGCGGTGAAAACAATTTCTTGTCTATTATTACATTTATTTTTTTGACGGATGAGTAAAAATCTCAATAAATATTGTAAATACCTTTTTATTTATTTGGAGGGGGAAGGGGGGGAGGTGAGTCCCCTGGCCCCCTGAGCTCACCTGGTTACAGCATGACAACATCCATAAGTAGCGAAGCTCAAAAATTATGAATTGATATTGGGGAATAAATTAATATAGAGCAGTGTCATGCAATAAACATTTAAAAATAGGTGAAACAGGAAACCATTAAAATCACAAAAATTTAAAAATTTAGGAATCGATCTAGCACCCCAATTAATAGACAAATCTTATTGAAACTTGATGGAAATATGTATAAACATGATAAAATAGGTGAAACAGGAAACCATTAAAATCACGAAAACTTAAAAATTTAGGAATCGATCTAGCACCCCAATTAATAGACAAATCTTATTGAAACTTGATGGAAATATGTATAATATGAGCATAATCAATCCCTGATAATTTCAGCCGTCAATCCTGAATAGGAATCGAGAAAATCAAGAAAATCAAAACATCTAGGAATCGATCTAGCACCCCAATTAAGAGACAAATCTTCGTGAAAATAAGTAGAATATAATATAGATTAATCCCTGAAAATTTCAGCCCTTTATCTTGAAAAGAAATTGAGAAAATCACGAAAACTTGAAAATCTAGGAATCGATCTAGCACCCCAAATAACAGACAGATGGACAAAACAATGCAATGTATAGATTAGATGGGCATATCTCATAAGAATATTCACTAAAAATTTCAGCTGTCTGTCTTGTATAGGAGCCGAGAAAATCACGTTTCCCCAATAGCGTTAAGGACGGACGGACGGACTAAGTGAATTATAGAGTAGCTTTGCTACTAATAAGTTAGTTTGATAAGAAAGGAAATATGAGAGGTATATTTTAGTCACATTATAATTCCAAAGGACAAACAAGGGATAATGAATTTGAAAAATAATATTTCAATTGTTTTTTTTTTAATTTAAGCCTTTTTATTATGATAAAACTTTTCTAACATCTATCTAAGATTAGTAAACCGCGATCGTGACTAAACACGTAGAGCATCCGCTCGTCGCCGTGGAGGTGATAGGTTCGAATCTCGGGCCGACACTGCGTCATAACTAAAGACGTTAAAAATGGATCCTGCTGCTGCTATGTCTGGTGCGCAACATAAATACTAAGAGTATGGGGAAGGCCTTGGCCCATAAACAGGCGCAATTCACTACCATGCACAGTTAGGACTTCTCAGACACAGGTCGTGCAATCAAACCTAATATCCTTGGGTGTTAGAGTATCGCATCCCATTACACGTGGATAATGCTCTGGATTCTCTAGACGATCACTTAGAATCCCGCCCTTACGAGGTAATGGTAATCTAACATTACTAAAATAGCATGCTTTGATAAGCAAATATTTTTTTACAATTTGTTAGTTAAGACTGACAAAATTTAATGTTTGTAAAATATGTACAATAGTTTTTATTTTAATGCATTATCCCTTGTCATTGTCAGATTAATTAGTATCAAATATTTTCCTTGTGAATATTTATTTATTTTTGATAATATTTGTGTAATATATTTTTAATAGAAATATTAAATGAAGATGCTGCTTTTTAAATAATTCTGTTAAAAAAGTAATGTTTTTATAAAGAAAAATTTTGAAATCTGGATAATTCAAATTTTGATATACTTGACGCTAGGGATTTTCCAGGACAAGGGGGGGGGGGGGGGGTAAACTGGTGATTACTCCACAACCCCTCCTGAAAAAAAAAACTTTGAAACCCTGAAATTTTATTTCAAAAATCAGGTATATTTTTAGCATATTACAGCTAACATTGCCTTCAAAGTTTCAGACTCAAATTTTTTAGTAGGATCAAACTGTATGACAAAAAATATAATTTTAAGAATATTTTCCTGTTTTAACTACTACAGAAAATTCAGGTATATGTATAACACTAAATATAATAATATATCCTAGAGTTAACAAATATTTTCTTGGCATTTTTTTACTTCCTCACTTAATGAAAGTTTAATATAATCTAATTTGATATAATTATATATTAGAGAGTAAATATTGATTTGCCTCTGTAGTTTAAGAGATGTTTAGTCCTATAAAGAAATAACCATGGTTTAATTAAAAATATAAATATAACAAGGATGACAACATCCACAAGAAGTGAAGCATAAAAATCGGTCATAGGAATATGTATAAGTAGAATGATAGAGTTTCTTTAGAATTAAGAATAGATTTATTGGAGAAAATAAATACAAAACCTTATTTTATTTTGTATGATGACTGACATACCAACGGTCAAAGTAAATCACATACTGGATGCTCAGAAAAATAGGAAAAATTTTTATGATACTGTCATCTCAAAAAAGTGTAAAATAGGACCACAAACATCAAAGATATAAGGAAATATGTAAAAATATAAAAATAGCCAAAAACCTGCCAAAAGGCATCCCGATCACCATGGATGTTTTTTTGAAACAACTGGAAAATTAATTTTGATATTCTTAACTACAAAAAGTTTTAAAATCGTACCACAAACACCAAAGATATAGGGAAATATGTAAAAATAAAAAAATTGCCAAAAACCTGCTAAAAGGCAGTCCAACCACCATGGATGTTTCAAAAGTCACAAACTTTCAGCCTTCTATCTGTCATAGAAGCCGAGAAAATCACGTTTCCCCCCCTTTGTCTCTAACAGACGGACGGACAGATGGACGGACAGACGGACGAGCGGACGGATATTTCGAAGTATAGAGTAGCTTCGCTTCTAAAAAGTTAGGTACAACTAGGGAGGGAGGGGACATTGGGCTGTTTATTACACTAGTCTCCAAACTTTCATAATAACGTTTTCTTATTCATTGCCTTAACAACCTTGGGACTTTTGAATTTTGATTGATTGGTTCATTAAGTTGAGTGTCCAAACGTTTCAAAAAATGATTGTAAACTTACACAGCAGGGGTAATTTCATTTAATAACATCATTGGGGATGTACATCAATTTATCGGCCATTGTCTTATCCCTTTAGATCCCTGTTTACAACAATATATCCAATCATTCAGAAGTGCAGATTTTTAGCTACAATACATTAAAGTAGTTACTTTTGTTTGATGCTTATTGGTCAATGAAATATTCCTAAGAAAAAAAAGTCTTTATCTAAATATTTGTAGAAATCACTTAAACCCCAGTGAAATTTATCTGCTAGTGGGGTATTACAGGAAGACAGACGAATGATTTAATTTATAAAGTAGAAACCCATCGGTCATAAGAATATTAGAATTAAATATCAGGAGTATAGCAAGTAACTCACATTTTCCATACAAATCAAAGTGAGTAGATCTCAATTGAATCTTCATACAAAATAGGATTGATCTGAAACAGAGCCAAAGTCATCTCGTTTTAACTCCAAAAAAAGATTCTTACAGACAGAAGAAAATATAGATTTACAGAGTAACTTCATTACAAATAGTTTGGTGTCTTCACACATATTGCTTGTTGTTCACTGCTACCACCCCTTTTTTTAAATCGATTAAAAATAAAAAAAGATAAACACTTCAGGGCTGCCCTAAACTCTATAAAATCTATTTCAACCTGACCTAAAGTAACAATCGAATAACTCTTCCCCACCCTCATTTTCAATGTATTTCAAAATTATTGAAGAAGGGGGTTATTATTATACAAGAAGGTACTATGTGTGAAAGTGCTAATGATTTTAGTTTGAACTATATCAATACGAAATTATCCTAATTATCATGTTATGCGTTTTAAACCATCTAACAATTATTATAATTGCTAGAATGAATGTTTGTTGATTGTTGGTCTCTCTAGAGCAACCAGCTATTTTATAGTTTTAATTTAAAATTTTCTGGAAGGTTTAGCATTGGTCATGTGTAAATGTTTTAAGATTAGGCGGGTGCGCGACATCACACTAATTACTCGCTTTCACCACCTAAAACTTTTTGTTTACTAGAATAAATAAAAGGTTTTTTTTTTTTTTTGGGGGGGGGGGGGGTTTAAGAGTTCCTACCACCATTTGGGGCAAAAACACAAGATATCAAAAATTTACATAACTATTAGTCTATATTTTATAGTTTTTTTTTCCTAATTTTATTCTTTTATTTTTGACTTAAATCTTGAATATTAAGCTATCATATTTAAGCTGAGAACTAAAATACTTTCTTCAACAATAACAACAACCAACCCTTCGATTGAAAGATCTTTATTTTAATGTCCTATCTAAATCAATAATTATCTCTTTTAATAAGTTGTTTTTTCTTATAAGAGAAATTATGAGTCAGTCAAATGGAATTTATTTGAAGTCATCTAATTACATACCTTTCAATTATCTTAGAAGATTTTAACAAGGAAAATAATGTTCATGGTTGACGCATTACTCAGAAAGGGAGGGAACATTGGGCTGTTTTTTACGCTAGACCCCAAAGTTTATAATAACGTTTTCTTATTCGTTGGTTTGAAAAATTTTAGCAATTTTTATTGAATTTGATTGGTTGGTTCATTAATTTAAGTGTCTAAACATTTTAACCATGAATTGTAACTTACAGAAGGAGTAAATTTGTGTATCTTCATTAGGGATGTACATTTTTTTATCGCCCGTTCTCTCATCTCTTTAGATCCCTGCGCAGTCCCAAATTAGATGAAAATTCTTTGTAAATGTAATCATAAACTCATAAACCTTTGTCTGTAGGTGTACGAGAACGTCAATTTCCTTAACCGGGGATTCAGACAAATCCAAGTTAGAGTAGCTATGCAACTTAAAACAAGTAGTCTAAAATTTTGTAAAAAGGTGTTATCTCAATGGTTGCAGAATATACTTGGATATTGTGGCAGGGGAAAAATTGTCGTCAATTAAGCATGCTAACATGGAACTCATAAGTTCAGTTCGTTCATGCAGTAAGACGAGAGGCAATGAGGTAAAGTGGTAGGAAGGGGGAATCGTTATCACTTTATTAGAGAACATGAAAATCTGGTGTAGGATCCAAGTAATATTATATCCATTGCTATCTCAGTTTTAGACAAAAACAAAGCAAGGGGGCGAAAGAAAGAGGTAATGAGAGAGAGAGAAAGAGAGAAAGAGGAGAGAGAGAGAGAGAGAGAGAGAGAGAGAGAGAGAGAGAGAGAGAGAGAGAGAGAGAGAGAGAGAGAGAAAGAGAGTGTGTGAGAGAGAGTGAACAAGAGAGAAAAAAAAGATTGAAATATTGGAAAAGGATGACAATATCCATAAAAACCAAAGCACAGAAAAAAATCTCTTCAATTTTACATTCAGTTAAGTTTTAGTGTTAGCCGGGCAAATCACACTAACTCACCTAGACGCACAGACAAAGTGGGGCACAAAGCAGATTTTTTGTTATAGAAATCTTCATTAGAATTCGTAGAAGGCTATCTCAAATAGCAGCAAAGTTATTCAAGTTACACCTAAAAAAAAAAAAAAATAAACCTTACATATATTTAGGTGAATTGACCAAAAAATCGGACGTATATGATTATAACAGCCGATAATACAATATATATTGATGGCGTTATGGACGGACAAAGTAAGTTATAGAGTAGCTTTGCTACTAATAATGATTAGAAGAACTCGAGAGAATGAGTGAGGTAGGTATGATATTCATGGAGATATGGAGTGGGGTAAAAAGCAGTTAGTACCCAAAGAATCAATTTTATCCCAGGATCTTAACTCAAAAATTGTACTCAAATATTGCAACTATTTTTAAGGGTTCAATATTCATTAGTTTTTTTTCCTACATTTCTTTCACTAAATTTTTTACCTCCAACTTTTTGTAAATAAAATGATTGCATAAACAAAATTATTGGGGAATGCCTTAGCCCATAAACAGGCGCAACTCATTACCTTGCACAGTTAGGACATCTCAAACAAAGGTCGTGGAATCAAAGGGTTGGTTGTCTGTTGGATATTACTTAACCTTGATATCCACAATTAGAGTATTGCATCCCATCTTATGCCCTTGGGTTCTCTAAATGAATACTGAGCCTATTTTCTAAGCGCTTTGGATGAGAAAACTTATCTCGCGGCTCCGTTAAAAAAAGGTGTCAAGTCATTATTGGTTTTTAAGCATCAAGTTCAATCTAATTTGAATTGTATACCTTTATAACCCATCTTATATCTTTACAATTACACTTTGTGTAAACTTTTGATTGGACGACCTTTTCTAGAAGTCATAACTGTACATGTGGCATTTACTTTTGATCTCTAATAACCGTCGAGCAAATTTCCACTTTAAAATGTGATCAGAGCAACTTAGTAATTACAATTTCCCCCTTAGCTTTACAAATTGGGGGACAGACGGACGGACAGGGTAATTATAGTAGTTAGTTGTTTGTAGCGATTTTTTTTTTGTGGGGGGGGGCTTATGGTTCCGCTCAGCATGCAAAGGACACTACTCTGTTAAAAAAAAAAACTTAATGGTCTGTTGATACTTGTGATAAATTAACCAGCTCAATATATTCAATACCAGTAAATTAACTGGTTCACAATTAATCACTGCTTCTTATAAAGGGATTATTTAGGGATCTAAAGGGATAAGACAATGGCCGATAAATTGATGTACATCCCCAATGATTATACACAAAATTATCCCTTCTGTAGATTACAATTAGTGGTTGAAACGTTTGAACAATCAACTTAATGAATCAACCAATTAAAAATTTACTGAAGTCCCCAAAATTGTTAAGCCAATGAATAGAAAACGTTATTATAAAACTTTGGGGACTAGTGTATTATACAGCCCATTGGCTCCTCTCTCTTTGGGATTATTTCTATAGGGCCGAATATTTTGATAGTTGAGCTACGTTATTGTTGTTTAAGCAATATGAAACAATCTATAAACTAGATGTAATAATGTTGTTTTATTTTAAATTAAACTAGGATGACAACATCCATAAAAGCGAAGCTCTGAAATTGTAGGACAAATTAACTTTAACACTTGTAGAGATTAAATACATGATACTGTTTAGGACTTAATTATAGAAATGCTTCACTTTTAACACTAGTGTACCATGTTGTAATAATAAGCAATATTTAAAAATCAAATAAATAGGATAATATATCACAAAAAAATGTCGTCAAAAAGGATAAAAATCAACATGTTTTAGATGGACACACGGACGATCACAGAGCTGCTATGCTTCCTAAATCGTATCTAATTGTAATATGAATCATCATGCAAAGTTTGAAATCGAGAGGACAATTCTAACATGACTAAATTAACAGATAGAGCTAACAGTTACGGATGTACGGACTGACCATAATTGAGAAAAACACTTAATGTTCTAATCGACCTTACAATTGAAATGCAGGAAGCTAAGTTTTATAGAACAAGTTTTGGAACAATTTGAATTAAATAAATATCCAGGGATCTAAAGGGATAAGACAATGGCTGATAAATTCATTTACATCTCCAATGATAATACACAAAATTACTCCTTCTGTAGATAAAATTTAATGGTTGAAACGCTTTAACACTCAACTTAATGAAGTAACCAAACGAATAAGAAAACGTTATTATAAAACTTTGGGGACTAGTGTAATAAACAGCTCATATCTCATACCTCTATTTTGGATTGAACCTGACTTATAATGAAATTAGAGTTTGATGTCCAACCACACACACACAAACAAACACACCCATACACACACACACACACAAACACACACACATACACCCAACAATGTTAGTAGTTGTGCTACTTTATACCTTTGACCTTAAGTCATTCCGCCAGCTACTATACATTCTTGGAGAAATTTAAAATAATATCTTATTAAGGAATTTTGAAATTTAGAAAAACTTTTTTAAAAGCGAAGCTTTTCTATAATTAGGGTCGGTCAGTCCGTCCGTCCGTCCGTCAGTCCGTAACGGATAGCTTTTTTCGTTAATTTAGGCATGTTAAAATTGTCCTATCGATTTCAAATTTTGCAGGATGATTCCTGTAGTAGTTAGGTACGATTTAGAAAGCGTAGCAACTCAATAATCGTTACCAGAATGTCCGTACGTTTATTTTAAACATGTTAATTTTTTTACTTTTTTAACAACAATTTTTTTATGTGATAAAATCATCCGATTTTTCTGATTTTTGGATCACTGATTTCTATTACATTAAGGTACAATATTTTGAGCGAAGCATCTCTATAAGCAAGTTCTAAAAATGTCAGTATGTCCTTAAAAAGAATTTTGTATTTAAGAAGTTTTGTAACAAGTTTACGTATAATTTTGTCAAAACTTATATACTCAAATTTTGTATATTCAGTTCTGACACTCTACAATGTTTGTCTATCATTCCGTTTCAGAGTTTCGCTTATATGGATGTTGTCATCCTTGTTTACATCAAATAAATTGAGCCTTTTCAACCAAAATGATTCAGTTATTTAAACTGTACTATGTGATATAGTTTATTCTACTTTTTTATTATAAAATACAGCGCTACTGTTTAACATAGTAATCCTTGTTGCACCCCAAAGTTAGCCGTTGCAAGTTATAATGCAAGGCGTGATAGTTTATATTGAATAAGCTTAGCTGCGCCAATAAAGATATTAATAATGGATAGATATTTAAGCGTGATAGTTTAGATTGAATAGGTTTAGCTGCGCCAATAAAGGTATAAATAATAGATAGATAATTAGGTGTGAGAGTTTAGATTGAATAAGCTTAGCTGCGCCAATAAAGGTATTGATAATAGATAGATAGTTAAGTGTAATAGTTTAGATTAAATAAGCTTAGCTGCGCCAATAAAGGTATAAATAATAGATAGATAGTTAAGTGTGATAGTTTAGATTTAATAAGCTTAGCTGCGCCAATAAAGATATTAATAATAGATAGATAGTTAAGTGTGATATTTTAGATTGAATAAGCTTAGCTGCGCTAATAAAGGTATTAATAATAGATAGATAGTTAAGTGTGATAGTTTAGATTTAATAAGCTTAGCTGCGCCAATAAAGATATTAATAATAGATAGATAGTTAAGTGTGATATTTTAGATTGAATAAGCTTAGCTGCGCTAATAAAGGTATATATAATAAAGGTATTAATAATAGATAGATAGTTAAGTAATAGTTTAGATTTAATAAGCTTAGCTGCGCCAATAAAGATATTAATAATAGATAGATAGTTAAGTGTGATATTTTAGATTGAATAAGCTTAGCTGTGCCAATAAAGGTATTATTAATAGATAGATAGTTACGCATGATAATAAGCTTAGCTGCGCCAATAAAGACATATAATAAAGGTATTAATTATATATACATAGATGGTTCAGTGGCTCCACGGCTGCAGCTACGGCAAAGTGTTGCTTAGGAGGGGGTTGGATGTGGCAGAGATTGGCTGAGTGTGGCTGCAGCTTGGGATAGATTGGATCAGATTTAGACAGGTTTAGGCTGCAGCTTAAATTTGTTAAAACTTCTTTCAAGAATCCAACTTTCTCGAATCAACTGCTTGGGTGAGAGCGGTAAATGGTTATGTATCCAGGCTACGTGACTGAGGGTAAGGCCGATGGGGTGGCTTTAAAGCCGTGCGGCTAAGAGTAAGGCTGATGGGTGGCTTCGTCTAAGGTTTTTCTGACAGTTGATGTTGTTACAAGGCGTATAAAAAAAGTGTAGTGTTACAAACTTAAGTGTTTTTTTTCATAAAAATGCTTGTCATGATTAAAGCAATTTTCATCATATATTTATTTATAATGTATGAATAATATCCATAGGATTTCTCATGGAAAAGGAGAAACGCTTTAAAACTTTTTTTACTCACTGATCTTATTTTATTTAATTATGAAGTTTATTTCTTTATGAATTAAACTAGCGATCACTAGAGGCTTCATGGGGTACTTGAGGTGAGGGAGGGAGGGGGGTTTGTCGACTCTTTACTTTCAATTCTGGTTTTAAAAAGAAAAAGTTATAAAACAATTTCGGGGGTGGTCATATTTCTCTAGGGACGATTTCTCTTGGGAGGGTGTTGATCCCATCCCTAAAAATAGTTTTAAATCTTTCCAGGACCAATGAGAAGCTATACTGTAAAGGAGAACCATATCGGTTCAGTTGTTATTGAGGTCCTTCGGTACACACATACAGACACACAGAGATCCTTTTACTTTATTATAAGGATTAGATTATGAAGAATCTCTCATCTTAATATTATATATCCATTTATTCTTGATCTTTATCAAGGTCAAGTTCACACACATATTCATTATCCCTAAACCCATGAATGATATTATAACCCAGCCTTCTATTAATTCATTGAAGTTTGTCCAGTAATATCTTGGAAACGGCTGCCCTGCCAAAACTGAATTTTATTCTTGTATCGCAATAGGTCACGATGCCATTAAAATTTCACATGCCCAAATTATGTCAGTCATAGCCATATTTATTCAAATTGTAAATTATTAAATAGAATATTTCTAGTTTTGATATTATAGAGCATAAGTCTACAACTTTCATTTTAATGAGAGTTGTTAAAAAATCATTAGCTTTTGTACAGTTGTTTTTATTTTTTTAGGAAAGGGGGGCTATTTAAAAGGTTTTTAAGTTTTATAGGATTTA
The DNA here is from genome assembly GCF_053477335.1 of Acartia tonsa. Lineage (NCBI taxonomy): Eukaryota > Metazoa > Arthropoda > Copepoda > Calanoida > Acartiidae > Acartia > Acartia tonsa. The sequence continues at coordinate 7,611,265 of NC_137265.1, read as the reverse complement.
TTTATGTATTTTAAATCATCTAATGGGAAAAATAAACATTGATTATTTTTATTTTCAAACAGAACGCCCATGATGTTTAAAAAATTAAAATTCATAGTTGTAAGGTTTCCTTCTTTCTTTTTAAGGCTAAACCCCGAAAAAAACTAGAAAGATATTCTTATTTTGGAAGTTTTTTTGTGTAAAATAACTAAAAACTTTAAGTTTTGATTGTCCGAACAGTTTACCTTTTAAAGATTATACCTCATTGTTACATAAACCCTTAAGCTAAGATTGAAATCAATAGGACGATTATAACATACCACAATTAACAATCACAGCTATTGAGGACGGATGGCCCTAAGAAGTCAAATATAGATAAACTTTGGTTTTAAGGAATAGGACAATCAAAGATAAATTATGTGCATTCCAACTGATGGGTAACATTATCTTATTGTAGATTGAAATTATTTGTTGAAAGTTTGAACTAACGCATCGAGATTCAATAAAAGTATCCAAAGTTTTAAGCCAGCGAATGAAAAACTTTGGGTACCATACTAATCATCTATCCAATAATCCCTCCTTCCCTGGTGTAGACAATATATTAAACAAACTGTACCTTACATTTTTTTAGAATAAATTACCATAGGCATGAACGTCAGGGAGGCAGTGGACAATGGCAGATAAATAACTGTATTTTCTTACATACTAATTTTGTCAGAAGTTCCCACACAAGAGTATGGAGAAAGATTGTTTTATAAACTATTGGCCCATCCCTGTATCTGTGTATGAAAGTGGTGTAGATCACATATCACGACCCTTGGATGTGACTACCAAGAAAACACTTTTTAGCACTTGAATCTCAGGGTGGAAGGGGATATTGGACTGTTTAATACATTAGTCCCCAAAGTTTTATAATAGCGTTTTCTTATTCGTGGCTTAATAACTTTGGTGACTTGTATTTTTTTTTGTTTGGTTGGCTTGTTAAGTTAAGTGTCCAAACGTTTCTACCACTAATTGTAATCTATAGAAGGGGTATTTTTGTGTTTCATCATTGGGGATAGACATCAATTTATGGGCCATTGTCTTATCCCTATATATAACTGCTTTTTAACACTTGAATCTAACCAGAGGTGAACTCTTAAATTAAAAACTTTTGCCCCACTAAAATCAGTTTGCCCCACTAAAATTTTAGTGAGGCAAAATTAAACCCTCTAAATTTTTAGTTTGCCTCACTGAAACTAGTGGGGCAAACTGATTTTAGTGGGGCAAAAGTTTTTTTAAGAATTCACCTCAGGGATGCAGGATATCACAGTGAAAATAAATTATTATTCCCTAAATCTTAAATGTGCAAGATTCTACCATCTAAAACCTGAAAATATTTGGTACTAAAAACAGAAACGGACAATGACTGATAATTTTAATAACCTACCAATATTTGTAATAGAGAATTTCTTAGAAAGAGTATTGGGAAAAGATTAATTTATCTACCAATGTCCTCTCCTTCTATGGAATCTAGCACTTAATTTTCGTGCCTTGGTTCACATTGTATGTATTTAGCAACAAAGAAACATGGATAGAACAATGGGATTAAACTTCTCTACCGACCCCTCCACTCATATTTTGTATATCTTGGTTTGGTAGGCCTTATGCGATGGTTGAAGTCGTCAGTTTTATATTTAAATTTTTTTAAATGATTAACTTTTTATTTTGCTAAATTTCACATTGTACAGTAATTGTACAATTAAAAAAGCGTAGCAACTGTAAAATCTTTTCTAAAATGTAAGTATGTCCGTTTAAACATTTTGATTTTAAAAAGTATGTAGTTATCCTACCATGACATTTAATTGAATGTTGGGACAGTTATGCACAATTTAATAAGCTAAGCATCTAAAGTATGTTTTTTGGTTAGTCTGATTAATTCCCTTTCATGAACGTTGTCATACTTGTTTCTATTAAGGATTGTTTACATTTTTAGTTAATTGAGACTGTTCTTTAACAATTTGGATAAAATCTTAATTATTTTCTTTAGTCGCAGAAACAGAAAAGTAATTCCTAAAAAATTTAGTTTGACCCTTTTTAACCCGCTAGTTGTCTGGAATTATGATAGTTTATAACTGCGTAATAAGAAGGATGTTGAAAACTGATTTGATTGTTAACAGTGAGTGGGAATTTCTTATTAAATAAGGATAACAACATATATAAAAGCCAATTTCTGAAACGGTAGGACAAACAAACATTAACACTTGTAGAGTTTCAGAACAGAATAATCAGAATATAAATATATAACAGTCGAAACAAAATTGTAAGTAATTTTCTTAAAAACTGATTAAATACAGTATACTGGACATACTAACATGTTCAGTACTTGATTATAGAGATGACATTATACTTTGTTGTCCTAGGAATCAGTAATCCAAAAATCAGATCAATCGGATTATTATATCACGTACGGACATTCTGATAACGAGTATAGAGTTGCTATGCTTTCCCAACTCCTACAGGAATCACCATGCAAAGTTTGAAATCGACAGAACAATTCTAACATGCCTAAATTAACGAAAAAAGTTATCCGTTCCAGACGGACGGACCGACCCTAATTATGCTTCGCTTTTAAAAATACAAGTAAAATGTTTAGTTTGAAAGGACTTAAAATAATGGATTTATTATTTCTTGGATCTTACACCAGATTAACATGTACTCTAATAAAGTGTAATAAGAATGAAAATCAAAACAAATTTTTAATTATATAAAGCAGACGTTTTATTCGTTCTTCTATACCTTATATTTTTGCGTTTTTTAAAGTTACGTATTGGAGAATTAAGTTTATTATTTTTCAAGCAATTGTGTTACATAAGTATTCTGCACTAAATTAAGATTTTTCCTTTCTTTTTTACAAGGATGAAAACATGTATGTCTAAAAGCGAAACTAAACAAACAAATAAGGAACATTCTAAGAGAACAATCTAGGTGGTTTTCCTCAGGGTGCCTAGTTAAGCATAAAACCCCTCTTGAAATAAGTTGAAAATGCAAGAGAGGGGGGATGGGTAGTTCTTCGAATGTTTATTACTTTAGGTCAGGTTAAGTAAGGTTATACCATGTAATGGGTAGCCCTGGTTGATTGGGGCACCGCAGGTCATTAAGCAACCTGGAGGCGTTGGACGTTTTTACAAATCATTTCCATGTGGGAAGAATTTAGTAATCTAGAGGCACTTTAAAAGAAAAGCACTAGAGTCTGTTACAAGATGCCATATTATGGCTGTTCGAAACAAAACTTCAAACTATTTACTGACAAAGAAACTATGACGTATAGGTCTTTGGGATGACAATTTTGATATTCTAACATTCTGTTACGCCGTCATTATGTTTGTCATTTTGTTTGGACACACGGAAATACTTACGGAAATATCCTAACTATAGTAAAGCTTCGCGTTTAAGACCTTTGTTGTTTACTGAATTACGCTACAAGATATTTAGCAAGGAATTCTGCGCAACATTGTTTTAACTCAGACAAATATTTCTTTCTTTTTTAGTAGTGAAGCTACCCTATAATTCAATTTGTCTGTCCGTACGTCCGCAAGGGAAATGTAATTTTTCGATTGTAAAGTTACCCTATACCCAAGGGAATGCATGACATCATAAAAATACGTCTAAATCCATCTCTTTTTTAGAGGTTTCCTTTCCCACTTCTTCTCTCATCCTTCCTTTTAAGACGTATTTTTATGACGTCAAACATGACACTTTCCTTATCTCCATACCAAAGAGCTTTCAGAAATAGTTTCGCGATTAACAAGTTTTCATATTTTCCATTTTTTTTTTCTTTACCTTTCCCTCTTTCTTTAACTAATAAAAATTTGCTGTATAACTTAATTTGTCCGTTTGTACATACTTACGTCCTACTATAATTGTTACTTGTTTTGTTTAAACTAAATGAATTGAAAAGATACTTTTTTTGTTTCTAAGATATTTTTAAAACTTTAATAAAGATATGTCTTCGTATTCATCATCATTAAAAATTGGATTTAGATTTTACTTTTTTTCTAATCATAATCATAAATTGAAATTAAATAGTCTCTCTGTCAACGTTGCCTTTGGATATTACGATCCTAGATATTCTAAGTTTACTTATGTAACAAGTAAAAATAAATAAAATAACAATGGAAATTTTTAGTTGAAACATTTCTCCATGAAAGCTTGATTAAAAGATTTAATTAGTCTGTTTACTAAAATATTTTTTTTGTAAATGACAACTTTAGACATGAGAAAGCAATTTTGTACATTCACGGGTTAAACGATTGCTTGTAAGTAATTTTTTGCCAAAATTATGTATTACTTATTGTAATCTAGTTGATAAAGTAGAGTCATTTTTCTAGTATTAACTCTACTCTATGATTAAATATGTCCGTTTTTATGTCTGTCTGCATGTCTAAATGATTTTGGGGTATTGTTATTTTCTCAGTTCCTTTTTAAGATAGACGACAATCAGTATATAATTTAGTTGGTTCATTAGTTTCTTGAAATACTAAATATTATCACTTATAGATTTCATGATGTTACATTAATCACTTTCTTTGATTCCCTCTATTTTTATGCCCACTTAATATTTGATCTACACCTCAATCTGTCCGTTTGTACATCCCTGTTTTTTTTAACTGTTAAGGCTTCTAATGAATGAAAACTAAATATTGCTGGCGCCTTTTTTTCAAATAACACATACCTTTACCTCTGTTTATTTTGCAAATAGATTTTTCCCCAAGAATTTGTGATTGTCTGAGACCTGTGTGAAAATGGGGCATTTGCAGGGAGGGAGGGGACATTGGTCTGTTTATTACACTTGTTCCTAAAGTTTTATAATAAAATTTTCTTATTCGTTGGCCTAACAACTTTGGAGACAACTTAACAATTAATTGTAATCTACATAAATGGTAATGTTGTCATAAATTTATCGGCCATTGTCTTATCCCTTTAGATTCCTGAAGCAATTGTCTGTTATTCTTAGAAATAGACCTGTCCATTATTTTAATGTTTTAGTGTTTGACTTGACCAATTTATGCTTGTGTGGTTAAATTTTTGGAAGAACGACAACATCTGAAACATAACATTATAAGATAGCATAAATGAGACATAAAGAGTAGCTGCTTTATAATCTGGAAATTTATTTTTGATAAAATTATCAAAAAATGTGAAAATCGGACCAATAATACAAATTATATTTGGAAATCAGTTTTAAAAGACCAAAAGCTAACTTAAAGGAGTTTAGCAACTATGGATATTTTATAATTAAACAAGCTCCATATAATGAGAATATGGACATTGAATTGCAGCCATCTATCATGAATAGGAGCCAAAAAAATAATGTTTCCTTCTAAATCATTTAAATGGACAGACATTTATATTGTATACATAATAAATATTCAATCATGGTAAAACCGGTAGGGAGTAAGGGGGAGGACAATGGGTCGAATATTCAATTTTTAGGAGTCTCAGACTTTGGGTACTGGCTCAAAGGGAATGTGCAAGAATTTAGCAGGTTCTGAATGACTTTGGGTACTTTCGCATCATTGCTGCTAACTTTTTTTCTTAGAACTTTTTTCTTATTTTATAGTTTTCTAAATTTTATTAACATACCCTTTACAATTTTCTTCAAGTTTTCTGGATAAATCTAGATTTCATGGCCTTTCAGCGAAAACTCCTAAAATGAATATATTGCCCAATGTCCCCTCCCTTGCTCCCTGTAAAACCAGGCTTTTGAATAAAGTTTTAATAAAGGAACTGAGATATGACAATGGACGATAAATTTTGTAAACTCCAAATTACCCTAAACTTCTTGTGTAGAAAAATTTATAATATCTGACAGGTCTAATATTACATAATTGTCTGTGCAACAATTTAGAATTTAGGTTGACCGACTAGACGTTCAATTGCGCGTTGCAATTTTTTTTGCTTAGGTCATTGAAAGCGAGAAAGAAAAATAAGTTTATTGGGGCATTACTTTGTAACAACAGAGGCGTGCATATGTAGGAAGTAGGTCCGGTAGGGGGTGAGAGGGTATATAGCCCACACTGGCCAGATAACTGGTGTTTGGGAAAAATCATAAGATGGGTGGGGAGTTAAATTCCATTGCAAATAGGTACTCAAAATTTCTAAAGCAACACACTTTCAAAAAATAGATTTTATAAGCATTAAATGTCATTTTTGCGCAACGAACTATTTCAAAAGTAACAAGAAATTACTTGGCTAAAGTTATAGTTTAAATGTACTTTGAAAGGAAATATCAACAGTCCATATTAATTTTGAATAAAACGTTCTAATATTCGATATCTTCCTGATTATCTATCTATCTCTCTGATGTGCCTTAGCTTCCGTCAGTACGGCATGGTACCTTTAGCGATAAGACAATGGACGATATATTGATATACACGCCAATTAAAGAAATACAACAAAAATACTTCTTCTGCTGTTAAGAATTATTGGTAATAATGTTTGGACTTTACTTGTAAGTACAACGCATTCAAGATCTGATACAAGCTTTTGAGTCTATGAATGGGAGAACAAACTTAACAAAACTTTAAAGTCAACATAAATATTAGCCAAAATTAAAATTTAGCAGGACATTAGGATATATGAATGTAGTGACAATGGGGGGGGGTATGTTCTAGATATGAAAAATAAATCTAGATAGTGTAGGAATTGACTGTTTTATGACATTACTAGCTTAATTTTTCGTATTTTAGATTTAAAGGAGGGGGAAAATTTATTTTTTTTTTTGGGGGGGGGGAGAGGGTAGTCGACCCAAATTTTAATTTTAGTTTTAAAAAGAAAGAAAATTTTTTTTTTTTGGGGGGGGGGGTATTTGTATTTTTTTGGGGGGGGGGGGGTTGGGGGTGTTCCACCCCCCAAGAAAATAGTTATAAACCTTCTCGGGACCTATGAAAAGCTACCCTGTAAAAGAGAACCCGATCGGTTCAGTGGTTAGCGAGTTCCTTCGCTACATACAAACAGACAGACAAACAGACAGACATCGTTCTACTTTGTATTATAGATTATGCCTACAAATGGACCCTGCTTCAAACCAAAAGACTCGTAGAATATAAAAACAAAAATAACTTAAGTAGAAATGCTTGTACACCATTTATTGAAGTGTTAATGATGCTTAAATGGTCCTAAATTTTGGGTGTCAACTGGTTTTAGCTTATCATTATTCACTAACAATAGACTTACTACGATAAACCCATATTAATAGATATATTACTTACATAGATGATCTATCAGACATAATAATCCATCCAACTTAGAAAGTAATATCTACCAAACAAATATTTTTACGAGAATCACACAGGGAGGGAGGAATCATTTTAAGCTGTGAAGTGTACTAGTGTCTCAACCATGACACTTTGGTTGAGCTTGACTTCCGAATTAGCGGGAAGTTCACGAGATCAGTTGGCGAACATACAAACCCCCAATACCAGGAACCATCAAGTTTCAACAGCAGGTTTGAATATAGATTTATTGATGAAATTATTTCAAAGACCTGAAATTACAATATCAATTAGTTCATAATTCCAGTTATTTATAACCACGTAATCTTATTTGCTTTTTAAAAATCATTTTTCTCTACGGTAAAAATCTTTGGAAACTTTGGCTTTAAAGGAAAATTATTTGGTTTAATAAATCATTGTTAAATGCAAAAATAAGGCACATAAAAATTACTAAAACATATATTAATCATAATTAAGTTTCATGCTTAGCTGGCTAAAGCCTTTTTAAAACTACATATAATCGTCCTATACACCATTCTTCCTTATAAAATTAACAAATTCTACCTGAAGCTCTTATGGTTTCAAATCCCTGATATACTAGGGTCGTTCACACACTATGAGACCAATGATAGGCCCAATTTTGTTCTCCGAAATCTTCACACTCTCATATCTCATTCAAAAGTAAAGAACGTGCGCTTCAAAATAAACAAACAATCTATGCCGCGCCACATTATGAAAGGAAGGCCAAAAAAGACGACATTTGCGCTTAGTTTTTGGTTAATGATAAGGAATTTAATTTCGAACTTGATAAACACAAAGCTTCCTCGAAAAGAGGTTAAGACACACCCCCCGTTTGAAAGTCAAATTAACTTCCTTAACGAGATTCAAGGTTTTTTCGCGCTGAGCACTAGCAACATTTCTCACTAAACTCAACTCACCATAATCACATGAGAATGGCCACATCCCGAAAACGTGACAATTTTGCTCCTAACTAAATGAAACCCCGTGAAATGCATACACAATATTATACTCCTCACTAGGACTCATAATACCTCACATTTTAGGATAGAAGGATGGGGATTGGTTTGTACCATACAACATTCCATGCACATGACAATCACAAATCACATACACAAATCCTAAAATAGATAATCCTATTAATCATGATGTTGTAAATATAACAACTATACTAATAATAATCATTTCATAATCAATAGGTAATAAATCATTATTAATAAATCAATAAGTACCTACGAAGTCAGGTTGAAATGTAAATGTAAACAAATAATGGTAAAATAAAACGAAATAAATCTTAGACAAGAAAATTAAGATTTATAGGTACTTAAAACTAAATTTGTTAAGCATCAAAAAGAGTAGTAAGAAAAAATTTTTCAAAATCCTTGGGCAGAAATTTTTCAAACCTAATGAATAAGAACTGTAATATCTTAATCAACAATAAAACTTTTTAATACTTAAAGAATAGCAAAATAATTATATCTTCGTTAGAATTTTCATTGAAATTATGAAAAAAAATACCAATTTTTCTTTGTAAAAAAATATGAGACTTTAAATATGAATTTTCAATCATTCCTTGATCTGAATAAAAATGTTTTACTTGATTGAAATTCATATATAATTTTAAAAAAAATCTGCTAAAAAAATACTTGATTTTTTCTTAGAATAAATATCGAATCACGCAACCTCGACACATTTATTCCTTTTTGTTAAACTTTTCAGGTAAGTTTTAAAATGAATTGTACTTTTGAAAAGAAATTAAACTCAATAAAATTAAATTTGAGCATATGAAATAGAAGAATATTTAATCGCATTTCATTTGATTCTTATTTTAGGCATAAAAATAGGCATATGAAAAATGTGGCTTTTTACTAAAAAAAAACTCAATTTCCATAAAATAAGAATCAATTATTAATCATAATTTTTAACAACTGCCTGACTGATACAGCATGTTCTTCTAGGGGAGATTTATCTGTCAGCCTGAACAAGACTCTTGCCGTCTTTCTTCCATCCTCAATTCTCGTCACTCGGCCCATCCTCAAACATCTCATCAGCGGATTGGTACTCGTAACCAGAACTATATCTCCATCAGTTAACGGCTCCGCCATCTCATCCTTCCACTTGGACATCCGTAATATCTTCGGTAGGATCTCCTGGCGGTAGGCAGTCCAAAACTGGGCAGATAAATCTTCTAACAACTTCAACCTGGAGGAAATTTGGTCCTCCGGTTTCATCGCCACATTGCACAACGGCTGGCGGTCAACATTTCCCAGCAGCTGGCCAGGGGTAATCAGCCGCCAATTCTCCACGTCGTTTGCAGCTTCGATCGTCAATGGTCTGCTATTCATCAACTTGCTAACCTCCGCCAACAGCACCAGGAGCTCGTTGAAATTAACAGAACTATTCACCAACTTCTTGGACAGCAATCTCTTGGTCAATCCCACCATTTTCTCAGCTTGCCCAATGAAATGGTGGGCTCGGGCAGGAATCTGAGACCAAGAAAACTCTACCTGGCTGCCCAACTTCTGCTCTAAAACCTTGCGAGCACCGGATAATTGTGTGCCCATGTCGCTTACTATGATCTTCGGCAGACAATGAACAGCTTCCAACTTGCGCAGGGACAACAGGATACTGCTGGTATCATACTTTTCCAAGGCATCCAACCATAACGCCCCTGAGAACCTGCAGACCACCACGAACACCCACACCTTCTTCGTTGCTGTCTGACTCCTCGTTTTGGCGGCAGCTCTCCTCGTAACCAGCGGACCCATCAGGTCGACCTGCACAGCTTCAAAAGGCCTGCTCGGAACCAACTTGTCTGGTAACACGTCCTTCATGGTAGTACGACATTCCTTAGCCCTCTCAACACTGCAGGGCCAACATTTCTTCACTTCCATGATGGCCAACCTCCTTGCCTTCACAATCCAGCACCAACGGCGGCTCTCAGCTAAAGTTCCACGGACACCAGAGTGAAGCTCAACATGCGCTTCTCTCATAAAAACAGCAGCTAACCAATTACCAGGCTCCAAAATTATTAAACCTGGCATGTCTTCAAATATCATTTTACGGCCACCAGTAATGGCGTCAATGACTGGCTGTCCACGACCAACCATTTTAAGAATCCTCATCTCCCTGGTCACATAATTTCCACCGGGACCAACGACAGGCCAGGTCAATGATACTTCATGCACTAATGGATTTAATGACGCATAATTGCCTTTAGCGTCATTTATCCACTCATTCTCTTGGCTTCGTGACACAATGAAAAGTTCCGCCGCCGCCATATAATTGTACAAAGACGGCTTGTACACAGAATCTGCGGCTGCTACATGACTACCAGCGGCTGTAGTCTTACCTTCTTGTCTGCTCTTTAGCTTCTTCAACCAGGTGTTCGCAACTTGCAGGACAGCTGCCATAATACGTTTGGCCTGTCCAAATGATCTCCTGTGCTTAAACCTAAAGACATCTTCAGCGGCTTCTCCGGCAACTTTCATTGAACATAACTTAACCATTTTGGTATTCAACTCCTCTGGGGGTAAAACCTGCTTGACTTCTTCGGCAGTTTTCACCGGCCACGCACTTTCATCCTGGCGCAACCATTCTGGGCCCAATCTGTACCTGGAACCTGGTCCCAAATCTGATACCTTGCAGGTGCTTCTGGTGCCCAAATCTGCAACGTTGTGCGTCCCCGGGACCCACCTCCAGTCATCCTTGTTGGTTGCAGATTGAATTTCTCCAATACGATGAGAATTAAATGTGTTCAGCATAGCACTGTTGGAAACTATTTGTGATAAAACACACGATGAATCAGTAAAGTACATCACTCTGATAATATCAAAGGGCAGGGCATCTCTGACGGACTTTGCCAACCTTGTGGACATCTGGCACCCCATCAACTCAAGGCGTGGAATTGATTCACACTTGACCGGCGCAACTCTTGACTTGGTGGCTAGCAGAAACGTTTCAAATCCTTGTCTAGTTGGCCACCTCAAATATGCATTAGATGCATAAGCCTCTGATGACCCATCCGAAAACATCATCAAGGATGGAAGGCCAGTTGGTTCATCCGGGACCACACAACGGTCAAACTCCAATTTAGCGACCTCAGCTCTGTCCTCCAGCGACTGAACAAGTTCATCCCGTAGACTTTTTGGAATGAAATCTTGCCAGCCCAAATTCAGCAAACATGTTTTCCGCAGGACAAGTTTAATTCTCAACAGAATAGGGCTGCAAAGCCCGATCGGGTCGAAGGTTTGGGCGGCGAACCTGTGGACCATCTTCTTTGTCAGATTCTCGTCCAAGGCGTCCTGGAGGTTGTACAAATCAGCATCCTCTTTCACCTTCCTTCCCTTGACCTTACCATCTTGGTTGACTCTTGTGGCGATGGACAACACATCGGTGGCTGGCTTCCATATCAGCCCGAGAACCTTGGTAGGCTGGCAATCATCTCCAGAATAAATGACTTGTTTGAAGGAAAAACTACCTTTGCCGATAATTCTGTCGGCCTCTTTCATCATCTCCTTGGCTTCTGGCTTCGATCCTGCTCCCGAAATAACGTCATCTATGAAGCTGTGCTTCTCAAGCTTGACTGCAACTGGAATCTGAGGTAACTTGAATTCCTCATCAGGGTAGGTAGGTATTTGTGGCTCCTTCCATAATTCAGGTTTAGCAACAATTTCACTACCGTTTATCTGTCCCTCTCCATACATCTCCTTGACCTCTGCTTCACTCTTTCCGCCGAACAGACGGGACGTCAACTTCAGGGCTGTAACTGCCAAATTTCCCGCGGCTAACTCGCCGAAATTCACAACTTTGGTCAGGTAAATTTCAAGTGGACCATCTGGCGTCGGGGAAAATAAAACTCTCTTCATCTGGCTGTCGAACTCTGTGGCCAGGATGGAGTTATAAAACTTGGAGATATCCGCGGTTATACCAACCTTGTAACCGCGGAAAAGCATCAAATGATAAAAAATCTTCTGCATTGGCGGCGGGCCTCCCAGCATTATGTTATTAAAACTGGTACCCTTGAACGTCAGAGAACTATTTGCACACAATCGCATGGGTGTGGAACTTGAATCCTCCTTGAAAGCAACCACTATTGATGAACAAGACTTAGGTCCTTCATACTGCAATTCTTCAGGCGTGGCTTTTTGAAAAACGCCTCTTCTTATGGCGTCGTTGAATACCTCCACATACATTCCATAGGTACCTTCCTTGACCATCCTGGCACGATCCTTTTCAGCAATTTTGCGGGCTAAACTCTCATTGTAGGGTAAAGTGTGAGGATCTTCAATATAAGCATATTGACCTGTCCACTTGTTGGACTGCAAGTCTAGTGTTAAACCTGCCTCAATTATCCTCTGCCTCTCACGCTGGTCCCAGGTAGTGCCGTCGGCCATAGCCTTGCACTCTTGACAAGCAGTACATCCTGGACAAAGTGCCTGCGGCTGTACGCCAAACGATTCAGACGTCAGAAAGTCTGGCAAAGTGCCTCCACTGACACTGACAGCCTTATAAGCCGACTTTTGATCTCCAGCTCCACCATCAGCACTCGTACAGATAAAACCACTACCAAAAATGGTTCGCCACAACATAGACTGGCCCACTTTCTGGTAGGTTGAAGGAAACACGTCAGGATGTGTATTTCCAATGATGATATCTAAGCCTCCACTAATATATGTAAACCTTTCTGGCGGCATTTTAAATATCTCGGCGGCAGTTTCGGGGTGGACCGAGCGCATCTCGTTGGCCCCGCCGAGGGTAGGCATGACAGCTGCCTCAAACTCCCTCAAATTGCCGTCCCTATCCTTCAGATAAAACACAACATTGCGGCAGGAAGACTCACTGCCATCAGCTACAGAAATAGTTGTATATCTGCCGGTAGATTTCAGCTTCAACTTGTTGGATAACTTCTCAGACACAAGTGGCAAATTTGCCCCGGAGTCAAACATTACCGTGGCGTGGCAGGTGCCGCCGCCAGGTGCTACAACAGGAACTAACTGAAGTAAGAAGGTACAGGGGCTGGGTGCAGAACTTGACTTGTAAACTGTATTCACACCAGCACTAGCCTCATGGAGTAACCGGGAATGGTATCTGTCGCAATTATTGGTACCACAAACACCAAGCTTATCCGATTTATTACATTTGTCAGCAGTATGGCCGTCACATAGGCAAAGCTCACATAATTTCTTCTGCTGGACAACTTTCTTTCGGTCAACCACATCCATCTTCTTAAACGTGAGGCAACGGAAAATCGGGTGTTTCTCCTTGCAGCTCTCCACAGGACATGCACTGTTCCACTTGGAAGCCTTGTCCTTTCCAGCCTTTCCATTCTTATTGTCGTTGCGGCCAGATACTTGCGCGGCGGCAGCTCTGTCACGATTTCTCTTGCCGGCGCCAGTGTCATAGGACATATCACCGGCCAACATGGCACCCCTGGTCCTCTCCAGCAGTTCTACAATCTTCGGGATGTTTGGTTGGTTCATGCTACCTAGCTCCATCATAATTTTGTCTCTCAAATTTTCAGGGCACTTGTCTTTAAAAATATGAATAAGAGTTAGGTGGTTGTAATCCTTAGCTGCAGAACCAACGATGGCTTCTACCTCCTGCATCATGCTCTTGAAGGTAGCAATTGCGCTAACCACGTCCACAGGTTTATCCACAGGTTTCATCTTGTTCAACTTAGTTAAAATCCTCATGAACCGGCGAGTGTTTGATAAAAACATCTGATCAAGAAACGCCCATTGTTCATTATGATCTCTAATCGCTGACACTTGCTTGCGTAGTTCCGGGTTGGTTATCACCTTCTCCATACACAACATCAGACTTAACCTCTGGTCAGCAAATCCATAACCAGAACATAAATCTTTAAAGACCTGTTTAAAGTTTGGGTAATCCGTGTCAGTACCGTCGAACGACGGCAACAAACTGTTGTCCCAGCGCCCATACTGCGGGTTGGAACTCCGAATATCCACGGCAGACATACTTCTGGAGAGCATGGCAGGTGTCCCACTCTCATCCAGGTTAGATGAACGACGTTCCATCTCTCTAAGCCTTCGGTACATATCACGTACTTCTTGGCGCAACTCCACGGAAATTTTAAGCACTCCCATGTCCATCTTCACCTTCTCAATGACGTCGAGGTTCCTGGCGACAGTGCTTGACCTCGCGTCATCTGAATCATTGTCAAGCCAGTACAGAATTTTTGTACACTGCTCCAACGACGCATAAACTTTATCTGCAACAGTTTTCTGCTCACTAGCTTCATCCAAATCACGCTTAAACTCGCGCAGCTCACTAGTCTCCACGGCAGGTTTTAGACTTTTTATTAGGTCAGATTGGTCCTTGACCTCACTAAAAATGTCACGAATTGATTTTACAGTCACATTTTCACATGAACTAAAACTTTGGCAGGCTTTTAGATTGTCATAAAACACTTTTAACTGTTCATCAAAAACTTCTAGCCTTTCACTGCCAATAGCGATAGCTCGCTCAATTTTCTGCTTTTTGGTTAGTGGCATATTGATTCACTAGGTACTTATTTCACAGAAAAATTGTCACAGTTTATTGCATCAATAATTCACTGGATGCTATTGATCTCTTGATGAATGCTAACGCCTATTCATCAGATACTTTGAAATTGTCTCAACCATGACACTTTGGTTGAGCTTGACTTCCGAATTAGCGGGAAGTTCACGAGATCAGTTGGCGAACATACAAACCCCCAATACCAGGAACCATCAAGTTTCAACAGCAGGTTTGAATATAGATTTATTGATGAAATTATTTCAAAGACCTGAAATTACAATATCAATTAGTTCATAATTCCAGTTATTTATAACCACGTAATCTTATTTGCTTTTTAAAAATCATTTTTCTCTACGGTAAAAATCTTTGGAAACTTTGGCTTTAAAGGAAAATTATTTGGTTTAATAAATCATTGTTAAATGCAAAAATAAGGCACATAAAAATTACTAAAACATATATTAATCATAATTAAGTTTCATGCTTAGCTGGCTAAAGCCTTTTTAAAACTACATATAATCGTCCTATACACCATTCTTCCTTATAAAATTAACAAATTCTACCTGAAGCTCTTATGGTTTCAAATCCCTGATATACTAGGGTCGTTCACACACTATGAGACCAATGATAGGCCCAATTTTGTTCTCCGAAATCTTCACACTCTCATATCTCATTCAAAAGTAAAGAACGTGCGCTTCAAAATAAACAAACAATCTATGCCGCGCCACATTATGAAAGGAAGGCCAAAAAAGACGACATTTGCGCTTAGTTTTTGGTTAATGATAAGGAATTTAATTTCGAACTTGATAAACACAAAGCTTCCTCGAAAAGAGGTTAAGACACACCCCCCGTTTGAAAGTCAAATTAACTTCCTTAACGAGATTCAAGGTTTTTTCGCGCTGAGCACTAGCAACATTTCTCACTAAACTCAACTCACCATAATCACATGAGAATGGCCACATCCCGAAAACGTGACAATTTTGCTCCTAACTAAATGAAACCCCGTGAAATGCATACACAATATTATACTCCTCACTAGGACTCATAATACCTCACATTTTAGGATAGAAGGATGGGGATTGGTTTGTACCATACAACATTCCATGCACATGACAATCACAAATCACATACACAAATCCTAAAATAGATAATCCTATTAATCATGATGTTGTAAATATAACAACTATACTAATAATAATCATTTCATAATCAATAGGTAATAAATCATTATTAATAAATCAATAAGTACCTACGAAGTCAGGTTGAAATGTAAATGTAAACAAATAATGGTAAAATAAAACGAAATAAATCTTAGACAAGAAAATTAAGATTTATAGGTACTTAAAACTAAATTTGTTAAGCATCAAAAAGAGTAGTAAGAAAAAATTTTTCAAAATCCTTGGGCAGAAATTTTTCAAACCTAATGAATAAGAACTGTAATATCTTAATCAACAATAAAACTTTTTAATACTTAAAGAATAGCAAAATAATTATATCTTCGTTAGAATTTTCATTGAAATTATGAAAAAAAATACCAATTTTTCTTTGTAAAAAAATATGAGACTTTAAATATGAATTTTCAATCATTCCTTGATCTGAATAAAAATGTTTTACTTGATTGAAATTCATATATAATTTTTAAAAAAATCTGCTAAAAAAATACTTGATTTTTTCTTAGAATAAATATCGAATCACGCAACCTCGACACATTTATTCCTTTTTGTTAAACTTTTCAGGTAAGTTTTAAAATGAATTGTACTTTTGAAAAGAAATTAAACTCAATAAAATTAAATTTGAGCATATGAAATAGAAGAATATTTAATCGCATTTCATTTGATTCTTATTTTAGGCATAAAAATAGGCATATGAAAAATGTGGCTTTTTACTAAAAAAAAACTCAATTTCCATAAAATAAGAATCAATTATTAATCATAATTTTTAACAACTGCCTGACTGATACAGCATGTTCTTCTAGGGGAGATTTATCTGTCAGCCTGAACAAGACTCTTGCCGTCTTTCTTCCATCCTCAATTCTCGTCACTCGGCCCATCCTCAAACATCTCATCAGCGGATTGGTACTCGTAACCAGAACTATATCTCCATCAGTTAACGGCTCCGCCATCTCATCCTTCCACTTGGACATCCGTAATATCTTCGGTAGGATCTCCTGGCGGTAGGCAGTCCAAAACTGGGCAGATAAATCTTCTAACAACTTCAACCTGGAGGAAATTTGGTCCTCCGGTTTCATCGCCACATTGCACAACGGCTGGCGGTCAACATTTCCCAGCAGCTGGCCAGGGGTAATCAGCCGCCAATTCTCCACGTCGTTTGCAGCTTCGATCGTCAATGGTCTGCTATTCATCAACTTGCTAACCTCCGCCAACAGCACCAGGAGCTCGTTGAAATTAACAGAACTATTCACCAACTTCTTGGACAGCAATCTCTTGGTCAATCCCACCATTTTCTCAGCTTGCCCAATGAAATGGTGGGCTCGGGCAGGAATCTGAGACCAAGAAAACTCTACCTGGCTGCCCAACTTCTGCTCTAAAACCTTGCGAGCACCGGATAATTGTGTGCCCATGTCGCTTACTATGATCTTCGGCAGACAATGAACAGCTTCCAACTTGCGCAGGGACAACAGGATACTGCTGGTATCATACTTTTCCAAGGCATCCAACCATAACGCCCCTGAGAACCTGCAGACCACCACGAACACCCACACCTTCTTCGTTGCTGTCTGACTCCTCGTTTTGGCGGCAGCTCTCCTCGTAACCAGCGGACCCATCAGGTCGACCTGCACAGCTTCAAAAGGCCTGCTCGGAACCAACTTGTCTGGTAACACGTCCTTCATGGTAGTACGACATTCCTTAGCCCTCTCAACACTGCAGGGCCAACATTTCTTCACTTCCATGATGGCCAACCTCCTTGCCTTCACAATCCAGCACCAACGGCGGCTCTCAGCTAAAGTTCCACGGACACCAGAGTGAAGCTCAACATGCGCTTCTCTCATAAAAACAGCAGCTAACCAATTACCAGGCTCCAAAATTATTAAACCTGGCATGTCTTCAAATATCATTTTACGGCCACCAGTAATGGCGTCAATGACTGGCTGTCCACGACCAACCATTTTAAGAATCCTCATCTCCCTGGTCACATAATTTCCACCGGGACCAACGACAGGCCAGGTCAATGATACTTCATGCACTAATGGATTTAATGACGCATAATTGCCTTTAGCGTCATTTATCCACTCATTCTCTTGGCTTCGTGACACAATGAAAAGTTCCGCCGCCGCCATATAATTGTACAAAGACGGCTTGTACACAGAATCTGCGGCTGCTACATGACTACCAGCGGCTGTAGTCTTACCTTCTTGTCTGCTCTTTAGCTTCTTCAACCAGGTGTTCGCAACTTGCAGGACAGCTGCCATAATACGTTTGGCCTGTCCAAATGATCTCCTGTGCTTAAACCTAAAGACATCTTCAGCGGCTTCTCCGGCAACTTTCATTGAACATAACTTAACCATTTTGGTATTCAACTCCTCTGGGGGTAAAACCTGCTTGACTTCTTCGGCAGTTTTCACCGGCCACGCACTTTCATCCTGGCGCAACCATTCTGGGCCCAATCTGTACCTGGAACCTGGTCCCAAATCTGATACCTTGCAGGTGCTTCTGGTGCCCAAATCTGCAACGTTGTGCGTCCCCGGGACCCACCTCCAGTCATCCTTGTTGGTTGCAGATTGAATTTCTCCAATACGATGAGAATTAAATGTGTTCAGCATAGCACTGTTGGAAACTATTTGTGATAAAACACACGATGAATCAGTAAAGTACATCACTCTGATAATATCAAAGGGCAGGGCATCTCTGACGGACTTTGCCAACCTTGTGGACATCTGGCACCCCATCAACTCAAGGCGTGGAATTGATTCACACTTGACCGGCGCAACTCTTGACTTGGTGGCTAGCAGAAACGTTTCAAATCCTTGTCTAGTTGGCCACCTCAAATATGCATTAGATGCATAAGCCTCTGATGACCCATCCGAAAACATCATCAAGGATGGAAGGCCAGTTGGTTCATCCGGGACCACACAACGGTCAAACTCCAATTTAGCGACCTCAGCTCTGTCCTCCAGCGACTGAACAAGTTCATCCCGTAGACTTTTTGGAATGAAATCTTGCCAGCCCAAATTCAGCAAACATGTTTTCCGCAGGACAAGTTTAATTCTCAACAGAATAGGGCTGCAAAGCCCGATCGGGTCGAAGGTTTGGGCGGCGAACCTGTGGACCATCTTCTTTGTCAGATTCTCGTCCAAGGCGTCCTGGAGGTTGTACAAATCAGCATCCTCTTTCACCTTCCTTCCCTTGACCTTACCATCTTGGTTGACTCTTGTGGCGATGGACAACACATCGGTGGCTGGCTTCCATATCAGCCCGAGAACCTTGGTAGGCTGGCAATCATCTCCAGAATAAATGACTTGTTTGAAGGAAAAACTACCTTTGCCGATAATTCTGTCGGCCTCTTTCATCATCTCCTTGGCTTCTGGCTTCGATCCTGCTCCCGAAATAACGTCATCTATGAAGCTGTGCTTCTCAAGCTTGACTGCAACTGGAATCTGAGGTAACTTGAATTCCTCATCAGGGTAGGTAGGTATTTGTGGCTCCTTCCATAATTCAGGTTTAGCAACAATTTCACTACCGTTTATCTGTCCCTCTCCATACATCTCCTTGACCTCTGCTTCACTCTTTCCGCCGAACAGACGGGACGTCAACTTCAGGGCTGTAACTGCCAAATTTCCCGCGGCTAACTCGCCGAAATTCACAACTTTGGTCAGGTAAATTTCAAGTGGACCATCTGGCGTCGGGGAAAATAAAACTCTCTTCATCTGGCTGTCGAACTCTGTGGCCAGGATGGAGTTATAAAACTTGGAGATATCCGCGGTTATACCAACCTTGTAACCGCGGAAAAGCATCAAATGATAAAAAATCTTCTGCATTGGCGGCGGGCCTCCCAGCATTATGTTATTAAAACTGGTACCCTTGAACGTCAGAGAACTATTTGCACACAATCGCATGGGTGTGGAACTTGAATCCTCCTTGAAAGCAACCACTATTGATGAACAAGACTTAGGTCCTTCATACTGCAATTCTTCAGGCGTGGCTTTTTGAAAAACGCCTCTTCTTATGGCGTCGTTGAATACCTCCACATACATTCCATAGGTACCTTCCTTGACCATCCTGGCACGATCCTTTTCAGCAATTTTGCGGGCTAAACTCTCATTGTAGGGTAAAGTGTGAGGATCTTCAATATAAGCATATTGACCTGTCCACTTGTTGGACTGCAAGTCTAGTGTTAAACCTGCCTCAATTATCCTCTGCCTCTCACGCTGGTCCCAGGTAGTGCCGTCGGCCATAGCCTTGCACTCTTGACAAGCAGTACATCCTGGACAAAGTGCCTGCGGCTGTACGCCAAACGATTCAGACGTCAGAAAGTCTGGCAAAGTGCCTCCACTGACACTGACAGCCTTATAAGCCGACTTTTGATCTCCAGCTCCACCATCAGCACTCGTACAGATAAAACCACTACCAAAAATGGTTCGCCACAACATAGACTGGCCCACTTTCTGGTAGGTTGAAGGAAACACGTCAGGATGTGTATTTCCAATGATGATATCTAAGCCTCCACTAATATATGTAAACCTTTCTGGCGGCATTTTAAATATCTCGGCGGCAGTTTCGGGGTGGACCGAGCGCATCTCGTTGGCCCCGCCGAGGGTAGGCATGACAGCTGCCTCAAACTCCCTCAAATTGCCGTCCCTATCCTTCAGATAAAACACAACATTGCGGCAGGAAGACTCACTGCCATCAGCTACAGAAATAGTTGTATATCTGCCGGTAGATTTCAGCTTCAACTTGTTGGATAACTTCTCAGACACAAGTGGCAAATTTGCCCCGGAGTCAAACATTACCGTGGCGTGGCAGGTGCCGCCGCCAGGTGCTACAACAGGAACTAACTGAAGTAAGAAGGTACAGGGGCTGGGTGCAGAACTTGACTTGTAAACTGTATTCACACCAGCACTAGCCTCATGGAGTAACCGGGAATGGTATCTGTCGCAATTATTGGTACCACAAACACCAAGCTTATCCGATTTATTACATTTGTCAGCAGTATGGCCGTCACATAGGCAAAGCTCACATAATTTCTTCTGCTGGACAACTTTCTTTCGGTCAACCACATCCATCTTCTTAAACGTGAGGCAACGGAAAATCGGGTGTTTCTCCTTGCAGCTCTCCACAGGACATGCACTGTTCCACTTGGAAGCCTTGTCCTTTCCAGCCTTTCCATTCTTATTGTCGTTGCGGCCAGATACTTGCGCGGCGGCAGCTCTGTCACGATTTCTCTTGCCGGCGCCAGTGTCATAGGACATATCACCGGCCAACATGGCACCCCTGGTCCTCTCCAGCAGTTCTACAATCTTCGGGATGTTTGGTTGGTTCATGCTACCTAGCTCCATCATAATTTTGTCTCTCAAATTTTCAGGGCACTTGTCTTTAAAAATATGAATAAGAGTTAGGTGGTTGTAATCCTTAGCTGCAGAACCAACGATGGCTTCTACCTCCTGCATCATGCTCTTGAAGGTAGCAATTGCGCTAACCACGTCCACAGGTTTATCCACAGGTTTCATCTTGTTCAACTTAGTTAAAATCCTCATGAACCGGCGAGTGTTTGATAAAAACATCTGATCAAGAAACGCCCATTGTTCATTATGATCTCTAATCGCTGACACTTGCTTGCGTAGTTCCGGGTTGGTTATCACCTTCTCCATACACAACATCAGACTTAACCTCTGGTCAGCAAATCCATAACCAGAACATAAATCTTTAAAGACCTGTTTAAAGTTTGGGTAATCCGTGTCAGTACCGTCGAACGACGGCAACAAACTGTTGTCCCAGCGCCCATACTGCGGGTTGGAACTCCGAATATCCACGGCAGACATACTTCTGGAGAGCATGGCAGGTGTCCCACTCTCATCCAGGTTAGATGAACGACGTTCCATCTCTCTAAGCCTTCGGTACATATCACGTACTTCTTGGCGCAACTCCACGGAAATTTTAAGCACTCCCATGTCCATCTTCACCTTCTCAATGACGTCGAGGTTCCTGGCGACAGTGCTTGACCTCGCGTCATCTGAATCATTGTCAAGCCAGTACAGAATTTTTGTACACTGCTCCAACGACGCATAAACTTTATCTGCAACAGTTTTCTGCTCACTAGCTTCATCCAAATCACGCTTAAACTCGCGCAGCTCACTAGTCTCCACGGCAGGTTTTAGACTTTTTATTAGGTCAGATTGGTCCTTGACCTCACTAAAAATGTCACGAATTGATTTTACAGTCACATTTTCACATGAACTAAAACTTTGGCAGGCTTTTAGATTGTCATAAAACACTTTTAACTGTTCATCAAAAACTTCTAGCCTTTCACTGCCAATAGCGATAGCTCGCTCAATTTTCTGCTTTTTGGTTAGTGGCATATTGATTCACTAGGTACTTATTTCACAGAAAAATTGTCACAGTTTATTGCATCAATAATTCACTGGATGCTATTGATCTCTTGATGAATGCTAACGCCTATTCATCAGATACTTTGAAATTGTCTCAACCATGACACTTTGGTTGAGCTTGACTTCCGAATTAGCGGGAAGTTCACGAGATCAGTTGGCGAACATACAAACCCCCAATACCAGGAACCATCAAGTTTCAACAGCAGGTTTGAATATAGATTTATTGATGAAATTATTTCAAAGACCTGAAATTACAATATCAATTAGTTCATAATTCCAGTTATTTATAACCACGTAATCTTATTTGCTTTTTAAAAATCATTTTTCTCTACGGTAAAAATCTTTGGAAACTTTGGCTTTAAAGGAAAATTATTTGGTTTAATAAATCATTGTTAAATGCAAAAATAAGGCACATAAAAATTACTAAAACATATATTAATCATAATTAAGTTTCATGCTTAGCTGGCTAAAGCCTTTTTAAAACTACATATAATCGTCCTATACACCATTCTTCCTTATAAAATTAACAAATTCTACCTGAAGCTCTTATGGTTTCAAATCCCTGATATACTAGGGTCGTTCACACACTATGAGACCAATGATAGGCCCAATTTTGTTCTCCGAAATCTTCACACTCTCATATCTCATTCAAAAGTAAAGAACGTGCGCTTCAAAATAAACAAACAATCTATGCCGCGCCACATTATGAAAGGAAGGCCAAAAAAGACGACATTTGCGCTTAGTTTTTGGTTAATGATAAGGAATTTAATTTCGAACTTGATAAACACAAAGCTTCCTCGAAAAGAGGTTAAGACATGTCTCAACCATGACACTTTGGTTGAGCTTGACTTCCGAATTAGCGGGAAGTTCACGAGATCAGTTGGCGAACATACAAACCCCCAATACCAGGAACCATCAAGTTTCAACAGCAGGTTTGAATATAGATTTATTGATGAAATTATTTCAAAGACCTGAAATTACAATATCAATTAGTTCATAATTCCAGTTATTTATAACCACGTAATCTTATTTGCTTTTTAAAAATCATTTTTCTCTACGGTAAAAATCTTTGGAAACTTTGGCTTTAAAGGAAAATTATTTGGTTTAATAAATCATTGTTAAATGCAAAAATAAGGCACATAAAAATTACTAAAACATATATTAATCATAATTAAGTTTCATGCTTAGCTGGCTAAAGCCTTTTTAAAACTACATATAATCGTCCTATACACCATTCTTCCTTATAAAATTAACAAATTCTACCTGAAGCTCTTATGGTTTCAAATCCCTGATATACTAGGGTCGTTCACACACTATGAGACCAATGATAGGCCCAATTTTGTTCTCCGAAATCTTCACACTCTCATATCTCATTCAAAAGTAAAGAACGTGCGCTTCAAAATAAACAAACAATCTATGCCGCGCCACATTATGAAAGGAAGGCCAAAAAAGACGACATTTGCGCTTAGTTTTTGGTTAATGATAAGGAATTTAATTTCGAACTTGATAAACACAAAGCTTCCTCGAAAAGAGGTTAAGACAACTAGATTCAAAAGTTTTAGACATACGTGTTCTCTTTCATTCAATTGCTCAAAACTTTGGATTTTTATATTTAATCTTGATTGGTTGGTACAAAATAAGTTTGGTCCAAACTTTTTCACCAATAATAATAATCTGATTGGCTTTTTTCCATTGGACGGTAAGGTTTTAGGCTATTGATCGATATGTGAGTTTAAATACTCCCTTCAATTCCACACAAAAAAAATGTTTTAGTCAAAACAAATGTTGGGCAGAAGAAACCCAATCACCTCTTAGGGCGCAGCAACTAGTAAGATAAGAGACATGATACCAACTGCTTCGTCAGGAAAATAGCCTAAAACAATCCTAAAAACTTTCATAAAACTTCCCTGAGAAATACAACCACTTAGAACAAATTTTTTTTTTGATATATTAGAAGATGGTTTATTATAATAGGTGTATTGTATACTAATGAAGAGTCGAACTTGTCTTTATAAACAGATAATATTCTAAGATCACTAAAGATATATGACACAGATAACATCAGGGAGGGAGAGGACAATGCCAGATAAATTAATCAACAACTAAATCTTCTCCCAATATTTAGATGACAGAATTTAACACAACAAAATTATGTATGGGGATAAAAGTCACTCAAATTCAGCCACGTGACGTCATAAAAATGAGGAAGACGAAAGGAGAAGTGGGAAACAAAACCCCTAAAAAGATATGGATATTCCCTCGTTTTTAAGACGTCACATGGCTGATTTTTGAGTGACTTTCTCCCTTTACCAAAATTATAGGAAAAATATTGATTCCTTTTCTTATGTCTTATCCCTGAATAATACTAACTGTTACACAGAAGCAACAGGTATAAAGGAAGGTGAAAATTGAACAACTATTTTTTTTATTCAATTATAGCATTACAGACAACTAACCAGGAAGAAAGGAAATATTGTACTGTAAATCAATTATTACCTAAAGTTTTACAAACACTTTTTCCTTACTTAATCTATAAAAAGAAATATGGGTACTTTTATTGGATATTGATTGGTTGGTTCAAACTAGCGATGTCTAATCTTTTCAACCAGTAATTCTAATCCCAAAGGGAGTAATTTTGAGTATCACCAATGGGGTGTAAATTAATTTATCATCGATTGCTGTATCATTTTAAAATCATTGCATCTAACCAAATTATTGTCCATTTTTTTTATAAGTTTATTGGTTAAGTATTTGCTTAACTCATATTGTGTCATTAACCTGAATTAGCAGCAGTAGATCTTATCAACTTTAGTGTAATACATACAAAAAAGGAAAGACAGAAAACTACAACAACAATATTACCAATGCCTTTCACTGTGGCAAACAGCGTAATTATTTAGATACTTGTAGCTCATGAGAAAATTTTCCAGTTTTGTTTCTTTGACCTTTTTAAAACCGACAAGACAATTTTAGTATTTCTATTTGCAATTTTTCTTTAAACGAAGTGAACCAACAACAAAAAATATTTTAAAAATGCTTTTTTATTTTAGGTTAGGCTTTTGACAATAGGGGGACGGTCAACTCCATATCATAAAAAAAGCTGAACAAACGTACAAACAAGGTAAGTTGTACAGTTGATGCTTATCTGGATACGATTGCATCATTGAGGAAGGAGACAATTAGCTGGTACCCAAAGTTTTTTTTTTAAACTTTGGGTACTTTAATTGAAATTTTGCTAGGTTAAAAGTAATAGTGTTCGAACTTTTTAAATTTTTAACCAATGATTTTAATACACAGAAGGGATAATGCCAAAAAAAACTTTCTCAAAAGTCAGAGAAATCCTCACATAAAAATCATATCTAATGGCAGCTGGATTGTCACCGTTCCACCATTGCAAAACAGATGTAAAGACGTTGACAGTGAATTATAGAGTAGATTCGTTGTTAGAACAGATAAAAGATGAAAGATGGTGCAAAAATAATTAGTAATATTAATGTTTATTTTATTCGCCATTTTGGTTGAATTACCTTATCATTTTGCTTCTATTTATTTGAATAAAAAGCATTTTCCTGTTAGGCTTGGAAGCATTGTATTGGCATAAATTTTCAATTAGTATGGCGAGTTTTGTTCGATATGGTAACTTGTGACATAATGATTAGAATCTAAAATTTTCGACAAAGCCCAAATTGTGTCAAAAATGATCCATGTGACGTCATAAAAATGAGATGAGAGGTGAAGTGGGAAAGAAAACCCCTAAAAAATGGATAATCTCTAATTTTTATGACGTCACATGGATAATTTTTGACACAATTTGGGCTTTGTCAAATTTTTGCAATTTTTGCACATATATCTCCTTGTCGTATATTAACTGGTTAACCATAATATTAGCTCAATTAAGCCTAAAAGTGCTCAACACATACACTCATACACACACACACACACACACACATTTTATTTTCATCATGCACAAAAGGAAAATTATTGAAGATTTAAAATTTATTCAAACTTTTATACAAATTCTTTCAAATAACTAAAAATCTATTTTTTTCAATGAAATAAAAGTGCTCAACGCTTACATACACACACACACACTTTATTTATATCATTAATAAAAGAAAAAGTATTTGAAATACTAAGATAGTTTAAACTTCAATACAAATCATTTCAAATAACTAAACATTTATTTTAATCAAATCACAAATCAGTAAGAAAAAAGGACAGTCTACAAATAAAGGAAAGAAAGAGAACCTGTAACCAGGGAGTAAGGGAGGGGACAATGGATCGAATATTCAATTTTTAGTAGTCTCAGACTTTGGGCACTGGCTTAAAAGGAATGTGCACGAATACAGCAGATTCTGACTGACTTTGGGTACTTGCGCATCAATGCCCTGCTAACTAGCTGAGCTAGTTTTGAATATGCAGACAGAAAAATTTGTTATTAATGGCTGGTTTCAACAAATATTTTTTCCCAAGAAAATGTCATTTCATGTATAGAAACTCTACTGTGATATTTATGTATTAAATAATCTAAGAACTGCTAGAATTTAGGTGTCAGTTATAAATATATGAGAAGGGTTGAGGTAGTTCTAAACAAGATTTTTCTAGTGATTAATTACAGAATGTTTACTACATTGTGATGTGTTGATAATTTAATTTTCAAGTAAATTATTTTTTTCCTAGAACTAATTTTGTTCTAAATTAGGTTACTATGATTTCTTTACAATTTTGGTAAAATTTTCTTAATAAATCTGGTTTTCATTGCTTTTCAGCGAACCCTCTTAAATTGAATTAATTGCCCATTGTCCCCTCCCTTACTCCCTGACCTGGGACAAACTATACTTATAGAGTAGCTGCTTAACTAATAAATTTAAGAATTTTAAGTCTATTTACTGACCCCTATATTCCTGACTAAAGTAGAGTATTGTTTTTGCTCTCTATAATTGATTCTAAATTATTTATATATTTACTGATCCTTATACCCCTGACTAAAGTAGAGTATTGTTTTTGCTCTCTATAATTGATTCTAAATGATTTTAGATCCATTTACTGAGCTTAGGCTTCTAGAAAGAATGTGCGCTGTAAACCATAGCATCGCAGGATTACAGGTACCAAGTATACTGAGAATATACGCATGTTTAAAAGTACAAGGGCAAATAATCATCAAAATACTGCTTCTGAAGGTTCTAAATATTTAGAGTTTTGTTTTGTACATTTCAGTAAATAAAATGTATTTGTAAAACATTAGAAAACCCTTGTGTACAAATTGTTTACTGTACAAAATCGGACCCTGAATTAACCTCCCCTCTATCGCAGTTATAAGCGTACACTAGAGTCGGGTCCAGGGGCGTGCAAGAGAGAGGGTTGTCAACTGCCTTTTGATGAAATTAAAAAGATTTTCCCCCCTCCATTGGGCCACACTATACGACGCCTACCTCACTTGCAGTTCTAGGTGAATTTTTTCTTTTTGGGTTGCGGGGGGGGGGGGGGGGGTTGGTGGTTCCAAATTTCCAAATGGATATCGTAAATAGAAAAAGCATCTATCCCTCTATGTTCAAGCAGCTTTGTTTTAAAACCTTCCTGTGGCAAAAGTTATCCTGCGCCCTTGTTCATTATTTCCTAGCTGCTTTTTGCTGTGTGTGGTATATATTTTCTTATTATTATAGTTACTTTACATTTCATACATTTGGTACCATCCCTTAAGTTAAATTGTACCCATTATTTCTAATAAGTTTAAAATCAACATCAATGTGACGTCTTTCTTAAAAAAAAACAGTCTAAGACCATCTAACCAAATAAGAATCTTCTCTTAAATGGATAGATCTATTGGTTAATTTATTCGCAGGACAAGAGGCTCCTGGGCTCCTGGAGGCACTTAAGGTGGGGAGGGGTGTTGACTCATATTCAATTTAGTTTTTTTTAAGTAAAAGAAAAATTTTGTGTGGATTATTTTACTCTAGGGGTGATTTCTTTTGGGAGGGTGGTTTTACCCTTCCACAAAATATAAACCTTCCTAGGACCTAAGAGAAGCTACTGTAAATGAGAAACATATAGGTTCAGAGAATTGCGAGATCCTTCGGACAGACAGACAGACACAGATCCTGTTACTTTTATATAAGGATGTAAAGTGGCAGGTATAAATGTTCCACTAATAATTGATGGGATGTTACCCATTCCTCATTGATTGACTGACTTTATATCACTTACCATCAGGGACAGAGCTTAGAATATCATTTTTGGTACTTAAATAAATATATTAATTGATGAATTCATAAAAAAAGATGATAGCTATAAACTGATTTCACAAATGATGCCTAATAACATAAAAGTAAAAGAATAGAAGGGGCATGAGGACCCTTGCCCGATTTTGTATTTGGGTCTTTTAAAGCAGCTAATAGCATCGAAAATTTAAGAACAAAAAGCATTTTGCTAGCAGACGAGAAGGCTATCTGCAACTTGGAGTAGGTAGTTGTCGGGTTTATACATCTATGATTAAACATTTAGTGTATAACTCAAATCAGTCGTCATTCTTATTATGCGCTACGTAGGTACTAAAACGGTTGGATTGATGATGGATATGATATATCTAGGATGTTTATTATTTGATCAAGGCAGGTTTTAAACTATTTTGTGTTGTGCACATGGAGTTAGAAAAGTAGATGATAAATAAATCATAGTATAGAAGATAGATAGTTTTGAGAGATATGTATTAGATAGATATAGTCAAATTATAGATAGATAGGAGATGGATAGATAGGATAAAGATAGATAAATTTAAAAATGGGCGTTTAATTTGTAGCTAACATAAAGATATAGATAGATGTATATTAGATAGATAGATTGATTTAATATAAAGTTTGAATATATGGGAATTAGGAAAGTTGAGAGGTAGGCCTTTTGTATTAAACTCATATTATATTTAATTCCTTCATTTAATGCAATCATTTAAAGGTATGCACAATACAATCATGTATAACTTAGAATCTAGAGTTGACAAACTATTTTTTTTAAATGCTAGTTGATTCGACCTTAGTTTCAGGGGAGTTCGAAAAAATAGACTAAAACCACCTTAAGATATTTATCAAGCTTCTTTGTAAATTGAAACTAAATCGGACCAGCATTTACCTAGATCTTAAGCTACGAGATATTACAGGATTCATTGCTTCGCCCCTAGGCACTGCTCTCATAAGGTATGATAAAACAACCCTGTCATAAGAAAAAAAACCTGTAGAACTTTGAACCTAGAGTTGACAACTTTTTATGGTTTAATTGACTTTTAGACATTTGATGGGTGTATTTTTATTATTTCAAGTATGGCTTCGAAACCAAATAATATCCGCTGGATTAGAAGCATACTGAAAGATCATGTATCGTTATATCAAGTTTCTACGAATATAAAAATGTACAATCATAATATTAAAACCAGTTTTGTGAGATCGTGCCTGCAGCATCTCAATATGAAGCTAATAAAAAAGTTATTGATAATTCAGATATTTAAAATCTAATTTAAGAGTAACTTTTTAACATCTTAGTTTTAGAAGCAAAGCTACTGTATAACCCACTTTGTCTTATCTAAATTACGATGATAAGGAAATAAATTTATATGTATCAAACACTCATTTACAAAACAGTTTTGACGCATTCATTTCAAGATATATTAGTGGCTGATTCCTTAAGTTGAATTATAGATTTAAAATTTTATCGCTATATTAAAGGGGGAGGGGTCCTGAAAATTCTTATCAAAAGGGGGAAGAGGAGATTTCTCAGTATGCGCCAAAAAAACTGCTTATATACTGTAGAGTCAGGACTGCATTGGCCATTAATATAAAATCCTTGCTGAAAAAAATATTCTGTTGTAGATATATGTTTCTATAAGTACTTGTGTGGAACATAATATCAAAATGATATTAATTAAGGCCAATTCATTTCATTATAAAATAAACATAAAAAGTTGATTTTTTTTACTTCCGGGTTTAATAGGTAATTAGTTTGAAAACCCTGGGACTAAAGAACTCTGAAATTGGCTAAACATTGAATATCTTACAAGACAAAGAATCAAACACTATTTCTTGTTGTAATTTAGAAGTACTATACTTGACTACTGAGTAGTTAATACATGGATAGATAGATAGATAGATGGATATATAGATGGATAGATAGATAGATAGATAGATAGATAGATAGATAGATAGATAGATAGATAGATAGATTGATGGATAGATAATAGATAGATAGATAGATAGATAGATAGATAGATAGATAGATAGATAGATAGATAGATAGATAGATAGATAGATAGATAGATAGATAGATAGATAGATAGATAGATAGATAGATAGATAGATAGATAGATAGATAGATAGAAAGATAGATAGATAGATAATAGATAGATAGATAGATAGATAGATAGATAGATAGATAGATAGATAGATAGATAGAAAGATAGATAGATAGGTAGATAGATAGATAGATAGGTAGATAGATAGATAGATAGATAGATTGTTTTAGGGGGGAGGGCAAAATTTTGCAAAATGTTTAAATTTTCCCCCCTAGACAAAGTGCTTCGCACGCCACTGAGAGGGAAAATATAATAAATGTATCTCCCCATCGCAACCATCATGTGCAACCTTTCTATTGGGGTGATTAAAAATCAACAAATGGTGTCGCTTATATTAACACAGCCAAGTAGCAGAAAATAATTTAGAAGCAGACGAAAGAGGTCTTTGAAAAATGAAGGGAGGTAGTTGTCTGGAATATATACATCTATACTATAGATCTGTTGATAGAAAGATACATTAGGGACATAAAGACATACTGGCAGCTTCGGCTTTGGAGATTTTGAGGGGTAGTCATTTTAATCTAAGGGCAATTTCTTCTTGGGGGGTAAAGGTACCCACGCAGAAAATAGTTTTGAACCTTTTTAGGACCTATGAAAAGCTTTACTATTAAGTAGAATCATATCGTTTCATTGGCTAGCGATATCATTTAGTTTACACAGACAGACATACAAACACACATCCTGTTACTTGAATACATACATATAAGAATTGAAATAGCACTAATAGGAAAATTGGAATTATTTGTATATTTTAAAAATCTTGTGAAAAATAAAGGAAAAACCCAAGTTAAAACATATAAAAAGATTTATTACAGAACTTGAAAAGTTTAAAATCCAGCAGTAAAATAAAAAGCTAAAGTGCCTAATTTCTTTCACGAGTTTCACGATTTTTGCCAAAATTTGTCGAGGGTGTGCAATAACTTACGCTTGTCCCCTGTCAACAAATTTTAGGGGATGTGTTTTGTACATCAATACAACACAAATCTTCTAAAGGTTTTTCTAGCAACCGCCTTCATAAGTTTAGTAAAGTTTTCGGCCCAACGGGGCGAACAAAACAGCAATCAATGTTATAATTTTAATTTTGCTATGACGGGAAATCTGTCTTTAATACGATGCAATAAATTTACAAAATTGCGGTTATGATAGCCCTTGTGGTTGTGATAGAACAGCCAAATTTGTAGAGAGCATGTCTCATCATTTGACAGTAAAATTAGTAATGGCACCTCTTTACCAGCGAAGCTACTCTAGAATAAGAATGTACGTTGATAATCTTTATATTGTTGGTTGTCTAATGGGTTATATTTAAATTAAACTCTGCTTGATTTCAGCTGTTAATAGTCAAATAAACCTTTCTTTTTCTACCATTAAATTATCAAAAATGGCAATGGACTGCTTCATAACTGCTTTTTGTAGTTATTTTAATCTGTAGTTATGGAAATTGTCATCCTTGATAAGAATATCGTGCAATTAAATAGCAAGGTGAAACTATTTACATCCAAACATTTCAACTAGGGGTGTGCGTAAGGGGGTTTGCGGTGTCAACCAACACCTCCCAACCAAAAAAGGGGGAATCACTACACCCCCCACCTTTTATTTTTCGTTAACACCTGAGCCCTCTCTTGATTTTATATTATAACACCTTCAACCAATTTAGATTTTTAGTGGAACATCAACCAAAAAAATGGATTGTTAAATTTTATGTGCGCTTCGCACTTATTTCTGGCAAAATCCTGTGCACGCTCCTAATATGAACAAAATGATTCTCACTTTCTTTTCAGTTTGTTCAATCGCGTCTACTAAAAATTAAGATGCTTAAAATCTAATTTAAAGATTCATAAAAATGAAAACATGTTTGACAAAACAATTCAAGAGGTCGTAAAAAGACATGCAATCGAAAATTTTTCGCAAACCTTTTTTAAGTTGCAAATAAAAAGAGTTATAATTTCAAATAAATATATTTAGTTTAGCAAGGGACATCATTTTCATACACTAGTTCAAAACAAATTGTGTTCAATCGTTTCAACCAATAATTTTAATCTACAGACGGGGACTTGTATTTATTGGTATAAATAGAATGTCTTATCCCCTAAGAATCCTACAAAAACCAAACTCAAAAGGGGTATAATTGAAAAGAGGGAAATAAAGTAATAATTGGGTTTGAAGAGAAGGCAGATAACATAAAAAAAGGGTGTAAAGGGATAGAACAATGGCCGCTAAATTGAAGTAAATCCCCAATAGTGATACACAAAATTACCCCATCTGTAGTTTCAATTAATGGCTAAAATGTTTGGACACTCACCTTAATGAGCCAACCAATCAAGATTGAATAAAAGTTGTTGAGCCACCGAATAAGGACTTGTAGAGTAGCTTCCCTACTAAATGCATGTCAAAAGTCCTGACAATAAGTCAACCAGTCGTGACACAAAAATTCACAACAAATACAGATCAGGAATCTTAAGGGTTAAGACAATGGACGATAAATCAATGTAGAATGTACATCCCCAATGATGATGAATCAAATTCAATTAAATGTCGATTAAAAATATTGGTTGAAAACTGCGGACACTTCTAGTTTTAACCATGCTAAGGAAGCATAAGTTTTTAAGCCAACTACTGAAATAATATGATTATAAAATTTTTGGTACCAGTATGGTTTACAGTCCAATATCCACTCTTCCCTGACAAATAAGATACAATTACATTTTACTCACAGTCATTAACTAGAACGATGTTTGTCCGTCTATCTGTCTGTAATGGTTGTTGGGACACCCCCAACCCCCCAAAATAAACTAAAACGGGGTGGTCGACTAACCCTCCACCGCCCACCCCACTCTCCCCCCACAAAAAGATTATGTAGTCAAAATCAATCCCCCTCCTTAAGTGCCCCTAGAGGCCTTTAGAGGGCGTAGCTGTAGCCAATGACTAATATGTAAGTGCTTTTTGGTGCAAGCTTTGCTTTGGTCGTGGATAATTTTAAGTCTATCATGTGAAAGGAATAATCAATGGAAAAAGCAACATTGCCTTAAAAAAGGGATTAAGATCCATTCTCTTAAAAAAAAACTTTTCATATATATATATATTGCACTAGACTTTAGACATATATTATATTATTGAGTAAATTAAATAGTAGCTTCGCTATCAAATTGACTCCGTTAAAATTGAGAACATAGGCGTGCAGAAGGGGGGTATCAACACCCCCTCCCTTCTTTATATTGAAATTGGAAAGGCCCTGCGTTCCCCTTTATGACAAAACCCTGTTCACGCAACTGGTTGAGAACCTTTGTCTTAAGGTAATGTTTATATTATTGTGGGTCAGAATATGATGATCTTTCACCCCTCCATATGGGTTAGGGATCATGTCGGGAAGACCAATCCGTCAATTATCGTAACAGCAACTGCTTAACGGCTGCAAACGTTCATGCACTATAAAAACTTATATAGCCTTATTCATACTAGGAGTTCTCAGTGGCCGAAAGGACTACGCGTTTACCTTAGTCGCGCGTTTCTTTGTGCATCTTTAATTCTTTCAAGCCAACCCCTCTTGACAAGGGTCTACTCTCCCATTATACATCCTCCAAACCAACAAAAACAGCCAAAGAGGATGTTAAGGTAAAAAGTCACACTCCAAATAAATTTTATATCATCCCCCTTTGTTGTCAGAATTACACCCCCCTTACAGCCTTCCCGCCCCCCCCCCCCAAAAAAAAAAAAAAATATTGGTTTAATGGGGGTGTCAAGAATCGTAACAAAACTTACATGATTCTGTCTTTGGTTAAAAACAATTCCTAGGTTTATGATGCTACCATTTAAAATACAAACAAGGATGAAGTTGTACATGAGAACCAACGGAATATCAATAACATAAAATTTAAAATAATTTTGATATAAAAGTAACAATATTTCTGTTTGTGTTGTCATCGCTGAAACAAAAATGGTTCTTTTTTACAGTAAAGCTTTTTAACGTTCCAGGACAGGTTCCAACTATTTTGGGGAAGGGCATCATAGACAAAAGGATTTAAATAAGGTTACGCCATATTTTATTATACTTTGTCCCAGCTCACACTGGTTTGTATAAAAAAAGAATGCTAAAAACTTTTCCTTCGGTCAAAATTTGCGTAATGGGATTCAGACGAAAATGTCAGCCTTGGTGATTTTTACTTCATTATTTAATTCTACAACTAAACTAGCTTTATATTATTATTGCTGCGCTATCTATGAACATTATTGTCTCTGCTTAATTAATATTTTATCTTTGCCTTGACTTTGCCTTGTTTTAATTAGTAAATACACATACACAGACACACACAAACACACATACAAATACACACTTACACACACACACACAATTAAAATCTGGAATAAAGGGAAATATGTTAGATGGAAAATTATGAATTCCCTAAATATCTTAACCTGGATAAAACTTAATAATCATTTTAATAATCTTGTTTTGGCAAATAGCTGAACAAGATATTTTGCTATTGTAGTGCAGATTACACAGCTAAATGTCCTACAGCCAACCAATTCGTTGATGACATATCCTTTGTCCGGAAGATCTAACTGTGCATGGTAATGAGAAGCACCTGTTTGGGGCCAATGCATTTCGAATACTACTATTATTTTTGTCTTACATCTTATACAGAGCAGCAATAAGGACCATTTTTTTATAATTTAGTTCTGAACCCATCTTCCATTTATACCATTGAAGTATTAAAAGAGGAATTCCTTGGCTCATAAACAGGTGCAACTCACAACCATAAATTCCAATAATTTCGCTTTGGTTACCTGTGTTTAGCCATATTGAATAGTTTGATTGCTTACTTAAAGTGGTCAAAATAAAAAACACACTTTAAATCATAATTATAATTTTCATTTATGTGGCAAAAAAGTTTTTCATACAAATTTTAACAATTTTTTCTTTTTTGCCAGCAAATCATGCAAATATATATAAACACTCTATTAATCTTTGGTGCTGGTGTTATATCAACATTGAAGTACCCAAATTTTCAAAATTGATAAAAAAAAATCCTAAGAGGAAATTACCAAAAAAACAATTTTGGTGATCATGCTACCATTGCCGGTTCAGCGACCCTAATTTTTTTATGATTCCACCTCAGAATTCTTGAAAATGTCATTTTTTACTGCTTTCATACATTTAATTGATAAAAAATATTGATATTGTAGGCCAGCACCTTGTCTCCATGTTCAACACGGACACAAACACATGCACGCACTTCTAAATGAATTTTTAATTGCTGCAAGAAAACCCCATTTGCAATTTTAAGTCCGTCATGTTAAGAAAAAGGTGTGTATTCACTTCCGTATATTTTCTATCCTGGTGTTTCACAGGGATCTAAAGGGATAAGACAATGGTTGATAAATTCATGTACACCTCCAATGATGATGTTCAAAATTATCCCATCTGTAGGTTAAAATTAGTGGTTGAAACGTTTGAACACTCAACATAATTAACCCAATAAAATTCACTTTTCCTATAAGTTGTTAAGCCAACTTCAGCCGTCTATCTCATATAGAGTCTGAAAAAATAACAATTACCCTTTAGCTTTACGGAATGACAAAGTACATACATGTAGAATTATAGAGCACCCTTGATATTAAAAAGTCACAAAAGCAAATGCATTATGAGGAAAACTTTTTATGAGGATTTAGCAAATGGGAAGGACAGTTTGCGCTGTTTTTAATATGCAATTCTTATGATTTGATAAAGTGATACATGTGCGACAATGAATGCACAACGTTAAAGATATCCCAGGATTGGAGTGATATGACAAAGTTAAATACATTTTTTTATCTCCAAAATTCATCAGTGAAAAATCATGGGTTTGGCAACTGTAAATGTTCAAGGGAAGAATATATAATTATAATAAACTATCATTAATTTTTCTTCATTTGATATTGGGGGTTGTTAGTCATTTCAACAGCAACAAATTAATGATTAGTTATATCTAATCGTAATAGGAATAGCGCCAGATTATCAGAAGATGATTAGATAACGTCAAAATTTGGTATCATATATCTTGATCAACTTCTTTGAAATTAAGCACTATAGAGTTGGTACACTACAAATATTAAACATACTTTATTGTGACAAGAATCTTTCTAAAGATATCAAATTATTAAATAAAATTATAAAACGATAGACGAAGCCCAGTTTGTACCACTTTTGTACTACTTTTTATTCCTGTGGCGTCATAAAAATGAGGGAGATGAGAGGAGAAGTGGGAAAGTGTGAAAGAAAACCTCTAAAAAGAGATAGAGAATCCCTCATTTTTTATGACGTCACATGAATCAAAAGTGGTGCAAAAGTGGTACAGATTGGGCTTCGTCAAACGATAGACCAATGGACAAACTCTAAATAAAACAAAAATTTCTTTAAACTTGTATGTTTCGAATGATTCTTAAATTAAGTGTTTAAGAAATATTTTGTGGTTTGATATGAACACTAGCTGGGTTAAGGGTTCACTTTATTTAAAAGGTCAATTTTGTTTAAATTTAACAAAATAGTAAAATTAGACGCCAGTGGCAAAGCAGTTAGTAAAATAGAAGAGATAAAGGGTCCGTTAAAACATACCCTAGTTTTAGAAAAACTAACAGACCTCATTGAAGAATAGCTTCGCTACTAAAAATGCATTGTAAATAATTGATTAGTTCATAATATAAGAGAAAAGGGTCCGTCAAAGTCAGAACAAACGTCATGAAAAACAGTTAAAAGTTTTAAAGTAGCAGAGTCGTACAAATTGGTCGGTCAACTGGTAATGCATCTTTAGATGTAAATTGTTAAGTGAGGGATGGGACAATGGGCTGTTCATTACACTAGTCCCCAAAGTTCTATAATAAAGTTTTCTAATTCGCATGCTCAACAACTTTTGGGAACTGAATTTGATTATTTGGTTCAATAAGTTGAGTGTCCCAACGTTTCAACCACTAATTGTAATCTACAGAAGGGATTGAGGATGCGTAACAATTTATCGGCAATTGTCTTATCCCCTAAGATCCATGATATTATTAATTACTTCAAAAATCATCTGATATTGTATGACATTATATGTTTGTATGTCCAACTGTATGTTCTTTAAAGATTTAAAGAATTGAAAAATACTCTATGTGCTACGCAGTTTCTCTCTTTACTATAGGTGTGCTGTATTATATGTGCATTACATGTTACTGTTCTTTTTAAATCTACAATACAAATGACCAATGATAGGCCAGTATATTTTAACATTGGTTAATTACTGGAATACTGGAAGACGAAGAAAGTCCCTCAATGACGTCAAAAAATGAGGGATGAGGAGATGAGGAGTGGGAAAGAAAACCCTTAAAAAATGGATAATCCCTCGTTTTTATGAGGGACTTTATTCGTCTTCTGCATACTGGCGTATCAGTGGTCATTTGTATTGTATGACGTCACTTTTTATAAGCTGCTTTATGATAATGCTGAGCTTCTTATGAACTAATTTATCCTTGATGTTTTATATGGACACTTGTTTGAAAACTTATTCACAAAGGTTAATTTGATGGTGGTCCATCATCTCCGTAAGAATGTACCACACTGTAAAATTATAAAAGATGAAAATTAATTAGGGAGGGAGGGGACATTGGGCTGTGTATTGCACTAGTCCCAAAATTTGTATAACCGTTTTTTTATCCGTAGGCTTAACAACCTTTGGGACTTTTATTGAATTTTGATTTGTTGCTTCATTAAGTTGAGTGTACAAACGTTTCAACCTCCAATTGTAATATCCAGAAGGGGCAATTTTGTGTATTATCATTGTGAATCTACATCAATTTATCGACCATTGTCTTATCCCTTTAATCCCTGTAATTATTACAACAGCACAAATTTACTGTCATACCCATTGTCTTCCTTTCATCAACAGACACATGCAATAAAATATTTGCAATTGTGTCTTTTTGCAATATTAAACACTTTGCATATATAACAACATGCGGAAAGGATGGCTAACCAATTTTGAATTGATTTTGAATGCAGATAGCCTGATATCTAGTTGCCGAATGTGTACGCAGTTTCCTGAGTGTTTCCTCATCCTAGCTCAATATTTACTACTAGCTAAAAAAGCTTCAAACTTCAAAAAAAAAATCAAAATTGAAAAAATTCAAATTTATAATGTATAATGTATAAATCGTTTACACATTCAAATTTTGATTTTTTTAAGGGAAGTTTGAAGATTTGTAGCTAGTAGTAAATATTGAGCTAGGATGAGGAAACACCCAGGAAACTGCGTACACATTCGGCAACTAGATATCAGGCTATCTGAATGCACCAACTAACAATAATTTAGCATATCTAAAGCTCTTAAATAAACCAATATTCTCATAAACAGTGTTTGCAAAATTATCAGATTCGTCAGAGGATCGCTTGAACCCGACACCCCCAACCCTAATCCCTTCGAAATAACTTTATGCTAGAGGTCTCTAGGGGCCATTGAGGTGGCAGGGGGATTTCGACATCCCCCCCCCCCCTATAAATTGTAGTTTTAAAAAGAAAAAGTTTTACACCCTTGTAGAAAGGGAATTTCAGTAAGTAATACAGTGACCTAGCAATACTTTAGTATTTTTTTGCGATTTCCCTTGGGAGGGTGGTAGTACCCTCCCCCAAAATAAATATAAACCTTCTTAGTACCTACTTTAAAGCTACAATCATATCGGCTTAAGGTTAGCGAGATCCTTTGGTTAAGACACAAATAGACCCTGATTCTTTTATAAGAATTGTAAAACAATTGAAAGGAAGAGGAAATGGACTGCAAATTGCACTTATTATACTTTATATGAAGCGACTTTTGCTTTAGCATCTAGGAGCTCTTGAAATGGATTGTAGGCAGAAAATGGCTTCCACCTATTAATTGAGAACTTACATTATAAATAAAAGAGCATAATACTAGCCAAATCACTATTAAACGAGTTAGTAATTAGGTTTTAAGGCTGTTTCTTTGGTTAAAACACGACGTACTAATAACAATTTTAGACAACAGTTGGTTTTAATCTTTTACTAAATGCGATTCTTTTGTTTTTTTTATGCGTGTCCGTCTGTAGTAGATTTGAGTATGATTGAATCATACAATCTATCTAAAACCATGAAAGGGTTTTTTATTCATAGTGTACGATCTAAAAAGTGTAGCATGTATGTCAATTTAAACAATTAGACTTTAAATGCAATCAAATTGTTGTTCAAACTTCTACATAATATTTTTTATTTAAAAAGCTTTGTATAAACTTTATGATTTGCAAAACTGCTTGCCTTAGCTTTTTGGATATCGTCAACCTTGTTCAGACAAAATGGTAATATGTAACAATTTAAAATTAAGCAAATTTTTTTACTTTAATCACAAATACATAAGCACGTTAAAAAAAATAAAAGATATTTCGAAAAAAGCAATGTGTAACTGTACACGGCTTCAATTTTCTTGATAGTTGCTTTTTTAATCAACTAAATTTATTTATTTTTCAGGGGGAGTGATCCAAGACATCTCCAACCCATAAAACAACAAAGATAAAATAGTCTTAAACCACCCCGGAACCTATAAATAGCTACGCTGAAGAGGAGTACCTTATCGTTTCAGCGGTTAGCGAGATCCTTCGCTACAGACAAAAAAAGCTTACAACTTTATTTAATAGGATTCTACTTTGTATTATAGTTATGAAAAAAAACTAATTTTTTTAGAGTGCAACGAACGACAAGCATCTAAATACTTCAAAGCAATTCCTGTTTCAAGATTTAAACAAGGATGACTTTATCACATAGTTGGAAAGCTTTTTAAACTCCAGGGATCTAAAGGGATAAGACAATTGGCGATAAATTGATGTACATCCCCAATGATGATACACAAAACTATAACTGGTAGTTGAAAAGTTTGGACACTCAACTTAATGAACCAATAAACAAAATTCAAAAATGTCCCCTAAGTTGTCAAGCCAACGAATAAGAAAACTTTGAAATAAAGCTCAATTTTCCCTCCATACCTAATATAAAATTGTTTGTATGTGTGTTTGTGTGATAGTACTTAATGTGATAAGTTATCTTAATTCCTTCTGTTAGACTATAGATTGACCAACCAGCGAATACAAGAGACATGAAGAAAAGATTTACTACTACAACTGTTGCCTGTATATGTACTGCATAAAAGGATATGTTCTTTAAAAATGAGATTATTTAGACCCTCCATTTTCAATTTAGTTTTAACAAGAAAAAATTTTTTAAGGTGGTGAAATTTAATTCTTAGGAATTCTTTCTCTTTGGAAGTTGGTGGTATCCTCCCTCGAAATAGTTATAAACCTTCACTGGACCTATGAAGAGTTTCACTTTAAAGGAGAACCATATCGGTTCATAGGTTAGCAAGATCGGTACACCAAAAAGATATATAGACAGATAGACATCCTGTTACTTTTTTATTAGAAGGATAAAAAATTTTAGGCCGACATATTTTACATCAATTGATTGTAATTTTTTCTGTTTCCCTTTTCCCTGGAGGCGCCTAGTTCATGAGAACCCCTTTTTTTTAGCATGAGTGTGTGCAGCAAAGCACTTTTTAATGTTGGTTTTTACCCTATCCCTACAGTGATTGATTCCTTTAATATGCTTCAAGGAGTTGTAATACCACTTTAGTAATTGTCAAAGATCCTCCAATTAGCAAAAACAGGGAGATTTCTATTTGAAGTGAAACAAAACCTAAAAATGCAACAGTGTATATTTAATCTAAAAAGTTTTTTCTCAATACACCATTGAAATAGTTTAGTTGACATGAATTCGGTCGCTTATTTAGAGATTTTCTGTTTGAAGCGCAACAAATCCTAATAATGCCGCAATGTATTTTTAATTTTGGTTTCTACCCCATCTGTAAAGTGTTCATCTCCTCGATATACTGGCTGGTAAGGATTATTTTTCTAGTGTAAAAAAATAGTATAAATACATATAAGTTTGCTAGATAAAATCAGCAACTATTTTTATATAAAACATATTCAAAGTTTACTATTAATGGTAACCAATATTTTGATTGCATGACCATTATCTAAGAA
The DNA here is from genome assembly GCF_053477335.1 of Acartia tonsa. NCBI lineage: Eukaryota > Metazoa > Arthropoda > Copepoda > Calanoida > Acartiidae > Acartia > Acartia tonsa. The sequence continues at coordinate 7,569,543 of NC_137265.1, read as the reverse complement.
TCTTGTTGATACAAAAAGAGAATTCTGTGTTATTATAAAGTTAACATTCATTCTCTTAACAAAAGCTTTATTTCAAGTATTAGTACAAACCGATAATTAGATATTGTTATTTTTATGACTTTTGTTAAATAATCCTTGAAAGCAGCCACTAGAAACGGCTCTACAGATCTAAAAATATTTTAAATTCATCATAGTTTCACGATTAAGGGATTAGTTGGTATATTGATTTACATTCACAATGATGACAAACAAAATTATCGATTATTAAATAAATTTGGACAATGCTTGTTTGAACCATACAATCAAATTTTAAGTTTTTGAGAAAACGAATTAAAGATTGTTTACAAAACTTTGGGTTTCAGTTAAATTTACTCTCTGCCCTCACTGATTATCCTTGTTATCCTAGTAATAGGTTCATGTTTGTTTGTTCTTTATGATCTCGGTAACCCCTGCATTGATAAAGTTTTCCATTTTAAAGAAGATTCACATATGTTCATGTTCAAGTATGGTCAACATAATTTTATTTTAATTTAAAATCTTGCTTTTGTCTGTCCCTCTTAAATACAGAGCCTCTAGATGCTAAGGGAGAAGCCACTAGTTATGTAAACATCATATAAGATTGTGTTGGCATATATTTTGTCCCTAGTAATCCCTTGTCCCTGGTTTAAAATTACCTTTGTAGACAATCTCTGACTACTACTTCAACTTTTTATCAGTGTGCCTTCATTTCCGTGTTCAGGTAACATATTATCTACAAAGAGAACATTAGTAGAAGGAAGTTTAATCATGAAAGAGAATATTGTCAGTTAGGGAGGGGGCATTGTACATTGTTTATCACACTCGTCTCCAAAGTCTTATAATAATATCTTATTCGTTGGCTCAACAACTTTGAGGACTTTTATTGAATTTTGATTGGTTGGTTCATTAAGTTGAGTGTCTAAACGTTTCAATCACTAATTATGTGTCATCATTGGGGATGCACTTAAATTGATCAGCCATTGTCTCATAGCTGGAATATTGTACTGCAGGAATGATTTGCTATTGTACAGCTTTTGACTCTTTGGCAGAAGAAATTGCACAACCTTTTTATCATATCATATTTTGTCGGAGACTTGATTATTTTGAGTGCACGACATTTAACAATCCCATAATTGTAACCACTTCTTGTTGATATCGATGCTACTCTAAAATAGTTGCTCTATGTGGATGTATGTCCTTTAGTTATTTAAATCAATACACTCTAAAAAAAATACTAAGATATTTACATACTAACAAAAATCCTTTTTATTTATGCTTTTAACTTAATGATTGTTTAATTTAAATTGTCTTAGAAATAAATAATCAAGTGAATATGATAATAATTAATTATATGATTACAAAATTGTTACATATATGGTCTTTAGTTAGAATTTTAAAGTTTTTACACAGTAACTTAAACAATCATGATCATGCAAAGTTTAAGTTCGATAGAACAACTCTAACATGCCCCAATTTCTATAAGAGCTATCCATTATTTATAGACATACCGAATTACCGACCTTAAATGTAGAAAAGCTTCTTTTTCATTCTTTCAAAACTATGTTTTACTGATTTTTATCTTTCGTAATATTGATATGATATATGATATGATATATATGATATGATATGATATGATATGATATTTAATCCTGTGCAACTGCGCGCCTCTTGCACGGCAGCTTGCAGGCCTACATGACCATTTGCACCAACATACATTACATTAATGGCCTTAAATAATAACCTTATTAATTACAAAATTTTAAGCTAGGGGCGCTAACTCGCTGCTGGTGCCAGTACAGCGAGTTAGCAACAAATATGTTTATTAAAAATTATAATAATAAATCAATGTAGGCTGCAGCTGCTGGACAGTTACACTTGACCCATTCTTTCTGGTTCCTCCTTAGCCAAAAACTGGTCGGCTCTTAGAGGTCCTGCGGGCGTGCAGGACCCTTCTGGGGTTCCAATGGGGGCTTGGCTGTCCATGGGTATGGCCGCTGTTCGGCGGCGGGGTGTGTGTGTGTGTGTGTACTTCAACTTCGTTTCGCTATCAGTCGGGGTGTGTGTAAGCCGTCAAAATGCCTCCGGTTGCGTCAGGGTGCGTCAGGTTGTTTCAGGTGGTTCAGGTACGTCAGTGTGCTAATTACCCTGCTCTCCCAACCTCAATGTTCAGGTGACTAAAAATACAATAGTTAACTTGTCCCATAGGGGACAAGGAGAGAATTTTTTTAGATATCTTTGAGGCAGTCCTAACAGATGTGAGGATATCATTAATTTTGAACTGTGTAGAGCTTAGTTGAGAAAAAAGTTAATATACTGAAGTTAAGATAAAATAAAATAAAAATTAAAAAAAAGTCAAGTATATTTATATATTAGCGTACGGAAAAATAATAATTGCGTAGGTTTAGATACGCAATTTATTGCGTACATATATACGCTGTGTAGAGTACGCAGAAAGTGAGAGTGAATGAACAGAAAATGGAAGTGGGTTATTTATGGAGTGTGTTTGGTCTTTATTAAGACTACAATGATAAAATAAAGATAAAGCTAGGAATCTAAAATAAAAATAAGTCTTTTTATGAAAAATAAACAAAAATCTCCTTAAAGAAAGAGAGATATTTTGCAAGTTTACATAAAACATATATAGGGGGGGGGGGATTAAAGGGGTCTGTGGAGTAGGGTTAAAAATAAATGTATGGATATTTTTGACTTACAACTTGGGGATTATATTGCTCGCAAGTTATGTTCTACATGGATTGTCTGCAGTATTCCGAATTACACCTAAATTACAGAAAATATTCATCTTGTCTTTGGATTAAAGTTGGTGTGTCCATCATTCTGCTTAAATTTTACATTACAAATTGTCAGAACCCAGGGAGGGAGAGGACATTGGGCTGTTTATTACATTAGTCCCTTAAAGATTTTATAATAACGTTTTCTTAATCGTTGGCATAAGAACTTTGGGGACTTTTACTCAACTTAAATTGGTTTATTATTAAGTTGAGTGATCAAACGTTTCAACCACTAATTTTAATCATCGGGGATGTGCATAAATTTATCGGCCATAGGCTTATCCCTTTAGATTCCTGTATTTATTGCTTATGTGTAAAACTTGCAAAGATGTAATGTGTGAAATTGATGGAACATCAATAAAGTGCAAAGTCTATACCATAGATAAAGGTATTGGTAGATGATTTTTAAAAATATTATAATACCGTAAAAAAATTTTCAACTTACACAATTGACCTCCCTGTTTTAACATATCACTGCACCCTGTGGTATTAATCAGGGAGGGAGAGGGCATTAGGCTATTTATTACACTAGTCCCCAAAGTTTTATAACAACGATTTCTTATCCGTTGGCTTTACAACCTTGGGGACCTTATTGAACTTTGATTGATTGGTTCCTTAAGTAAAGTGTCAATACGTTAAAATCAACTTTTAATTATAACCTAAAAAAGGGATTATTTTGTGTATTATCATTTGGGATGTACATCAATTTATCGGCCATTGTCTTATCCCTTTATATCCCTGGGTATGAATGCAAGGATGGATAGACAATAAAAGTGTAAAAGTTAAACAAATGGGTCAAACATGGAAATTGAGGCTGCAAAATGGAAATTATTCTAATCCTTACAACCAGCCCCCCCCCCCCATTTGTCTATTCACAGTCAAAATGAAATAGAAGTACCAGCATTTAACAAATTCTATAGTGGTTGTATCAAATCACCTTACTAGTATCTTAGCTCCTATTACAGATAGAGTTCTGTAAAACATGGCTAGCCTGACAATATTAGAAACTTAAAATTTTAATTAAAAATTTTTGTCTGGTGATTTAATGTGTAAAAAAGCCAATTTCACAAAAGAACTTAATAATAACATTTAATAAATCTGAATTCATATACTATAAAATTAATTTTTTTAATTCCACTTTAAATGAGCTGTGCTTACATTTATTGCTATTCCTATTTATTACTTGCATTTACCCGGCCCCCTTTTTTACTCAAACATATCCCCACACATCTTTATCTCCTTCTCTTTTTAAAAGCGAAGCTTTTCTATAATTAGGGTCGGTCCGTCCGTCCGTCCGTACGTCCGTCCGTCCGTACGTCCGTCCGTCCGTCACGGATAGCTTTTTTCGTTAATTTAGACATGTTAGAATTGTCCTATCGATTTCAAATTTTGCATGGTCATTCCTTTAGTAGTTAGGTACGATTTAGAAAGCGTAGCAACTCTATAATCATTACCAAAATGTCCGTACGTCCATTTTAAACATGTTGATTTTTTTACTTTTTTAAATAGCTTTTTTCGTTAATTTAGGCAAGTTAGAATTGTCCTATTGATTTCAAATTTTGCATGGTGATTCCTGTAATAGTTAGGTACGAGATAGAAAGCGTAGCAACTCTATAATCATTACCAAAATGTCCGTACGTCCATTTTAAACATGTTGATTTTTTTTTACATTTTTAACAACAAATTTGTATGTGACCTAATTATCCGATTGGTCTGATTTTTGGTATACTGATTCCTGGGACAACAAAGTACAATATTATAAGCGAAGCAACTCTATAATCAAGTCCTAAAAATGTAAGTATGTCCATAATCATTATCATGTATCAAGCAGTTTTTCAACAAGTTTACTTACAATTTTGCTTTGACTCTTATACATTCGCATTCTGATTATTCAGTTCTGACATTATACAAGTGTTAATGTCCGTTTGTCCTCCCGTTTCAGAGCTTCGCTTTTATGGATGTTGTCATCCTTGTTTTTTGAAGCACAACTACTCTATAAATAAGATATATTCAACTAATCTTATTTTTTAACCCCCCCCCCCCCCCGATTTAACAGATTTTTAATCGTCCTTGCTTTAGATCTTCCATATTTTACTATATCTCAGTTTATTGTGGTATTGTGAATTATGTAATATTATTATTTTCTTTTTGCTGCGCTACTTATGGACCAAATCCTTGTTTTGAGATATCCATTAGATGTGTATGAAATCTATATCTATTTGGGTCGACCATGTATTACAACACATTTATTGGGTCTGGGCACTGAATAGCATAATAACTGCAATTAGAATTTAAATGAAAACAGGCCTGCAGTTATTTCTTTACATATTTCTTTAACTATTTTACAAAAAAAATTGGGGTTGGAATATTTTTTTGGTTAAGGATAGGGGTGTTCCACTCCCCAATTGAATAACTTAAAACCACCGTAGGACCAGTATCAATATTCCCTGAGGAGTCGAGCCCAATCGGTTTAGCTTGAGCTTTATACAGACAGATATCATTCTACTTTGTATTATAGATTGTATTACCATGTGCTTATTTGGGTAGCATATTCTTTGTTAAAATGTATAAATAAAATTTTTTTTTACCAAATATTTTTAAAAAAATCAATTGGGCAACATGGTTTCTTTCTAGTGAAATCCATCGAGATAATAATATGCTATGTGAAATATTTTTAGATTAGCTGTTTACTAAATGTTGTACTATACCCACCATGAGCAATTTATTTCTTTTCATTGCACCACTATACCACCTGACATAGAACATTTTTTTCAAATATTTTAACTTATTTGTAATGAATATTCTTCATAATTTTAAACTTTTTAAGTGTAATTCATCAAATATTAAATTTTCCAAAATTTTAGCACTTTTTTTTAGCAGCTAGCTATTTGAAACAACTAGCATAAAACTCTTCTTCAGTAGGGGGGGGGGGGGGGGAAACGAGCGACCCCACTTAAAATTTGAGGTAGGGGAGATTTCTCTTGAAAAGTTAAAAACTTTCACTGGACCCATAAGAACTGTAAAGGAGAACAATATAGGTTCATCGGTTAGTGAGATCCTTCGGGATAGACAAAAAACGCTTACTACTTTATATATTAGGATGTTGTTGAAATTGTGTTCATATGATGTATAAACACAAAAAAACATCAGTTTTGGAATATCTTTGATTTATATGGAATTTGATAATCAATTTATCATCCACTGTCTTTTCCCTGAACATATCGAAGTAATTTTCGCCATCATAAAGAGTCTATGGAAGTCAGTAAAGGAAATTAAATTTTAAACATTTAAAGCTATAATCATGAACTTGTATGGGAAACATGTTTGACGGAAAAGTTGAACATTAAATAACATAAAATACTTGAACAACAAACTATTAAGACTAAACATGCATTGCATCCGAAACATAAAAAATGATTAAAAAATCTTAAATACAAGAATAGTTTATCGAAGGCCATGGCTAACAAAGCTGGATTTAATTCATCATTTTTATTTTAATATTCATGGAAAATTGTCTGTAATACGACGCTCTACATGATTTTTCAGTATTACTAAGAACCAGTTCTAATCCAGCGGTTGTAAATCGGTTTCGAAGTTATACTGGAAAAAATCTTAAATGGAAGGAAACAAATTATGTTCTGTTGTCACTTAAAAAAAATTAAGTATAAATAAGATTAAAAGTTCCATTTACATAAACAAAGATGAATTACAAGTTTTTAAAAACAAAATAGCAAACAGATCAAATGAGTAAAATAGTAGCTGCACTAATTTAAAATTGGGGGAGGATTTTAATAATGCCCACTCTGCATGATATTAATATTGCTTTCAATCAAAAATATGTTACAACTTACAATTCAATGTTTTTGAAAAGCACAGTTAATCAAAAGGTATAATATGTCGGTCTGTCAGTTGTTTGGAAATGCCACCTCTGTTTAATATCTTATTATGCAATCCTTTAGTAACATAGAAACTCTAAATGCCTAAGATGTCTGTCTGTTCGTTGTTCGGTAATACACTAGTAAGTCCCATGTACCCACAAATCCAGGAATCCTAAGAGATTAGATAATGGACGATAAATTGACACACATCGCCAATGAAGATAAACAAAATTACACCTTCTGTAAATTAAAACTAATGGTAGAAAAGTTTAGATACTAATTGATTGGGACCTACCTATCAAATTTTAGTAAAAGTACCCAAATAAGATAACGTGATTATAAAACTTTGGGTAACATTGTAATTTATAGTCTATCTGGAAAAAATGTAGGGGTTGATATTACCATAACACTCAAAAACTGTATTGATCGTGTAAAGATCTCAATGGACTCACAGACATAAACATGTACAAACATAATCAGCTACTTTTAAACAAAATAGATAATTACTTGCCCATGAACATTATGATGGAATAACTTGCAGTTCGAAAGATCTTGAGTGACAGCAAGACAAAGAATCCACCTCTACAATATTAGAATTTTAAGTTTAATCTTTTCACTTTCTTTGCACATTTGTATTCTTGTTTAAAGTACTTTCATACATGTTAATGTTCTGTACATGCACCATTTTGTTAGATATATAGGTATAGGACAATGAACAACAAACATATTTTCCTCCCAAAAATTCTTCCATTGTTGAATAAGCACTTTTTTTATATTTTTGACTGTGTATCTTTGCTGCTAGATTATATACAAATTGGAAGGTTCAAGAATATCATGGATTGGTAGATTTATTGAACAAATTTTAATTTTATATTACTCGCTCAATATAAAATAAAAAACAATGCTCAAATTATTATAAAATTAAGATGCTCTCTTCTAAATTATATTTTTAGATGTAAAATTTTTGTGTAGCTGCATTAAGTATTAAATTTTGAAATTAATGCAAAAACAAATTACAATTTAAATCTTAATGACCGGTTAATAGTAAATTTAAGTTTTTATTTTGAAAATGTAAAGGCGTACATTTGAGAAAAAAAAGCATCTAACAAAGTTTGCAACATTTGATTTTGCAAATGTATGATTTTTTAAACACACTAATAAACGAATGCAGTGATGCAACTAGTATTAAATTAATGCCAATGTAAAATAATGTATGTTGTTAGAATAAGGCCAGTTTAAGAGTAGAAATACAGATATACGTCTCTAGCTTAAAAATAAATATTCCACCAATTACAATACCTAACTTTTCGCCTCACAATTAGAATCTTAATATCAGAGAAAATTCCAAGCTATGAAAGGACAAAAAAATTAACTATTATCATAAAGGGATCAATTGATTCTTGCTCATTATTCTATTCTTATAACTTCGCTAAAAAAATAAAAGACTTGTATTTCCAAAATCTTTTTAAACTCAGTACATTTAAGCTTCAGTCGCCTGTAATCCCCATTGTAATAAAACTTATACAATTATACAATCAGCTGGAATTCTAATTCTGGCCAGAATATGGCAATCGCTTTTTTTCAAAAAGGATTTTCAAAGCATCCTAATGGGTTTAATTTGAGGCTTAAGCACGGCTGAAGCGAGGCTGCCGAGCCCTGATATTATTATTTAGATAGCATAAAGTAATATGATTTTGCTTTTTTAAACCTTTGGCAGGTTGTGCTTTATTAAAAAAATAAACACTAATTTTTGAGCAAAAATCACATTTAGTTAGAAATTTTATTTAATCTTTTATTAATGCAAGAGCAAGAAAAAAATGGCGGTTACTAAAAGTTTGTATGAGAGTGTGTCTATTACATTGTCCTTGGTTTTTGAACTATTTAATTAAATGTTGTTGTGTGTGTTAATGAGAAACAAGGACAAATATTTGCAATGCCTAGTTCACAATTTCCTATTCAGGGTGGCTGGACCACTTTTAGCTAAAATACATTTGAACATAATCATCCTTGCTCAATCTTGATGAATTCACAAAGCACTAAATGTGTTTATGTGTATGTTCAGTAACATCTAGAAACCGGCCTACCATATAACATCTTTTAAAGGAATCTATAAAATCTTCATGGTAAATGTAATTCACTCAACTGCTATTAAAGAAAGACATCAGAAATTTATTGAGAAGATTCTCTGTGGATTTTTTTATAGCTTAGTTTGTTTGTTCATCGCTTTGACTTCTAAAAGCTTCTATTATATATTTTTATTATAGTTTATCTACTAATCCTTGTTGTAATGAAGAATTTTTGTAATGACAAGGATAAAAGCGAAGCACTGAAACGGTAGGACAAACTGATATTAACACTTGTATAGTGTCTGAACTGAATAATCAGAATATAAAAGTATAGGAGTCGAAGCCAAATTGTAAGTAGATTTGTTAAAAAACTGCTTGATATGGGATAATGTTGATGGACATACTTACATTTTTAGGACTTTATTATAGAGTTGCTTCGCTTATAATATTGTTCTTTGTTGTCCCAGGAATCAATATACAATAAATTAGAACAAACGGATAATTAGATCACATAAAATTTTGTTGTTAAAAAAGTAGAAAAATAAACATGTTTAAAATGAACGTACGGACATTCTGGTAATGATTATAGAGTTGCTACACTTTCTAAATCGTACCTAACTACTATAGGAATCATCGTGCAAAGTTTAAAATCGATAGGACAATTCTAACATGCCTAGATTAACGAATAAAAGCTATCTATCTCGGACGGACGTACGGACGGACGGACGGACGGACCGACCCTAATTAAATAAAAGCTTCGCTTTTAAAAAGGGGTCGAAGCTGTGTATTTGTAAAGCACAAACTAAATATGCCTACAATGTTTCATACATTACTTATTGCAGGGATAAGGGACAACATATAATCTCATTATAAGGGACATTGGTTACATTAGCAGGATTTTGCCAGAGAAGTGTGCAAAGTACAACGAAATGGGGTGAGTGGGAGGTACAGTACCCCTCAATAATTTTTTGATATCATATACAAAACAAAACCCCCACCACCTATAACAAGCCAATCTGCAAACTCCTTTAAAACCCTCTGAAACCTCAGATTAAAAATTGTCTTAAACGCAGGGATATTAAGGGATAAGACAATAGATGATAAATTTATGTATATGTCTAATTCTATTCCCTCCCTCAATAATTATACTTGGTATCCCTGGTCACTAATGCAGTTAACCTAGAACATATTTTATGCAATGTAATCAGAACAGACACACAACAAAACACACAACAGACAATCAACAAACCAGCAGCAAACAGACAACAAACTTAAAACATTTAGAACATTTTGACCAGTGCAGTGGAGGGATATTTATGAAAAACTATTTTTTGCTTGCAGCATTAAAAATAGTATAATTGTTACTGATACCAAGCAATATTAACAGTAACACCAATTATTGTCTACAATCTCATCCTTTATTCCCTGACTTTCTAAAAGAAATGAAAGATAATGAAATAAATACCAACAATTGTTGTCAATATTCCTACCCGTTAAATCTTATTGTAACACAAGATAAGGAGCAGTCTTAGCAACAGTTATCCCTCAATTCTTGAGAATCTGATTGAAATGCAATATAGAAGGCGCTATTAACAACAATCATCCCTTTTTTCCTGAAAATCTTATCAAAATACAAGATAGTAAGCAATATCAACAAAAATTATCCCTGAGATTCTGGTAGAAATACAAGATAGAAAACGCCATTAACAACAATAATCCCTAATTCCCTAACATTCTACTAAATATACAAACTAACATCCACTATTATCAACATTTATCCTTTAATTCCTGATTATCAGATTGAAATGCAAGGTAGAAGGCGCTATTAGCAAAAATTATCCCTTAATTACTGAGAATCAGATTGAAATGCAAGATAGAATGCGCAATTAACAACAATTATCCCTTAAATCCTGATTATCTGATTGAAATACAAGATAGTAATCAATATTAACAACAATTGTCCCTTAATCCCTTAGATTCTGGTATAAATACAAGGTAGAAAATGCCATTACAAACAATAATCCCTTAATTCTTGAAGATCTGCTGAATACACAAACTACCAAACCCTATTATCAACAATTATCCCTTAATTCCTGGGAATCAGATTGAAATGCAAGATAGAAGGCGCTATTAACAAAAATTATCCCTTAATTATTGAGATTCTGATTAAAATGCAAGATAGAAGGCGCTATTAACAAAATTATCCCTTAATTCCTGATTATCAGATTAAAATACAAGATAGAAGGCGCTATTAACAAAATTATCCCTTAATTCCTGATTATCAGATTGAAATGCAAGATAGAAGGCGCTATTAACAACAATTATAGCATTAATACAAAGATTACACAATATATGTATGCATGTATTTCGTGTTTTAGCATTGTCCATTTATTTTCTTTGTTGATTTTTATAAAGTAGTAAGGTTTTATGTCTGTAGCTTAAGGTTTAGATAACTACATAACCGATTGTATTATCCATTTAAAAGAAACTACACATAGGTCCCTGGATGGTTTTAGGCTAATTTTCTACCCTTACAAATACAGAGCGCCCCTGGATACTAGGGTTGTAGCCGATAGTACATTCACAACTCACAAATATAGCGGATTCAATCTTAGAATTAAATTTTCGCATACAACTTACCAAAAGTAATGGATTTATTATATATTTAACACCAGATTATTATGTATTCTAATAAGGTGAAACTTTTAGCTGGCTAAAATAACGATCCCCCAATTCCCTTTACCACATCAACTTCTACTGGATGAACAAACTGACCAATAATGGATGTCCTTATAAGCAACCTTGATTGACGACAATTTTTCCCCTGTCATAATATCCACGCATATTCTATTATCCAGGGTTCGGAAGCCGCAGCCGCAGCCTCAGCCTCAGCCTCAGCCACCATCAGCCGCGCGGCTTACGAGAAGCCTCAAAATCAGCCACGCGGCTTTTTCAGCCACCCAACAAGCCTCAGCCTTAGTCGCAGCCGCGCGGCTTAAAGAAAACATAAGCCACTGTAAGCCTCAGCCGCATTCAGCCACTGTAAGCCTCAGCCACTGTAAGCCTCAGCCACAAAACTCCAATTCAGCCACATTAAGCCTCAGCCGCACTAAGCCTCAGCCACCCTCAGCCACTGTAAGCCTCAGCCGCAATCAGCCTGGAATTTTGTGGCTGAGGCTTCGTGCGGCTGAGGCTTACAGTGGCTGAGTGTGGCTGAGGCTTTCAGTGGCTGAGGCTTACAGTGACTGAAAGATTTGTGGCTGAGGCTGCGGCTTACTGAAAGCCGCGTGGCTTATTGTGCGGCTGAGGCTTTTTAAAAGCCGCGCGGCTTATTGCGGCTGCGGCTTACTATAAGCCGCGCGGCTGAGTGCGGCTGCGGCTTAAAGTGGCTGATGCAAAAATTTAGCCGCGCGGCTTATTGCGGCTGCGGCTTATAGTGGCTGAGGCTGAAGAAAACATAAGCCTCGCGGCTTATTCCAAGGCTTAAGCTTAATTAAGCCACGCGGCTGAGGCTGTAGTTTGATATAAATATGTACCCAAAGTTTTATACTGGTACTCAAAGTTTTATACTGGTACCCAAAGTTTTATACTGGTACCCAAAGTTTTATATTGGTACCCAAAGTTTCATAATGGTACCCAAAGTTTTATACTGGTACACAAAGTTTTTTAGTGGTACACAAAGTTTTATGCTGGTACCCAAAATTTCATTTTGGTACCCAAAGTTTTATACTGGTACCCAAAGTTTTATACTAGTACCCAAAGTTTTATACTTTTACCCAAAATTTTATACTTGTACCCAAAATTTTATACTGGTACCCAAAGTTTTATACTGCTACCTAAAGTTTTATAGTGGTACCCAAATTTAATACTGTTACCCAAAGTTTTATACTGGTACCCAAAGTTTTATACTGGTATCCAAACTGAACACCAGACAAGGTATTACCTTTATTCTAACTATTAAGTTCGCGTACCTAACCTAGCAGTAGGAACTCTTTTTTGACATCTTTATTTATGACACAGTGCAGCCGAGATTTGAACCTATCAACTCCCAGACAACAAGCAGATGCGCTACATGTTGAGCCACGGTCGAGGGTTTCTATGACACCAACTTAAGGTCTATATAACAACCCTGGATAACTAAGCATCCACCAAAATTGTTATAAACCTTTCTGTGAAAAGCTACCCTGTTAAGGAGAACACGATCAGTTCAGCGAGATCCTGTGGTACAGAAAAACAAACAGACATCTTGGTACTTTTAAAATTTACTAAATAGAAACAACTAAATTTTGGTTGGATTTGAACCTGCAACGTAGAAATTAAATAATTAATACTTTATGAGTGGGCTATGAGAGACAATGAAAGTAAATCGAAAAAAAGTTATACATAATACATATTTTACTATTTCTAGTATTTGTTAGCATTATATTTTTGTTTTCTATTAATAACGATCATATTACAATTTTTTATTTTTTGGCTTAACAAATTTGGGGATTTTAGTTGAATTAAATTGGTTAGTTCATTAAGTCGAGTGTCCAAATGTTTCAGCCACTAATTGTAATCTACAGATGGGGTAATTTTATGTATCACCATTGGTGATGTACCAATTTACCAGTCATTGTCTTACCCCTTTAGATCTCATGAACTTAATGTAATATAAAAAATTATAGTTCACTAGCGGCTTCGACCCTAGCCTCTAGGGGCTTTGCCCCAAGAGGTTTAATCAACCTATTTTGTGTTATTTAGATTTAAAAAGTAAAAATTAAAAAAAATTAGGGGGGAGGAGATTTTTTTGGAGGGGGGGGGGGGGGGCACGGCTAGTCGACCCCTCTTTTTAAATTTTAATTTTAAAAAGAAAAAAAATTGGGGGGGGGGGGATTTTTCATTTTTTGGGGATGTTGGGGGTGTCCCACCCTTCAAAAAAATAGATTAAAACTATCACAGGACCAGTAGGTATATACCCTGAAGAGTAGAGCCTAATCGGTTCAGTGGTTACTAAGATCTTAAGCTTCAGACAGACAGATAGACAGACAACGTACTACTTTGTATTAAAGATAATACCCGCACGTCCTCTCTCCCATTTTTAAAAGTTTCCATAGTCATAATATGAGTAACAGTATGACTTCGCAACGGATTAATATCCGTTGGATTAGAACCGGCTCTAAGCCATACTGAAAAAAATATGTATCGTATTAGTTTTAATGTCATTATTAAATTTAAGAACTTAATATGTTTAGCATTATAGCACAGTGCTTAAACTTTATATTATTCTTTTACTTTTTAAATCATATCCCGAGGATGCGAGATCGAATCCATCTAAACAAACAAAATATAATTTTCACTTTCTGAGATTTTGCTGAATAAATGGCGAAAACTGTTTTTTAAATTTACATATTAAACAGTCACTTAAAATCTTAGAAAAAAACCAATTTTTTTTTCAATTTGTTTTTGAAGGGGCTAGAACATGCATACATTAGCCAATTAAGGAGAAGTAAATATTTAAAATACACGTTACCCCCAGTCTACAAAGGTTAATACTATTACTTTAAAAAAAATGATTATAATACACATTTTAAACATTTGTTTAGTAATTATGTAAATTTAGATATATCCTCATAATAAAGTAACAGGATGTCTATCTGTTTTTTGTTTGTTTGTCTGTACTAAAGGATCTCACTTACCGCTGAACCGATATGGTTCTCCTTTACAGGGTAGCTTCTCATTGGTTCTTAGAAAGTTTATAACTATTTTGAGGGAGGGTACCATCAGCCTCCCAAGATAAATCTCCCCTAGAAAAGAGGCAAGTTTTTATGACAAATACATTAATTACAAGTGTACTTTATAATAATTAATTTTAAAGACTATTTATTTTGTGGACAAATATAAACTGCGACCATGGCTCAACACGTAGCGCATCTGCTTGTCATCAGCGAGGTAATAAGTTCGAATCTTGGCCAGACACTGCACTGCATTATAACTGAAGACGTTAAATGGTTCCTACTGCTGCTATGCGTAGTGTGTAACATGAAAAGTTAGAATAGGAGGAAACAGGCGCAACTCATTACCATGAACGAACAGTTATGACTTTCAGGCAGGTAGTTCAATAAAAAAGTTGGTTGCTGGATAGAAATTACTAATACAGAAAAGGAAAGATATGGTTAAGTTAGTGTCATAGAAACCCTCGACCGTGGCTCAACATGTAGCGCATCTGCTTGTTGTCTTGGAGTTAATAGGTTCGAACCTCGGCTTTGCAATGAGTCATAGCTACTAGGTTAGGTGCGCGAACTGAGTTAGAATAAAGGGAATGCCTTGGCACAAAACAGGTGCTTGTTGTCTGGGAGTTGATAGGTTCGAATCTCGGCATTGCACTGCGTCATAAATAAAGATGTTAAAATGAGTTCTGTTAGGTTAGGTGCGCGAACTGAATAGTTAGAATAAACGGAATGCCTTGGCACGAAACAGGTGTTCAGTTTGGATATCAGTATAAAACTTTGGGTACCAATATAAAACTTTGGTTACTAGTATAAAACTTTGGTTACCAGAATAAAATTTTGGGTACCAGTATAAAATTTTGGGTAACAGTATAAAACTTTGGGTACCAGTATAAAACTTTGGGTACCAGCATAAAACTCTGTGTACCAGTATAAAACATTTGGTACCAGAATAAAATTTTGGGTACCAGTATAAAACTTTGGGTACCAGTATAAAACTTTGGGTACCAGAATAAAACTTTGGGTACCAGCATAAAATTTTGGGTACCAGTATAAAACTTTAGGTACCAGTATAAAACTTCGTGTACCAGTATAAAACTTTGGGTACCAGTATAAAACTTTGGGTTCTAGTATAAAACTTTTGGTACCAGTATAAAACTTTGGGTACCAGAATAAAATTTGAGTACTAGTCTAAAACTTTGGGTACCTGTATAAAAACTTTGGGTACCAGACTAAAACTTTGGGTACCAGTATAAAACTTTGAGTACCAGTATAAAACTTTGGGTACTAGAATAAAACTTTGGGTACCAGAATAAAATTTGAGTACTAGTATATAATTTTGGGTACCAGTATAAAACTTTGGGTACTAGTATAAAACTTTGGGTACCAGAATAAAACTTTGGGTACCAGCATAAAATTTTGGGTACCAGTATAAAACTTTAGGTACCAGTATAAAACTTTGTGTACCAGTATAAAACTTTGGGTACCAGTATAAAACTTTGGGTTCTAGTATAAAACTTTTGGTACCAGTATAAAACTTTGGGTACCAGAATAAAATTTGAGTACTAGTCTAAAACTTTGGGTACCTGTATAAAAACTTTGGGTACCAGACTAAAACTTTGGGTACCAGTATAAAACTTTGTGTACCAGTATAAAACTTTTGTTACCAGTAAAATTTGGGTACCAGTATAAAACTTTGGGTACCAGTATAAAACTTTGGGTTCTAGTATAAAACTTTTGGTACCAGTATAAAACTTTGGATACCAGAATAAAATTTGAGTACTAGTCTAAAACTTTGGGTACCTGTATAAAAACTTTGGGTACCAGACTAAAACTTTGGGTACCAGTATAAAACTTTGAGTACCAGTATAAAACTTTGGGTACTAGAATAAAACTTTGGGTACCAGAATAAAATTTGAGTACTAGTATATAATTTTGGGTACCAGTATAAAACTTTGGGTACCAGTATAAAACTTTGGGTACCAGTATAAAACTTTGGGTACCAGAATAAAACTTTGGGTACCAGTATAAAATTTTGGGTACCAGTATAAAACTTTGTGTACCAGTATAAAACTTTGGTTACCAGTAAAATTTGGGTACGCGTACCTAAACGGAAAAATAATAGAGAAGCTACTATATAACTTGAGTATCACAAAAATTGATTGCCCCCTGTGAGGTTTGAACTCACGGTCCCTAGTTTACAAGACGAGTGCTCTACCATTGAGCTAAATAGGCCACTTGTACAAGAAAAAAAATTTAAGATAATACAAATTCATAGTGAATATTAAGTAAATTCTGAAAAATTTGTATCTTTTAAAAACAATAAAATTAGGCAAACGTCAGTAGGGCAGCTACCCTATAAATAGTATTCAATAATATTCATAAGTATCAACGTTCAAAAACGTATTGCTCCTGGTGAAATTCGAACTTATAACCCCGGCATAACAGTGTAGAAGAACCGTGCGCTAACTGATTGTGCCACTGGAGCTCTTACATTACAGGTTCAAACTTTTTGTAGTTGTTCGAGATGGTAGTTTCTATGTTGTAATTTTAAAAAAACTTAAGATAAAATTTTTATAAAAGAATATAAAAAAATTTAAAAGTATAACATTTAAAAAAAAATACATTTAAAAAAATTATTTTTGGGCGATGGAAATGTCTGACCCCCACCCCAAAATTAGCTCAAAACCATCCAATGTCAATATATATATAACTAGCGGCTACGCCCCTAGAGGCCTCTAGGGGGCACTTGAGGAAGAGAGAGAGTCAAATTTAATAACCCAATTTCTTATTTTAAATTTTTAAAGAAAAGTAAAAAAAAAAATTTTTTTTTTGGGGGGGGGAATTTTTTTTTGGGGGGGGAGGGTGCCTCCCCCCTCATTTTTAATTTTAGTTTAAAAAATTTAACATTTTTTTTCTTTTTTGGGGGGGGGATTTTTAATTTTTTTTGGGGGTTGGGGGTGTCCCACCCCCAAAAAAATAGTTATAAACCTTCCCAGGACCTATGAGAAGCTACCCTGTTAAGGAGAACCCGATCGGTTCAGCGGTTAGCGAGATCCTTCGGTACAGACACACAGATACACAGACACACAGACATCCTGTTACTTTAGTAAAAGGATTCCTGAGAAGGACAACATTGTCAGTTCAGTGGTTGCTGAGATCTTAAGCTTCAGACAGACAAAATTAAATGAAAATTAAGCCCCGCGGCTGAATTGACGGCTGAGGCTTGTACTAATTTAGCACCTGCGGCTGCGGCTGGGGCTTACAATATCTCAGCCGCGCGGCTGTGTCAAAGCTGCGGCTGAATTTAAAAAATTAAGCTGCGGCTGAGGCTGCGGCTTACAAATATCAAGCCGCGCGGCTGCGGCTGCGGCATAATCATAACTTTGCAGCTGCGGCTGAGGCTTTCTTGAAGCCGCGCGGCTGAGTGCGGCTGCGGCTTCAAATTATTAACAGCCGCGCGGCTGAGTGTGGCTGAGGCTTCCCCAACTATAAGCCGCGCGGCTGATTGCGGCTGAGGCTTAGAGGGGCGTTGGCTGAATGAGGCTTAGTGCGGCTGAGGCTTAATGTGGCTGAATTGGAGTTTTGTGGCTGAGGCTTACAGTGGCTGAGGCTTACAGTGGCTGAATGCGGCTGAGGCTTACAGTGGCTTATGTTTTCTTTAAGCCGCGCGGCTGCGACTAAGGCTGAGGCTTATTGGGTGGCTGAGGAAGCCGCGCGGCTGATTTTGAGGCTTCTCGTAAGCCGCGCGGCTGATGGTGGCTGAGGCTGAGGCTGCGGCTGCGGCTTCCGAACCCTGAGATTAAGCTTTCCAGACGTTTAGGGGATTTTTGTATTAATAATTTTTTCAATTGAAGAGCATAACTAGAGCAAAGTAGAACACAAATATATATGAGTCTAAAAAACAAGGATGACAACATCCATAAAAGCGAAGCTCTGAAATGGAAGGACAAACGAACATTAACACTTGTAGATTGTCAGAACTGAATTAGCAGAATATAAATGCATCAGTACAAACAATATTTTAAGAAATTTTGTTGCAAAACTGCATTAGTAGATGTGACTGTTTAAGGACATACTTACATTTTTGGGACTTGTTTATAGAGATGCTTCGCTTATAACATTTTACCTTGTTGTAATAGGAATCAGTTTTCAAAAAATCAGAAGAATCGGATAATTTTAACATACAAAAATTCGTTGTCAAAAAAGTTAAATATCGACATGTTTAAAATAAACGTACGGACATTCTGGTATTGTTTATAGAGTTGCTACGCTTTCTAATTTTTACCTAACTACTATAGGAATCATCATACAAAGTTTGGAATCGATAGGACAATTCTAACCTGTTTAAATTAACGAAAAGAGCTAACTCTCTGTGACGGACGGACGGACGGACATACGGACGGACCGACCCTAATCATAGAAAAGCTTCGCTTTTAAAAATATATGTAAATTTGTTGCAAAATTAAACCCCGAACAAACATATTATGCAAATCTGAATTTTCAAAATAGCAGCTTTATTATTCATTTAGGATGATTTTACAATAAATATGAAATTTAGATGCCTCGTTTGGTTACAAAATTCCACTGTTATTTTTTAATTAATCAGCACCAATAAAGCACAAGATCTCAAAAACAGCATTTGGGGGTAATACTGGTGAACAAACATATTATGCAAATCCAAAACAAAGCAACAAAAAAAAGGGTTTTTGGCACTTTTCTCCTCTTTTAAAGATTGATTATGATAAAATAATAATTTTTAAGGGATTTATGCATTAATTATTATGAAATATAGTATAAGGTAGAAATTAATGATTTTTCTAAATAAGAAATGTTTGAAAAAAATAAATTCGATCCCTATCACTTTAGAGGACAGCTGCTGACCCCCAGTCTTATGGATGAACCTAAATACATGTTAAAGATTAAAATTACCCTGAAAATTATACAAAAATGTTTTTTGGTATGTTGAAAAAATCAATTCTAAAATCTTGATTTTGAGGATGATGACCTTTAAGATGCCCCTATTGGTGGTGATGGTGAGCCAAATGTTATCAAAGTGCATGTCCATGATGACAACTTATATATTAAACTATGATCCAATTTTTGTAGTTATAGCATCCTCCAGCCCAGCGTTATTAAAAAAGAAAAGAATTGCAATTTTATTTACTTCAGTTTATAAGGTGAATACTGTAGTTTTTAGAAGATGGTTATATTTCTTGTTGGAAGGCTCCATTGGAGGCTGCTATGACTACAAAAAATGGTACATAGGTTAATAGACAAGTTGTCATCATGGGCATGTACTTAGATAACATTTGGCTCACCATCACCACCAACAGGAGCATCTGAAAGGTCATCATCCTCAAAATCAAGATTTTAAAATGAATTTTTTTAACACATAAAAAAACATTTTTGTATACTTTTCAGGGTAATTTTTATCTTTAACATGTATTTAGGTTCATCCATAAGACTGGGGGTCAGAAGCTGTCCTCTAAAGTGATAGGGATCGAATTTATTTTTTTCAATCATTTCTTATTAAGAAAAATCATTAATTTCTACCTTATACTATATTTCATAATAATTAATGCATAAATCCCTTAAAAAAATATTATTTTATCATAATCAATCTTTAAAAGAGGAGAAAAGTGCCAAAAACCCTTTTTTTTGTTGCTTTGTTTTGGATTTGCATAATATGTTTGTTCACCAGTATTACCCCCAAATGCTGTTTTTGAGATCTTGTGCTTTATTGGTGCTGATTAATTAAAAAATAACAGTGGAATTTTGTAACCAAAAGAGGCATCTACATTTCATATTTATTGTAAAATCATCCTAAATGAATAATAAAGCTGCTATTTTGAAAATTCAGATTTGCATAATATGTTTGTTCGGGGTTTAGTTAAATACTGTTTAAGGACTTACATTTTTATGACTCTATGATAGAGCTGCTTCGCTTATCATATCCTACCCTGTTGTCCTAGGAATCATTAATCCCAAAATCAGATGAATTGAATAATATTATGATATAAAAGATTTAAACGACATCTTTTAAATGAACATACGGAATTTCCGGTAACGATACGGTACTGTTATATGTATGATCCATCATGCTAAGTTTTAAAATGGTAGGGCAATTGTAACATGTCTAAATGAACGTTAAAATGCTATTCTTTACTTACTGATGGACGTACGGAACTAACCTAATTACAGAAAAACAAGGATGACAACATCCTTAAAAGCGAAGCACTGATTCGGTAGGAAAACGGACACTAACACTTGTATAGTGTCAGAACTGAATAATCAGAATATAAATGTCAAAGCAAAATTGTAAGTAAAATTGTTGAAAAACTGCTTGATACAGAATAATGTTTATGGACAATCTTACATTTTTAGGACTTGATTATAGAGTTGCTTCGCTTATAATATTGTACTTTGTTGTCCCAGGAATCAGTATACCAAAACTCAGATCAATCGGATTATTAGATCACATAAAAATTTGTTGTTAGAAAAGTAAAAAAATCAACATGTTTAAAATGGACGTACGGACATTCTGGTAATGGTTATAGAGTTGCTACGCTTTCTAAATCGTACCTAACTACTACAGGAATCACCATGCAAAGTTTGAAATAAATAGGACAATTCTAACATGCCTAAATTAGCAAAAAAAGCTATCCGTTCCGGACAGACGTACGGACGGACCGACCCTAATTATAGAAAAGCTTCGCTTTTAAAAATTTATTAAAAAAATCTACATATGAAATTGAAATGATATTGAAGCAAAACACATACACACAGAAAATTGTATTTCCTTATTATGCAATTCTGGTGCAGTTTTGCTGACCTAATTTTATACTAAAATTATATATAGTTATGCAAATTAATAATATTGTACTCACACCCCTGGAAAACTTTGGTGTTGTTATTATATCAACATATGTTATCCTTACGCTTTTTTTAGGAAGCATCACATAGATGGTTTTAGGCTATTTTTCCTGTCCTTCCAAACCTCTTCAAAAACAGAGCCGCAAAATTCCTATAAATTAAAGTAACAGGTTTTAAATCTGTATGTATGTAGAAAATTATGAATATATGTATGTGTGTATACTGCCAAGATCTCGTAAACGGCTGCGTAGCTGGACAAAGTGTCTAAAAAATCATCCATTTGACGTCATAAAAATGAGGCAGATAAGAGGAGAAGTGGGAAAGAAAACCCCTAAAAAATAGATGGATAATCCCTCATTTTATGACGTCACAAGGCTGATTTTTAGAGACACTTTGTCCAGCTTCACGGCTGCTACTAATACAGTGTGTTTTTTTTATGAGAACTTTTTTGAAAGCAATTTTACCCCACTTATAGTTATCAGAATTTAATGATTAATGGCTTATTTTCTTCGTTTTTTAAGGGAAATTATGAAACAACAAAAAAAATTACACTTTTTGTAGAAAAAGTACAGTAAAGTTGAAAATTAAAAACTTAGGTGTCATTATATAAAAATGGTTTTAGCGCATTTTTCTTTAAAAAATGGATTTTCTGTAGTCAACTTTGGGGGGCCAGTACTCCCTCCCTGGTTGAGATATGACCTTCAAACTTTGATATGTTCTAGTACATGTCCCTAATAGTATCTGTATACATTTTTAGCACTATATCTCAACTTTGAAGTGTTTAGCAGCCATTCTTGCAAAAGGTTGATTATTTGAGCATAAGAAAAATGCGCTAAAACCATTTTTAGATGTTGACACCTAAGTTTTTAATTTTCAACTTTACTGTACTTTTTCAACAAAAACTGTAATTTTTTTTGTTGTTTCATAATTTCCCTTAAAAAACGAAGAAAATAAGCCATTAATCATTAAATTCTGATAACTATAAGTGGGGTAAAATTGCTTTCAAAAAAGTTCTCATAAAAAAAAACACACTGTATTTTCACAAATGAAATTTAAAACCAAACTGAGAGGCAAGAACTTAACTTCCCCAGAAATTGATTTATTTAAATCTGTCCATGGTCTCAAAAAAATTTTCAATCAAGCTGCTATTGAGATCTTTTGACACAGATAGACAGACAAATAAAAGACATGATACCTCAATTGTATGTCAGTGATGGTCACTGCTGTCAAAAATTATATAGTCGAACTGAACCATGTCAATACAATATAGTAATAGTTCAACAGGGCAGTTTTCAAATTGATAATATTCTCTACTTCCATATTTAGCAATGCATTCAGTAGAAGAAGGATAATTCATCCTAAACAAAGCTATTTCGTCTCCAAATTGTTGGTCTAAAATATAGTTACTCCTAATTTTTAGATCTGTTAAATTAAATACTTTTAATTGCTGAATATATTGGGGAAAAGGGTATAATTCAAATGAAATATACCTTATTTAAATTCAGTGTTTCGGAAAGGAATTTAAAGTTGTGATAAACTAGCTGCTTCGCCTTCAGCATCTATGACCTTTATAGGGAAACGGAGGGGTAGAAAAATAGTCTAAAGCCATCCCAAGGCAAAAAATAGATCAAAACAAATTTATAAAGTCCACGGTTGAAAAGTCTAGAGAAAAAAAAATACTTTTTTTAAAGGTTTTGTCCTTCTGTACATTTGTTCTTGTACCTGGTTATAATTAACTTTTTATATATGTTTATGTTTGAAGTAATGTTCATAAAAACAACTATTTAATTTTATCAGCTACTTCACAATTAAGATATTAGATATAAAGTGTTGAAATTCGGAAAGGGGAGGAAATTAAAAGTCGAAACTAGATTAGAGGGTTAAACAAGGGCGCAAAGCAAAAAAAAACAATGTCAAGGGGTTAGTGAATAGTTTGTTTGTTTTTTGGGGTGGGGGGGGGGGGGGGTAAACACAACTCTTTAAACATTTCAGGGTTAAATTTCAGGGGTGGGGAGATCTGATATATCTAAGGGCCCACCTAGGGTTTTAAAAGGTTTAATAAGTGTAGA
Source organism: Acartia tonsa (assembly GCF_053477335.1). Lineage (NCBI taxonomy): Eukaryota > Metazoa > Arthropoda > Copepoda > Calanoida > Acartiidae > Acartia > Acartia tonsa. The sequence goes on along the minus strand of NC_137265.1, from coordinate 7,546,139 downwards.
TATTTAAATTTAATAATAGAAACAAACATACTACTTTTTCTATATCTAGCTACTTTACTAGGCCTAGGGTTACAGAAGGGTACACATAATTAAAGCTTAATCAAACAAACATGCATCCTACTAATTTTTGAACATTATTTGATATTTGATTCTCTATATCGTGTTACCCTATCAAGCCTAGGGTTACAGAAGGGTCCTCATAAATAAATCTTAATTGAACAATCTTACTTCCTACTAATTTCATAACTACATATGATACTCATAAGTAAAACTTAATTATACAAACAAACACCCTACTACTTCTTTATTATATACGATATGAAATTTGATTCTCTATATGTTGCTACTTTATAAAGCCTAAGATTACAGAAGGGTACTAATAATTAAAACTTACTTGAACAAACATACATCCTACTAATTTTTGAACATTTATGATATAATAATTGAATCTCTATATCTTGGTGCTCTATTAAGCCTAGGGTTACAGAAGGGTACACATAATTAAAACTTACTTGAACAAACAGACATCCTACTACTTTCTTCACTTATATGATATGATATTTGAATATCTATATCTAGCTACTCTATTAAGACTAGGGTTACAGAAGGGTACTCATAATTAAAACTTAATTAAACAAACAAACACCCTACTAATTTCTTTATTTTATATGATATGATATTTGATTCTCTATATCTAGGTGCTCTAATAAGCCTAGGGTTACAGAAGTGTACTCATAAGTAAAACTTTATTATACAAACATACTTCCTACTACTTTCATAACTACATATTTTATGATATTTGATTCTCTATAGCTAGGTACTCTTTTTAGCCTAGGGTTACAGAAGGGTACACATAATTAAAACTTAATTACCCTTTTTGCCATTTAAACAAGCTTTACCATTACAGCCTACTTAGACAAGAATGACACTATCTATAAAAGTATAGTATAACAAGGACAAACTAAATTATAGAGCATAAAATTGAAAAACAGAAAAAGATTTGTTGTTTGTTAGCTATAACATTACACAAGAAAATCGTCTATAATCATTAAAAAATTGAACCAACAGACGATAATATAAAAAGAATATTTTGAAAAAACAATTGGACAATAATAACATATCTTATTTAATCTATGACCAAAGCTATTCGTACGGACAGACGCATTGATGAACCCTAGAAGTAGTAGAGCTTCGCTTCTAAAGATTCAATGGTTGTTCAATGTACATGTGATAAACTAAATAACAAAGAAATTTGAGTTTATTATTTTGCTTCATATTTTTTAGACAAGCAATATTGATAATAACTATTTTAAGTTTTATAACAAAGGCAATTATGCCCAAATTATATCAAGAAAAGACATTTTTTGCAGTTATTATCACTAATTTACAAAGCTAACTTTCAAGCAAGTTTGTGCCACTTTTGGTAATGATTTGACATAAAATTAATTTCAAATTTGTTTATTATTTTATCAAAGCTTAAATCCCCATTCTTCTTAATTACGTCTGTTGAGACTCAAATTTTGTGCTTATTTTGCAAAAAAGATGATGATAGACAAATTAAGGGTCTGATTTTGTACAGTATACATATGATGTACATATGTTTTTTTCGAGTTGTACTAAAATCTACAATTCAAAATATTTTCAAAATCAAATATTATTCTAGCTTTCAGAATCAGTAATTCAGTGGTTATTTGCCTTTGTAGTTTTAAAACCTTTGTACATATTGCTACTTCTGGGTATCCGTCATCAAGAAAAAATACTAAAGAGCTACAGTAAAATTACTAAATGGGCATCCTCGTAACTTTTGGCCTTTCTTTAAAGGGGACTTTTAAGAATATGCCCAAAGATAAAAGTCGAAGTTATACAAAAACATCAAATCATTTGGGCATTTTTATTTCTGTCTATTAGTTAGGAAAAGGAATGTCCAAATGTAACGAAGCACAAAAATGCAGGGGTAAACAGTGTTTCTATTTAGGTACATAGTGTCTCTATTTTCTCCTTGTACAATAATATCTCAAAGTATGCTCCTTATTATACACTAGTAGAGGTACACAGTGTTTCTATTTCCTACTTGGACAATAATACCTCAAAGTATGCCCTTTATTATACACTAGAAGGGATACACAGTGTTTCTATTTCCTACTTGTACAATAATACCTCAAAGTATGCTCCTTATTGTAAACTAGCAAGGGTACACAGTGTTTTTATTTCACACTTGTACAATAATACCTCAAAGTATGCTCCTTATTGTAAACTAGCAAGGGTACACAGTGTTTTTATTTCACACTTGTACAATAATACCTCAAAGTATGCTACTTATTGTACACTAGTAGGGGTACACTGTGTTTCTAATTCCTACTTGTACAATAATACCTCAAAGTATGCTACTTATTGTACACTAGTAGGGGTACACAGTGTTTCTATTTCCTACTTGAACAATAATACCTCAAAGTATGCTCCTTATTAAACACTAGCAGAGGTACACAGTGTTTCTATTTCCTACTTGAACAATAATACCTCAAAGAAATGCTCAATTACAGTAAATTATGGCTAATTACGATCATAACAACCTCAATTTACTGATATCTTATTTACCTGACATCAAAAGTTCATCTTGGAAATCTCTTGCAATGAACAAGAGCCTTGCACCTTTACATTATATTCGCAATAGAGTAGTTTAGGGGAGTAACACCCTCCATGTATGTGTATTGGGGTAGTATTTCGATTATTTTGCATACAGAGTGGCCCTACAGGGTTAAGGCACCCCAGGTATAGTCCCTGTAGAGATTAAATATAAAAAAATTATAATTCATCTAATAGAGAGGGGGGTTTGCTCACTATGCACCTTGGGGGAAAGCAAATATTAGGGTGTTTAATATTAATAATTATTACTAAGAAGATTTATATCTTTACGGAGCTGGCCAACCCCAATGGATCCACTCTTTTTGAGATCTAGCGCAACACATGGACAAGAAAAAGCTTTTCAAAAATCAATACATAATACAAATAAGTAAACACATGGTTGGAACAATCGCAAATTACACAAAGATGCTTAGAGAGTACATTTTTGCAACAAAAAAAACTAATGATTTGGGGGGCCGTGAGTTTTATGTATTTTACAAGAAAAACCCATGATAATTAAGTAGTCTGAAAAAAAGAATCTACAACAAAATGGTAATTTTTTATAGGACTTTTCATCATTATTTAGGTTAGGTTATGTGATTGCCCCGCAGGGTTAGGGAATTGGCCCGGCAGGGTTAGAGCCCCCCGAAGAGGGTAGAAAGAGGGGAAAAGCTACTGTGAATATACGACGAAACGCCCCTAAAGAGGCGTTACCTTGAAAGGGACTATACCCAAAATTTCTTTAATCAATTAGCTTTACTTTCATAAACGTTGTAATCCTTCTATGGCATACGTTTTGATTTAGATATTTATTATCAATATTCAATTTAAGTTAAATGTTCTACAGAATAAGATCAGATGACAGGACATACACATATGATTATAGAATAGCTATGCTACTAAAACAAAAATGATTACATTCACAAAAGTAAAGCTAAACAAATAATAAAATTATAATTGTCAAATATATTTAGAATGACTGCACTTTCAATAATAGATTGTTATTTCGAAATCCAATAAAAAAATTGATGTCAGTATGTTATTAAGTAACTTAAATATTTTATATTGGCGTCCAGTTAAGTGATTACCCCCCCCCCCCTCAAATAAAAAAGCTTGGACGTCCTTGTCTATAAGATATAAAGATTACTCCCCCCAAATGAGTTTTTAATGTTTTTATTCCTCCCCCAAATGAAAAAGCTTGGACGTCTTTGTTGACGTCTTTGCGTTTTTATACTTTATTATTCAAATGATCCCTTATTTTGGTGCCTAATCGCCCTTGTAATCATCAAGCATTAGCTAGAATTCTTAAGGACAATTCTAGCATACCTTAATTAACAATCAGAGCTCTCCGTAACTGACGGACGGGGCAACCTTAATTGTAGAAAGAGTTCGGTGGTAAAAATAGTTGATTATTCACAGTGTGGGTCAAATTACTTACAGAATCAATTTAATCCTAGTCAAAAATCTGGTGGCGTGCACAAGAGGTTTTTCTAACTATATGTTGGATAGAGGACCTTGGAAATAGGTCATGTCCGAGTATTGAAACCGGACCCTAAAATTATAAAATTATCCATCCCAAAATTAATAGTCTTAACTTTGGACTTAAATTAAGAGATTTGAGTTAATTTTGTTTCAACTGTCATATTTTATGGTCAGGTTTCTGTAATGCAACATGAACCATTCCTGATGTTCTTCAATATAGGTGTGTCATAACTAAAAAGTGTCTCATATTAGCTAAAATACACAATAGCCAATAAATAAAGAATTGAAGAACAGTTTGTGCAACAGTAATAATTGTGCAACTGAGACATCAGAAAAAATGAATTTATGCTGATGTGAAGTTTCAAGTTTTAGTTTTTTTGTACAATTAAAGAATTAAGTATTATTCTCGTATTCATTCGAATCCGGTGGATAGGAACCGATTCTCATCCACACGAAAAAACTATGTCTAGCATCGTAATATATCCAGCTTTCTACGAATATAAAAATATACAATCATAAGATTAAAACCAGTTTTTTTATCGAGGTACATTCTATATCCGCAGAAAGCTGTTTATAATACGATGCGAGAAATAACTATAACCAGTTTATTATATTTACAGTAAAATAAAACAGAAAAAAATGTAGCAAGCCCACAGACATCCGTTTATGCAAGTCTGAAGAGAAGTTTCACAGCAAAAAAACATCAAGGACATGCTTTAATTGCACTACTTCTAAAATCAAGCTTCCAGCCGTGCAAAGTATAAGTTTTATATATGGAAAATTTGTAGGGGCGTGCACTGAACATGTTTTAGGCTTTGGGACAGAGGGAGGGGATAATGGGCTGTTTATTACACTAGTCTACAAAGTTTTATGATAACGTTTTCTTATTCTTTGGGGACATAAGTGAATTTTTATTGGTTAGCTCATTAAGTTGAGTGTTCAAACGTTTCAACTACTAATTTTATTCTACAGGAGGGGTAATTTGTGTATCATCATTTGGGCAATTGACTTATTATAGACAGCTTTCCCCAGAGGCCTGGGCTAACAAAGCTGGTATTAATTTAATGGGTTTTTTTCTATTTAAATATTCCTGGAAAATTTTCTGCAATACTATGCTTTACATGATTTTTCAGTATGGCTGAGAGGGGGACTGCCATTTACACATCCAGCAAATTTACAGTGGATGTGTTTTCGCCAGTGCAATGGATGTATTTATGACAAACTGAATTTTTACTGTATAAATGATAGTAAAATCGATTCTCATGCCATAAATACATCCAACACTGGCAAAAATACATCCAATATTTTCATACATATGTCAAAAATACATCCGACACTGGCATTTACACAACCATACTTTTTCAATTATATGTCATAAATACATCCGACACTGGCATTTATACATCCATAGAACTTATGTTTTATTATTATTTATTACAATTTATTTGTATAGTCTTATGTTGATATAACAAAGGCACTAAAGTTTTACAGAACTGCCCCCCCCCCCCCTCTGAAAGTCACCCTACCTCAGGGGAGTTGTGCCTCCCTTGGTATGTGAAATAATATCCGGCTTTTTCACAGGAATACGGATACGACACCTTAAGAATAACATTTTTGCCTCACATTTCGAACGAAGCCCAATCTGTACCACTTTTGCACCACTTTTGATTCCTCTGACGTAATAAAAATCCATCTCTGTTTTAGGGGTTTTCTTTCCCACTTCTCATCTCATCTCCCTCAATTAATAACTTCACAGAAATTAAAAGTGGTACAGATTGGGCTTCATCCACATTTCGTGCTAAAAAATTAACATAATTGATTTTTATGTTTCAAATCGTTCATTAGCATGCTGTAAAGGTAACCAAATATGAAAAATAGAGATAAAACTAATTTTTCAATGTCGTATCCCCGTTCCTTCCATTTCCATATGAAACTTGAAAACTCCGCAGAGCAACTACAAGTCGGCTCATTCAAAGTAAAGCTTCCCTATATATTTAAATATATGTATAGTTTATCGTGCCAGGTATGTTTTAATATGTCGTTAAAAATCATAGTAAAATATAAAATGGATCTACTTGTTCGAAGAGTTGAAAAAAAACTAAAGGAATTAAAATTGTCTAATCAAATCCAAGGACATATGTATATTGTAATACATGGATAAAATGGAGAATTAATTGGTTCAGTGGTTAGCGATAAACAATTTGATAAAATAGGATTCAAAATAAATAGTTTGAAGTGAATGTAAAATGAATATTTGAAAGCAAATTATCAGACTTTTATTAAATTTTACAACAGTTTTTTAGAAGTTTCTAACTTTGTTTAACATTATAATAATATTCCTGGCTGGCACGCTGCTTTTTAGTCTGATCAAGACAATTCCATTCATGTCGCCATAAACGACAAAACATTTTTTTCAATTGAGGACATTTTTCATCAAAACTTCTTAAGGGGTGAATTTCTAGTTCGTTAAGCTTATATACGAATACGATTTTATTACCTAAATTTTTCAGGGATAAGACAATTGTCTCAACCATGACACTTTGGTTGAGCTTGGACTTCCGAATTAGCGGGAAGTTCACGAGATCAGTTGGCGAACATACAAACCCCCAATACCAGGAACCATCAAGTTTCAACAGCAGGTTTGAATATAGATTTATTGATGAAATTATTTCAAAAGACCTGAAATTACAAGATCAATTAATAAACAGAATAAAATATTATTCGTTATCTTAAAACTTTGAGCACTAAAAAAATCTTTTTCTTTTCTTATGGTTAAAGAATCTTTGGAAACTTTGGCTTTAAAGGAAAATTATTTGGTTTAATAAATCATTGTTAAATGCAACAATAAGGCACATAAAATTACTAAAACATATATTAATCATAATTAAGTTTTATGCTTAGCTGGCTAAAGCCTTTTTTAAAACTACATATAATCGTCCTATACACCATACTTCTTAATCAAATTAACAAATTCTACCTGAAGCTCTTATGGTTTCAAATCCCTGATATACTAGGGTAGTTCACACTCAATGAGACCAATGATAGGCCCAATTTTGTTCTCCGCAATCTTCACACTCTCATATCTCATTCAAAAGTAAGAACGTGCGCATCAAAAATAAACAAACACTCTATGCCGCGCCACATTTTGAAAGGAAAGCCCTAAAAGACGACATTTGCGCTTTGATTTTGGTTTAATGATAAGGAATTTAATTTCGAACTTGATAAACACAAAGCTTCCTCGAAAAGAGGTTAAGACACACCCCCCGTTTGAAAGTCAAATTAACTTCCTTAACGAGATTCAAGGTTTTTTTCGCGCTGAGCACTAGCAACATTTCTCACTAAACTCAACTCACCATAATCACATGAGAATGGCCACATCCCGAAAACGTGACAATTTTGCTCCTAACTAAATGAAACCCCGTGAAATGCATACACAATATTATACTCCTCACTAGGACTCATAATACCTCACATTTTAGGATAGAAGGATGGGGATTGGTTTGTACCATACAACATTCCATGCACATGACAATCACATGATCACATACACAATCCTAGAACAGATAATCCTATTAATCATGATGTTGTAATATAACAACTATACTAAATATCATTTCATAATCAATAGGTAATAAATCATTATTAATAAATCAATAAGTACCTACGAAATCAGGTTGAAATGTAAATGTAAACAATAATGGTAAAAATAAAACGAAATAAATCTTAGACAAGAAAATTAAGATTTATAGGTACTTAAAACTAAATTTGTTAAGCATCAAAAAGAGTAGTGAGAAAAAATTTTTCAAAATCCTTGGGCAGAAAGTTTTTCAAACCTAATGAATAAGAACTGTAATATCTTAATCAACAATAAAACTTTTTAATACTTAAAGAATAGCAAAATAATATCTTCGTTAGAATTTTCATTGAAATTATGAAAAAATACCAATTTTTCTTTGTAAAAAAATATGAGACTTTAAATATGAATTTTCAATCATTCCTTGATCTAAATAAAAATGTTTTACTTGATTGAAATTCATATATAATTTTAAAAAAAGAATTTGCTAAAAAAAATACTTGATTTTTTTCTTAGAATAAATATCGAATCACGCAACCTCGACACATTTATTCCTTTTTGTTAAACTTTTCAGGTAAGTTTTAAAATGAATTGTACCTTTGAAAAAAAAATTAAACTCAATAAAATTAAATTTGAGCATATGAAATAGAAGAATATTTAATCGCATTTCATTTGATTCTTATTTTAGGCATAAAAATAGGCATATGAAAAATGTGGCTTTTTACTAAAAAAAATCTCAATTTCCATAAAATAAGAATCAATTATTAATCATAATTTTTAACAACTGCCTGACTGATACAGCATGTTCTTCTAGGGGAGATCTATCTGTCAGTCTGAACAAGACTCTTGCCGTCTTTCTTCCATCCTCAATCCTCGTCACTCGGCCCATCCTCAAACATCTCATCAGCGGATTGGTACTCGTAACCAGAACTACATCTCCATCAGCTAGTGGCTCTGCCATCTCATCCTTCCACTTGGACATCCGTAATATCTTCGGTAGGATCTCCTGGCGGTAGGCAGTCCAAAACTGGGCAGATAAATCTTCCAACAACTTCAACCTGGAGGAAATTTGGTCCTCCGGTTTCATCGCCACATTGCACAACGGCTGGCGGTCAACATTTCCCAGCAGCTGGCCAGGGGTAATTAGCCGCCAATTCTCCACGTCGTTCGCAGCTTCAATCGTCAGTGGTCTGCTATTCATAATTTTACTGACCTCCGCCAACAGCACCAGGAGCTCGTTGAAATTAACAGAACTATTCACCAACTTCTTGGACAGCAATCTCTTGGTTAATCCCACCATTTTCTCAGCCTGCCCAATATAATGGTGGGCTCGGGCCGGGATCTGAGACCAAGAAAACTCTACCTGGCTGCCCAACCTCTGCTCTAAAACCTTGCGAGCACCGGATAATTGTGTGCCCATGTCGCTTACTATGATCTTCGGCAAACAATGAACAGCTTCCAACTTGCGCAGGGACAACAGGATACTGCTGGTATCATACTTTTCCAAGGCATCTAACCACAACGCCCCTGAGAATCTGCAGACCACCACGAACACCCACACCTTCTTCGTTGCTGTCTGACTCCTCGTTTTGGCGGCAGCTCTCCTCGTAACCAGCGGACCCATTAGGTCGACTTGCACAGCTTCAAAAGGCCTGCTCGGGACCAACTTGTCAGGTAACACCTCCTTCATGGTAGCACGACATTCCTTAGCCCTCTCAACACTGCAGGGCCAACATTTCTTCACTTCCATGATGGCCAACCTCCTTGCCTTCACAATCCAGCACCAACGGCGGCTCTCAGCTAAAGTTCCACGGACACCAGAGTGAAGCTCAACATGCGCTTCTCTCATAAAAACAGCAGCTAACCAATTACCAGGCTCCAAAATTATTAAACCTGGCATGTCTTCAAATATCATTTTACGGCCGCCAGTAATGGCGTCAATGACTGGCTGTCCTCGACCAACCATTTTAAGAATCCTCATCTCCCTGGTCACATAATTTCCACCGGGACCAACGACAGGCCAGGTCAATGATACTTCATGCACTAATGGATTTAATGACGCATAATTGCCTTTAGCATCATTTATCCACTCATCCTCTTGGCTTCGGGACACAATGAAAAGTTCCGCCGCCGCCATAAAATTGTACAAAGACGGCTTGTACACAGCATCTGCGGCTGCTACATGACTACCAGCGGCTGTAGCCTTACCTTCTTGTCTGCTCTTTAGCTTCTTCAACCAGGTGTTCGCAACTTGCAGGACAGCTGCCATAATACGTTTGGCCTGTCCAAATGACCTCCTGTGCTTAAACCTAAAGATATCTTCAGCGGCTTCTCCGGCAACTTTCATTGAACATAACTTAACCATTTTGGTATTCAACTCCTCAGGGGGTAAAACCTGCTTGACTTCTTCGGCAGTTTTCACCGGCCACGCACTTTCATCCTGGCGCAACCATTCTGGGCCCAATCTGTACCTGGAACCTGGTCCCAAATCTGATACTTTGCAGGTGCTTCTGGTGCCCAAATCTGCAACGTTTTGCGTCCCCGGGACCCACCTCCAGTCATCCTTGTTGGTTGCAGATTGAATTTCTCCAATACGATGAGAATTAAATGTGTTCAACATAGCACTGTTGGAAACTATTTGTGATAAAACACACGATGAATCAGTAAAATACATCACTCTGATAACATCAAAAGGCAGGGCATCTCTGACGGACTTTGCCAATCTTGTGGACATCTGGCACCCCATCAACTCAAGGCGTGGAATTGACTCACACTTGACCGGCGCAACTCTTGACTTGGTGGCTAGCAGAAACGTTTCAAAACCTTGTCTAGTTGGCCACCTCAAATATGCATTAGATGCATAAGCCTCTGATGACCCATCCGAAAACATCATCAAGGATGGAAGGCCAGTTGGTTCATCCGGGACCACACAACGGTCAAACTCCAATTTAGCGACCTCAGCTCTGTCCTCCAGCGACTGAACAAGTTCATCCCGTAGACTTTTTGGAATGAAATCTTGCCAGCCCAAATTCAGCAAACAAGTTTTCCGCAGGACAAGTTTAATTCTCAACAGAATAGGGCTGCAAAGCCCGATCGGGTCGAAGGTTTGGGCGGCGAACCTATGGACCATCTTCTTTGTCAGATTCTCGTCCAAGGCGTCCTGGAGGTTGTACAAATCAGCATCCTCTTTCACCTTCCTTCCCTTGACTTTACCATCTTGGTTGACTCTTGTGGCGATGGACAACACATCGGTGGCTGGCTTCCATATCAGCCCGAGAACCTTGGTATGCTGGCAATCATCTCCAGAATAAATGACTTGTTTGAAGGAAAAACTACCTTTACCGATAATCCTGTCGGCCTCTTTCATCATCTCCTTGGCTTCTGGCTTCGATCCTGCTCCCGAAATAACGTCATCTATGAAGCTGTGCTTCTCAAGCTTGACTGCAACTGGAATCTGAGGTAACTTGAATTCCTCATCAGGGTAGGTAGGTATTTGTGGCTCCTTCCATAATTCAGGTTTGGCAACAATTTCACTACCATTTATTTGTCCCTCTCCATACATCTCCTTGACCTCTGCTTCACTCTTTCCGCCGAACAGGCGGGACGTCAACTTCAGGGCTGTAACTGCCAAATTTCCCGCAGCTAACTCGCCGAAATTTACAACTTTGGTCAGGTAAATTTCAAGTGGACCATCTGGCGTCGGGGAAAATAAAACTCTCTTCATCTGGCTGTCGAACTCTGTGGCCAGGATGGAGTTATAAAACTTGGAGATATCCGCGGTTATACCAACCTTGTAACCGCGGAAAAGCATCAAATGATAAAATATCTTCTGCATTGGCGGCGGGCCTCCCAGCATTATGTTATTAAAACTGGTACCCTTGAACGTCAGAGAACTATTGGCACACAATCGCATGGGTGTGGAACTTGAATCCTCCTTGAAAGCAACCACTATTGATGAACAAGACTTAGGTCCTTCATACTGCAACTCTTCAGGCGTGGCTTTTTGGAAAACGCCTCTTCTTATGGCGTCGTTGAATACCTCCACATACATTCCATAGGTACCTTCCTTGACCATCCTGGCACGATCCTTTTCAGCAATTTTGCGGGCTAAACTTTCATTGTAGGGTAAAGTGTGAGGATCTTCAATATAAGCATATTGACCTGTCCACTTGTTGGACTGCAAGTCTAGGGTTAAACCTGCCTCAATTATCCTCTGCCTCTCACGCTGGTCCCAGGTAGTGCCGTCGGCCATAGCCTTGCACTCTTGACAAGCAGTACATCCTGGACAAAGTGCCTGCGGCTGTATGCCAAACGATTCAGACGTCAGAAAGTCTGGCAAAGTGCCTCCACTGACACTGACAGCCTTATAAGCCGACTTTTGATCTCCAGCTCCACCATCAGCACTCGTACAGATAAAACCACTACCAAAAATGGTTCGCCACAACATAGACTGGCCCACTTTCTGGTAGGTTGAAGGAAACACGTCAGGATGTGTATTTCCAATGATGATATCTAAGCCTCCACTAATATATGTAAACCTTTCTGGCGGCATTTTAAATATCTCGGCGGCAGTTTCAGGGTGGACCGAGCGCATCTCGTTGGCCCCGCCGAGGGTAGGCATGACAGCTGCCTCAAACTCCCTCAGATTGCCGTCCCTATCCTTCAGATAAAACACAACATTGCGGCAGGAAGACTCACTGCCATCAGCTACAGAAATAGTTGTATATCTGCCAGTAGATTTCAGCTTCAACTTGTTGGATAACTTCTCAGACACAAGTGGCAAATTTGCCCCGGAGTCAAACATTACCGTGGCGTGGCAGGTGCCGCCGCCAGGTGCTACAACAGGAACTAACTGAAGTAAGAAGGTACAGGGGCTGGGTGCAGAACTTGACTTGTAGACTGTATTCACACCAGCACTAGCCTCATGGAGTAACCTGGAATGGTATCTGTCGCAATTATTAGTACCACAAACACCAAGCTTCTCAGATTTATTACACTTGTCAGCAGTATGGCCGTCGCACAAGCAGAGTTCACATAACTTCTTCTGCTGGACAATTTTCTTACGGTCAACCACATCCATCTTCTTAAACGTGAGGCAACGGAAAATCGGGTGTTTCTCCTTGCAGCTCTCCACAGGACATGCACTGTTCCACTTGGAAGCCTTGCCCTTTCCAGCCTTTCCATTCTTATCGTCGCTGCGGCCAGATACTTGCGCGGCGGCAGCTCTATCACGATTTCTCTTGCCGGCGCCACTATCATAGGACATATCACCGGCCAACATGGCACCTCTGGTCCTCTCCAGCAGTTCAACAATCTTCGGGATGTTTGGTTGGTTCATGCTACCAAGCTCCATCATAATTTTATCCCTCAAATTTTCAGGGCACTTGTCTTTAAAAATATGAATGAGAGTTAGGTGGTTGTAATCCTTAGCTGCAGAACCAACGATGGCTTCTACCTCCTGCATCATGCTCTTGAAGGTAGCAATTGCGCTAACCACGTCCACAGGTTTATCCACAGGTTTCATCTTGTTCAACTTAGTTAAAATCCTCATGAACCGGCGAGTGTTTGATAAAAACATCTGGTCAAGAAACGCCCATTGTTCATTGTGATCTCTAATCGCTGACACTTGCTTGCGTAGTTCCGGGTTGGTTATCACCTTCTCCATACACAACATCAGGCTTAACCTCTGGTCAGCAAATCCATAACCAGAGCATAGATCCTTAAAGACCTGTTTAAAGTTTGGGTAATCCGTGTCAGTACCGTCGAACGACGGCAATAAACTGTTGTCCCAGCGCCCATACTGCGGGTTGGAACTCCGAATATCCACGGCAGACATACTTCTGGAGAGCATGGCAGGTGTCCCACTCTCATCCAGGTTAGATGAACGACGTTCCATCTCTCTAAGCCTTCGGTACATATCACGTACTTCTTGGCGCAATTCCACGGAAATTTTAAGCACTCCCATGTCCATCTTCACCTTCTCAATGACGTCGAGGTTCCTGGCGACAGTGCTTGACCTCGCGTCATCTGAATCATTGTCAAGCCAGTACAGAATTTTTGTACACTGCTCCAACGACGCATAAACTTTATCTGCAACAGTTTTTTGCTCACTAGCTTCATCCAAATCACGCTTAAACTCGCGCAGCTCACTAATCTCCACGGCAGGTTTTAGACTTTTTATTAGGTCAGATTGGTCCTTGACCTCACTAAAAATGTCACGAATTGATTTTACATTCACATTTTCACATGAACTAAAACTTTGGCAGGCTTTTAGATTGTCATAAAACAATTTTAACTGTTCATCAAAAACTTCTAGCCTTTCACTGCCAATAGCGATTGCTCGCTCAATTTTCTGCTTTTTGGTTAGTGGCATATTGATTCACTAGGTACTTATTTCACAGAAAAATTGTCACAGTTTATTGCATCAATAATTCACTAGATGCTATTGATCTCTTGATGAATGCTAACGCCTATTCATCAGATATTTTGAAATTGTCTCAACCATGACACTTTGGTTGAGCTTGGACTTCCGAATTAGCGGGAAGTTCACGAGATCAGTTGGCGAACATACAAACCCCCAATACCAGGAACCATCAAGTTTCAACAGCAGGTTTGAATATAGATTTATTGATGAAATTATTTCAAAAGACCTGAAATTACAAGATCAATTAATAAACAGAATAAAATATTATTCGTTATCTTAAAACTTTGAGCACTAAAAAAATCTTTTTCTTTTCTTATGGTTAAAGAATCTTTGGAAACTTTGGCTTTAAAGGAAAATTATTTGGTTTAATAAATCATTGTTAAATGCAACAATAAGGCACATAAAATTACTAAAACATATATTAATCATAATTAAGTTTTATGCTTAGCTGGCTAAAGCCTTTTTTAAAACTACATATAATCGTCCTATACACCATACTTCTTAATCAAATTAACAAATTCTACCTGAAGCTCTTATGGTTTCAAATCCCTGATATACTAGGGTAGTTCACACTCAATGAGACCAATGATAGGCCCAATTTTGTTCTCCGCAATCTTCACACTCTCATATCTCATTCAAAAGTAAGAACGTGCGCATCAAAAATAAACAAACACTCTATGCCGCGCCACATTTTGAAAGGAAAGCCCTAAAAGACGACATTTGCGCTTTGATTTTGGTTTAATGATAAGGAATTTAATTTCGAACTTGATAAACACAAAGCTTCCTCGAAAAGAGGTTAAGACAACAATTAACAATAAATTGGTGTACATTCAAAATTATGAAAAACAAAATTAAAATTATTGGTGGTAAAGTTTTGACACTGATGGTTTTTACCCACCAATCAAGATCTAATAACCAAATGGATGTGTGAACGTATAATATGCAGTCCTTTGTACTCTTCATGCATTTTTTATTTTGATTTTCACAAATTGTACCTCAGTCTAAGCCATAATTATAATTACGTTAAGAAATATCTTGAACATATCAAAGGACAACGTGCTCATATGTTTTGTCTTTATGTTGGAAGAATTGTCATTCATCACAAAACTTTTTACATAATCATATCTCACACCACATCATATTTCACATTAAAATTTACTTTTAACATGGTAAACTTTAATGCTTTTATCTATAATACAAAGTAGCTTGATGTCTGTCCGTCCGTCCCTTAGGATCTCGGTAACCACTGAACCGATGGAATTCTACTCTTCAGGGAGTATACTTACTGGTCCTGTGGTTGTTTTAGGCTATTTTCTTGATGGGTGTGACACCCCCATCCCCCCTCACAAAAAAATCCCCCCCTATTCTTTTTTTAAAAAGAATTTTTACGAATTTTGCGAATTCGCCATTTATTCGCGAAAATTTGCGATTCATTCGCATTTTGTTCCGCTGGGTAGTTAATAGAAGAAGTACTTATACCTCTTGGGGCAAAGCCCCTAGAGGCTAGGGGCGAAGCCGCTAGTTATATTGATATAGGACTGTAGTTAAGGGGGGGAGGGCATAGGTTCGACTCTTGTAAATAATATTTACCTATTGCTGCAGATTAGGACATGCAGACAAAAGTCGCTTTCAAAGGGTTAGTTATCTGTTGGATGTTAATTAAGTTTAGAAATTTTTGTGAAGATATCCCTTTATCTACACACTATGCCCCCAGAGGCTTCTAAATGGGAAGGGGATTAGATTCCTACTTTCAATTTTAGTATTACAAAGAACCTATGAGAAGCTACACTGTAAAGGAGAATCATATCGATTCAGAAAGATCCTTCGGTACACACAGATAGACATCCTATTACTTTTATATAAAGATTGACTTACAACTTTTGAACGTTGTCATCCTTGTTAATATTTGCTATTTGATATTGATATGTTACAATGGGGCTATATCTACGGTTGGGCCGGATATCTGGTCATTTTCAATGGTCGGCCGGATACCGGATATTGAATCTATCCGGATACCTGATATCCGGCTGAATTCGAGGATATCCGGTTATCCGGCTGGATATCCAGTTATCAGGCTGAATATCCAGTCATTTGCCGGATGTCAGGCGTTTGCCAGATATCCGGCATTAGAAATCAGCCGAATATCTGGTATCCGGCCGAAAAAGTATCCGGCCCAACCCTAGCTATATCATAAAAAAAATCAATATGAAACCTTTTTTGTTTGTTTTGATGAAGGTTAAAAGCAATCAGAGCTTTTAACTTGATCCCATTCAAATTATTATCATGAATTTAATACATGGACTAAGAATTGTAAAAGATCGGGGATTTACAAAAAAAAAAATATCTAATTAAAAATTGGTTTAAATTGTTTGTTATAGAATTTATCTTAAAACTTTATTAACAAACTATCAGATACTTTCTTTAGTCCTCTAGGGGCACTTGAGGTGGTGAAAGGTTAAATTTGACACCCGCATTTTTAAAAAATTTTTAAAAGTATTATTAAATCCACCCCTCCCCTAAAAATGGTTATAAACCTTCCAAGGATCCTTGATAAGCTACATTAAAAAGGAAATCATAATGGTTCAGCAGTTAGCGAGATCTTTCTGTACAGACAGTTAGAGATCCCTTTACTATAAAGGATTTTTCTTACGTTCAATTCAACAACATCATCATTATCTATATCTTATGTAAAATAAGCTTAAGATTTTGAATTAATACAAAAAATATGTAATTATGTTTTCCAATATATCCAAAATTGCTCTATGTTGATTACAAACCTTCTACTAAACGTTAAGAGTTTCTAAGTGTCATAAAAATTTAATTCATGAGACATTGAAAATATGGTGCCCTATCATTACCGTCCAAAAAAAACCAGTTTTATAGAAAAAGCCAATTTAAACAAGGATGACAACATCCATAAAAGCGAAGCACTGAAACGGTAGGACAAACTGACATTAACACTTGTAGAGTGTAATAACTAAATAATCAGAATATTGTAAAAATCAAAACAAATTGAAAGTAAATTTGTTAAAAAACTGCTTAAATACAGGATAATGTTTTGGACATACTTACATTTTTAGGACTTGATTATAGAGTTGCTTCGCTTATACTATTGTTCTTTGTTGTCCCAGGAATCAATATACCAAAAATCAGATCAAACGGATAATTAGATCACATAAAAATTTGTTGTTAAAAAAGTAGAAAAATCAACAAGTTTAAAATTGACATACGGACATTCTGGTAATGATTATAAAGTTGCTAAAGTTATAAATCGTACCTAACTACTACAGGAATCATCATGCAAACTTTGAAATCGATAGGACAATTCTAACATGCCTAAATTAACGAATAAAAGCTATCTATCTCGGACGGACGTACAGACGGACGGACGGACCGACCCTAATTATAGAAAAGCTTTGCTTTTAAAAAATATTGAAACATTAAAATATTTGGATCATGGAAAGAAAACGAAGTAGCGGGTTCCGTCGTATTTTCACGGTAGCTTTGCTACTATTTCTAGCCCCCCAATTTCCTAATCCTGCGGGGCAATCATTAACATTCATCTAATCTAACCTAACCTTAAATAACCTATAAAAGCTACGGTGAAAATGCGACAAAATCAGCTATTTTATTTACTTTCAATGATCCAAATATTTTAGTATAAAAAAATTTGATAACATTGTTCTCGAATTATGGCGGTAAAATCTAGTTGGCACTGCTCAAATTAATGCGGGAAGCATGGCACATATGGAAATATGATTCGTGTTTAAAGATCAATAGGTCCTTTATTCTAGACTAGAATATGAAGATTACATAAATATTTATTAGTTTTATACAACAAAAAAAACTTTTGACTGTGCTTTAAGCGTTAAGATTAAGAAAAAAGTATATCCTTGATATTCGATAAAAAAAAAAGTAAGATTTTTGTGTGT
Source organism: Acartia tonsa (assembly GCF_053477335.1). Lineage (NCBI taxonomy): Eukaryota > Metazoa > Arthropoda > Copepoda > Calanoida > Acartiidae > Acartia > Acartia tonsa. The sequence continues at coordinate 7,528,105 of NC_137265.1, read as the reverse complement.
GTTTGTCATAAAAGATCTCGTGAGCATCTTGACCGATTTGTACACAATGTCTTGGAAGTTTAGAAATGGTCCAAAGAAGGTTTTATGCTATTAGGCTAGGTAAGTAAATCGGCAACCTTCGTTATATAATAACGTCAAACGTCAACTTTTTCTTGCTATGACTAAATGAGATACTTAGAAATATTTCTGTATTGCTATTTTGGTGGGATTTTTAATTAGAATACTCATATAAGAACTTTAGCTTACAAGGTTTCGTGTTTTTTTTTTATTTTTGTCTGAATCTTTGAATTTTACAAACTTCCTGTATTTCATTTAAATAACAGATTACTTTTCTTTTTTATGACACACTTTCAATGCTACTTATGGACCCGAAAGTCCTAGTTCTTTTACAACAGCAGTTAGAAACAAAACTTTAAACTGATTTACAATAACTCAAAGTTGAGTCAAAGAAAAAACTTAAAATTACAACATGTTATGCTAGCATATGGTGATAAAACCAATATGTTATGAATCGGTAGCAGAATAACTTTAGAACTAATCTTACCTTTAATACTTTGGTGCTGGCGTCATATCAACATACTAATTTAGTTTTAAAGCATTTATTATAATGTAGCGTCCACACCCCTAGAGGCATCTAAAGTTCATCATTTATTGTTTAAGAGCGACCAAGTTTAAATTAAGCTATGCTGCTGACATTGCTGGCAATTCTGGGCCAGAGATCAGCGCACTCCTTGGCAACAGGTCCGGTGATGGCTGAACCCTTCATCTTTTCCTTGTTGTTCACAATCACACCGGCATTGTCCTCAAAATATATAAAGGTTCCATCCTTTCTTCTGAGCGTCTTTCGTTGGCGAATAACCACGGCAGGAAGAACCTTCTTTCTGAGCTCGGGCTTACCCTTCTTAACGGTAGCAAGAACCATGTCTCCCGAGCTAGCAGCTGGGAGCCTGTTCAGTCTACCCGAGATACCTCCTACAGCCATGATGAACAAGTTCTTGGCGCCAGTGTTGTCAGCACAGTTCATGATGGTACCCACTGGGAGACCCAATGTGATCTTGAACTTGGCTCCAACGGCTCCACCACGTCCTCTCTTAGACATTTTCTAACCTCTTAGTGAAGTGAATCAAGCAAATTTAGCTTGGTCAGTTTAGACAAAGTTAATTGAGAGAGGGGGGCGACCCTCCAATTTAGATTCTAGTTTTAAAATGAAAGAGGGGAATATATCTAGGGAAGATTTCTCTCTGAAGGTTTGAGTTACTCTACCCCAAAATAGTTATAAACCTTCCGGACCTATAAGAAGGTTCATTGTTAAGGAAAACCATATTTAGGTTCAGTGGTTATCGAGATCCTCGCTACACACACACAAACCTAAATCCTATTATTAAACGCGCAGCTTTTCTATAATTAGGGTCACTTCTTCCGTCAGTCCGTCCGTCCGTCAGACCGTAACGGTTAGCTCTTTACGTTAGTTTAGGCATGTTAGAATTGTCTGATCGATTTCAAACTTTGTATGGTAATTCCTGTAGTAGTTAGGTAGGATTTAGAAAGCGTAGCAACTTTATAATTGTTACCAGAATGTCCGTACGTTCATTTTAAACATGTTGATTTTAAACTTTTTTAACGACAAATTTTTATGTGATAAATTATCCGATTGATGAGATTTTTAAAATACTGATTCCTAGGACAACAAAGTAAAATGTTATAAGCAAGTCACAAAAAAGTCAGTATGTCCTTAAACAATACCCTGTATTTAAGCAGTTTTTTAACACATTTACTTTCAATTTGTTTTGATTTTTGCAATATTCTGATTATTTAGTTATTACACTCTACAAGTGTTAACCCTTACAGATCGGGCCCCTATTCCCACCTTAATAGATCGGGGGGGGGGGGGTCATATTGACCCCCCCCCTCTATCTCGGCTTCTGTTACAGATAAAGTGGTTCATGTGTATTTTTAGAGAAAATTACTTTTTCTAGTCATAGCGATCAGGCCGCTCCTTAGCCGCTTTTTAGCGGCCAGCCGCTAAATTTTAAAACAGCTGTAGAGCGGCCAATTTTGCAGCTAGGATGACCAAATTTTAGGACGAACTTTTATTTTTCATAGTAAAAAAATTACTTTTTCTGATCATCGCCAAAAAACGGCAAATAACGGAAACCGCCATTTTCGGCGGTTACGGCGGTAAAACGGCGGTTGGCGGCGCCAATAAATATTTTTATCTGTTAATTATTGCTCAAGGATTTACCAAAAAAATTTATAGGTCTCTAGCTGTAATAGAAGTCACGATATTCATGATATATGTCTGTAGTAAAGCCGGACAAAAATCGGTCATAAAGTCGGTCAGGGTGCGGTCAAACGGTCATAACACCACTTTTCTCATTCACCAAAAAAATTTTAGGTTCATACCTTATATACAAAGTCATAATGTAGAAATTAAGATTTATTTAGAATTTTTTTAAAATTTTGGTGCTACCCAACCGACTTTGACCGGACACCACGACTGACACAGACCAGATATCCTAATAAAATCAACTCTTGCCGACGTATAATTACTAAACTTAAAAAGTCATGAAGTCACAACTCTCTATCTTACCTACAAAAAAAAATGACATTGAAAAAATAGAGGGGAGGGGTCAATATGACAGCCCCCCCCCCCCCGATCTGTAAGGGTTAATGTTCGTTTATCCTAACACGCTTCTATGTTTAACAGTGTAAGTCTGAGACAGGAGCAGTAAAGTAATTGTATTAGCTTTACAAATTAACTTTAAGCCAAGTTCAATTACAATTATGTTTCTACGTTTATGAGGATTTATAAGGTTTTAAGATTATACCTAATCGGTTATTGAATCTTCTTACAATCAATAGTATAATTCTAACATACTTACTTTACAATCAAATCACTTTGTCCTTCCCTCAAAATGCCTATAGAGCACATTTAATACCCCACCATTTTTTTCAGATAAATTAAAGATAGGGGGGGGGGTGCTATAACTAACCGCTTTGGGGAACCAAACACCTGCAGGGCTTATACCTGCGGTCCACTAACCCTGTGATAGTACCAAGTAACCCCCCCAAAACCTAACATAAAATAACAAAAAATACCAACCATCCCTTACTTTCTGGGTTTTTAGTGCTCGACAAGTCAATTTGAGGGTAATTGCCAATAACTTTGCTACGGACAGACTGATAAACAGACGAAACCTAAATGTTAAAAAAACTTTGCATTTAAAAATATTTTTGTTGGTTTAAGAAATATCCAACTTTTATTTGATGTTACACTTTGACGGTAAAAATCTTAGTTTTTGAAAGGACTGTCTTCTTAAGAATTAATATTTATTTGTAACTCTTGAGTATCTCATTATAATATATAAGTTGGTATAATGCCTTGACTGGAAATAGGGTTACATATGTATATATAATTTAAATTGGGACTTTTGAAGGCTGTTAATGTCTTTGTTATCTGATTAATATACAATTTACATTAAACATCATTTGTCCCTAAAGAGGGGTATCTATAATACAAAGTAGCTTGATGTCTATCCGTCCCTTAAGATCTCGGTAACCATTGAACCGATTGGATTCTACTCTTCGGGAAAAATACCAGTGGTCATATGGCTATTTTTTATGAATTTGTATATATTTTTGAATTTTTTCTTCTTTTTGAGTTTTTTTTTTCTTCTTTTAAACTGTTTTATATCAAATTCACAAAGATTGTGAAACCTACCTTCTCCTGAAGGGGCGAAGCTCCAAAAAGGCGTTGGCAAAGAAATATTTAAAAGCATTAAAAAAGAGAAAAAATTTAAGGTTTTAGAAAATATATATCAATATAAAAGTATAAAAAGTTATACTGATTTTTAAAAAGTTATAAAGAGTTATAACGTTAAAGAATACAGAAAATATCTAAAAAATCTAAACAAAATTTTTGAAATTTTCCCTTGAACCTTTAGGGAAAAAAAGCCCCTAGAGGCTAGGGGCGAAGCTATTAGCTTTTCTATAAAATAAAGAACTGCATACACTAACAACACCCAAAGATGAACGACAAAAGTCTATCAAGGATGACCTTAAGAAACTGATATCTACAACAACAGAAAATTAATTTGCACCCACAAATTGGATCTAAACCCCTGCGGTCGGTTTACCTAGATTACCCAACCTAAACTAACCTGTCCCATAGCTATTTTAAGAATAATATTGCAAAAATTTGATTTTTAGTGTCAAAATCTTATAAGTTGTACAGAAACTCTCAAACGATTAAAATTGAGATGGCTTGAATTAAGCGAAATATATTTTCTACTAAGAAGTGTGTTCTTATTGTGTAGTACAGCTCTAGCCGCGTGTTTTTTGAGACTTAAAATCTTATAAGACGTTCAAATCGGTCTAAAAACGTAATAAGTTGCAAACTATCTGCCAAAACATATGTATAAGTATTTCTTGAGTGTACAGTCCTTTTGCTACATGTTGGTAAATTATGGGTAATTATGCTAATAGCCCATCATTACAACACTAGGAGATACCCAACTATAAAGAAAACATGCACCTATATTTTTTTACACATTCAAAGCTATTTTTAAAAGGGCATGATTTTTATTTTTTATATTCAAATACAGGAACTCTCACCTATCGTTTATAAGATCTCTTAAGAAGCTGGACGATTTTTTCTTTCTTTAGCAGATTTTAAACTACTTTGTGCCGGGGTAGGTAGATTTATCGCTGAAGTCGACGCTTCTTGTAGCTCAGACGAATCATCAAGCAAATTTAAAAGACTTATATACAATGCGAGGTTTAGTGATTTTCTGTTCATTTCAAAATATGTTTCAAAGAGTATTTGACTCTTAAAATACGTTTGACGTATCATAAGCATGATATTCTGTTACCCATTGTAAAAAATCTATTGTAAACATTAAACAACCACTTTTGTCTTGCATATGTTTTAGACAGGTATCTGCAGCCGACTAGCGGATTTAGATTGTTGGAAAATTGCGGTTTGCTCAGGAAGAAAGGAGACAATTTTTTTTTACACTAGTCCCCAAAGTATTGTAATAACGTGTTCTTATTCGTTAGCTTAACAACTTTGGGGTCTTTTAATGAAATTTGATTGGTTGGTTTATTAAGTTGAATGTCCAAACGTTTTAACCACTTATTAAAATCTACAGAAGGGGAAATTTTGTGTATCATCGTTAGAGATACGCATCAATTTAACGGACACTGTCTTATCCCTTTAGATCCCTGGAGTTGTTTCTTTTTTTTCGATTGTTTCAGCTTCAAGATAATCACAACAAAAGCTGTGGCTTTATATTAGAGTAAAACAATAGAGGGGAAAGAGTTTTAATAAGTGTATGTCACCACCCCTTGGACCCTTTCAATTTGGTCTTTGAAAATCAGCCAATAGCGTCGGAAATATTAACACAGACAAGTCGCAACAAAAGAGAAGACAGCAATTTGCCAGCAGACGTAAAAGGTCCCTAACACTGAATCCAGATAGTTGTCAAATTCGTTATTAAACAATAGTTGCATTGCTCTTTTAAATTATGTTTTTATAAAATAGTTCTAGATGCCTGGGACTATAGCATTAACTACCTTGGAAATTGTCCAATTTTATATGAAATCTTAATGGACATACATACATCAATCAGCAAATAAGTGTTCTGTATTCTTTACGTTGTTTTGCAATTGATTATTACCTTGCAGCCGTCTGTCAGTTATAAATTCTCATCTTTTGCTGCTGATTAGCATAATATGACTGCCGTCTGCGGCTGTCTGGCCCCGGTTGTATGTATGGAGGGGTAGAAACTATGTATGAAATTAGCATCTGAAAAGATTCCCCCCTTCCCTTTATTTCCCACTTACCATCCTCTCTTATTGTTTGTTTAACATATTTTCAAACTACAAAAAACAAGGATGATATAATGTAATGCTCAGAAAGCTAAAAAAAATTATTTAATATTATTTTTTGACAATAGTGTAATTTTGTATAATCCAGGGAGTAAGGGAGGGGACAATGGATCAAATTTTTAATTTTTAGGAGTCTCAGACTTTGGGTACTGGCTTAAAGGGAATGTGCAAGAATTTAGCAGATTCTGACTGACTTTGGGTACTAGCACATCATTGCCGCTAACTCGCTGAGTTAGTTTTGAATATAGCAGACAAGTATCAATAAACTTAATTTCTAGCAGACAAAAAAATTTGTTATAAGATGCCTGGTTTTAACAATATTTTTTCTACAGAAAATATCATTTTAATAACCCGTGGGCTAGTGTCCCCCATTCCTTCCCCTGCCCCATGGGATAAGAATAATAAATAACACTGAAAATAAGGGAGGAAAGGGTTCAATGCTCGATACGCACTTTAAGGGAATGCTCCAAAGTTTAATCTGTTTTATTGAAAGCAATGATGTTAGGGAACCTAAGATGTATAAAACACATAGGGGATGTATGAGAAGACGATGGTTATTTTCTTTTGAACCCAGGTGTATCTTTTCATACGTTAACATATAAACAATTTTAAACTCAAAAAGCATTAAAGCAGATAAATTGTTTAGAAAGCGTAGCTTTTCCATATATTACTTAAATATGTTAGGGGAAGATTTGAAAACTGCATCAAATTTTAGGGATTTTTTATAAAATTCGTTTTTTGTATAATTCTTTATCTAAAAGCGGAAATAGAATTTAAGTTAATTAATTTTGACCAATAGGATAGGTGGATTAGAAACTACCTGCGCTCTAAATGGTTGAATGATGTACGACACTTAAGCTTTTCTTATTTCAATCCACCAATCACAGATGTCAAAATTAATTAACTTAAATTGTATTTCCGCTTTTAGATAAAGAATTATACAAAAAACAAATTTTATAAAAAAAATCCTTAAAATTTGATGCAGTTTTCAAATCTCCCCCTAACATTAAAATTCCTTCCAACTTATATATCCTATTGTACAGGGTGTTTTTTTAATAGAACAAAAGTATTGCTTAATATAACCCACTTGCCATTGACAGAAATTAATAATCTATATCTTAATTTCTTCATTGGGTTGCGGCAATTTGTATAAGAAAAAAAAACTTGGTGATTTTCAACAAATTTTTCCAAAGTACCTATTTTTTGGATCATGACCAATTTAAAGGTAGGCAAGTGGGTTTAATTAAGCAATACTTTTGTCCTATTAAAAAAACACCCTGTATTAACTCTTTTTTGTAGTTAATAGAAGATTTCTTTTTTCAAAAATATAATATTTTTTTTAAATTCAAATTTTGTCAATTTATCTTTGTATTGCTATTAAACAACACGAAACGGATAAGACAATGGACGATAAATTGATATACATCCCAATAATGATACACAAAATTACCCCTTCTATAGATTACAATTAGTAGTTGAAACGTTTGGACACTCAATTTAATGAACTAACCAATCAAAATTCAAGAAAAGTCCCTAAAGTTGATAAGTTAATGTATAAGAAAACGTTAATATAAAACTTTGGGGACAGCCCAATGTCCCCTCCCTCCCTGATAAAATGATAACCGTATATTAAGAATTCCTCTGTGAGATCTCTTAGACAGCTTGACAGACCGCTCAAAAATACATTACAGAATATTTTTTTTTCTAGGGAAGGTTAAGATAACTCTGTGAGGGAGGGCAAGCCATCCCATAATTACCTTCCCCCTCAGAAAGAGGTTTGGGAGAAGCAACATATTATCTGTCTTCCAAGGACCTTTTTCGTCTGCTAGCAAATTGTTTTCTGATAATTGGCTGATAATTGGTTGATATTCCCGACACTATTGATTTATTTTCAAAGACCCAATTGATAGTGGTCACAAGGTCGTTGGGATAGGGACATACCAGTATTTAACCCCTTCCTCCTCTAGTGTTTTACTCTTATATTTGTCTTTCTGTCTGTGTACTAAAAGATCTCGCTAATCACAGAACTAATAAATCTCTAATATACTCAGAAGTAACCATTTATTAATCGATTGTGAACTTGAGATAAAAAGATGTATTTATGACAATAATTAATGTATGTTTTACTAAATATATTGTTTTAATCTTCGATTGTTCAAAAGTAACTAAAATGATTAACTATGAACTAGCGGTAAAAAGATGTACATATGTCAAATATAAATGTCTTTTTTACTAAATATATTGTTTTAATCTTTATCTCTATATGACATCATTTAGTCTTGGGATGTTCTAAACCGACAAAGGCTTTTATAGTTCATAACCATGGAGGAAGGGGACATTGGGCTATTTATTACACTAGTTCCCAAAGTTTTATAATGTCGTTTCCTTATGCATTGACTTTGGGGACTTTATTGAATTTTGATTGGTTCATTAAGTTGAGTGTCTAAACGTTTCAACCACTAATTGTAATCTACAGAAGGGGAAATTTTGTGTATCATTTTTGGGATTGTATCAATTTATCGGTCATTGTCCTATCTCTTTTTATTCCTGGATGATAACAATACTAAATTGAGTTGTTATCTTTTCTTTGTCGTCTTATATAAATGGGTAATATTTATAAGTAATCATTTTTATTAATCACCGCTCAGCAGCTGTACATGTTCAGTGTAGCTCGGCTGCGGATGAATTACAAATCTTTATCTACATTTTTTAATCTCTGCTGCAGCTGTGCAAGCAGCTGAATTTCTGCAGCTTTTCATAATTTCTACTCAGTATGCAGTTGGGACGGAAGAAAAGTTTTTTCATTATCGCTTCGAAACCGATCAATATCCGGTGGATTAGAACCGGTTCTCAGGCATACTGATAAATGATGTCTAGCATCGTATTTTATCCAGTTTTATACGAATATAAAAATGTACAATTTTATATCTGCGGTTATCCGTTTATAATACGATGCGAGAAATAACAATTCTCAATCTCAAGTAAAACTCTTATGATCACCTAAAATAATTTCTTTCTTTTTATTTTCTAAGAAAGCACCAAATTATAGCACAATTTGATGGGTATGGCTTCGGTTGTAGCTAGGTTTAGGTAAATTTATCAAAACAATTTGCTATTGCAAAAAAACATAGTTTTTCTCACATTGCCATATCTCTGAACCTAAAATTAACATATTAAATACTGATTGTCTGACCTACACTACAAGTAACATGAAAAAATTGCACCGCTATGGTCTCTTACAAGAACAATATTAATACATAAGTGGCGCAAGTAAAACATATTAAAACTATTTAAGTTTCATGACATATTCATAAAATGCAATCTTTTAATGATATTCAATTATTTTAAAGTTAGTATGTTTTTCAACCTATGATATTCAATCAACTATTGTAAAAAGCTTCTTACCAAAAAATTTGTACTATGAATGGAAAACTGCAGAACACCCCAAAAATGCTCTTATTTTTAAATACCATAGTTATAGACTAGCTACGCTACAAGTAATGGTGGTGCTTCATACAGCCTCTAGTAATGACGAACATATCCTAGTTATAGAGTAGCTACGCTACAAGTAATAGTGGTGCTACATACAGCATCTAAAAATGACGAACATACCCTAGTTATAGATTATCTACGCTACAAGTAATGTTTGTTAAAGAAAAAACAAAAAAATAATTAAGTAGTCTGAAAAAAAGATTTTACAACAAAATTGTAATCTTTTTATAGGACTTTTCATCATTATTTTAGGTTAGGTTATGTGATTACCCTGCAGGGTTAGAGCCTCCCGAAGAGGGGAGAAAGAGGGAAAAAGCTACTGTGAATATACGACGAAACGCCCCTTAAGAGGCGTTACCTTGAAAGGGACTATACCCAAAGTTTCTTTAATCAATGAGGTTTGATTGCTTAAATGTTGTCATCTTTCTATTGCATACGTTTCAATTTAGATATTTATTATCAATATGAGTTAAATGGCCTACAGAATAAGATCAGATTATAGGACATACACATTTAATTATAGAATAGCTATGCTACTAATAACAAGAATGATTACATTCACAAAAAAGCTAAACAAATAAAAACAAGGATGACAACATCCATAAAAGCGAAGCACTGAAACGGGAGGACAAACGGACATTAACACTTGTATAGTGTTAGAACTTAATTATCATAATATAAATTTATAAGAGTCAAAGCAAAATTGTAAGTAAATTTGTTGTAAAACTGCTTGATACAGGATAATTTTTATGGACATACTTACATTTTTAGGGCTTGATTATAGAGTTGCTTCGCTTATTACATTATACTTTGTTGTCCCAGGAATCAATATACCAAAAATCAGATGAATCCGATGATTTGATCACATAAAAATTTGTTGTTAAAAAAGTAAAAAAATCAATATGTTTAAAATGGACGTACGGACATTTTGGTAATGATTATAGAGTTGCTACGCTTTCTAAATAGTACCTAACTACTAAAGGAATCACCATGCAAAATTTGAAATCGATAGGACAATTCTAACATGCCTAAATTAACGGAAAAAGCTATCCGTTACGGACGTACGGACGGACGGACGGACGGACGTACGGACGGACCGACCCTAATTATAGAAAAGCTTCGCTTTTAAAAATAGCATTGACAAATATAGAGTGACTGCACTTTCAATAATAGAATGTTATTTCGAAATCCAAGTAAAAATTTGATATTAATATGTCATTAAATAGCTTAAATATTTTATTTTGTCGTCCAGTTACGTCTAATAGGCGGAGAAAGAAGTGATTACCCCTCCCCCCCCCCTCAAATAAAAAAAAGCTTTGACGTCCTTGTCTATATAATATAAAGATTACTCCCCCCAAATAAGTTTTTAACTTTTTTATTCCTCCCCCAAATGAAAAAGCTTGGACGTCTTTGTCGACGTCTTTGCGTTTCCATACTTTAATATTCAAATGATCCCTTATTTTGGTGCCCAATCGCCCTTGTAATTATCAAACATTAGCTAGAAATCCTTAGGACAATTCTAGCATGCCTTAATTAACAATCAAAGCTCTCCGTAACTGACGGACAGAGCAACCTTAATTGTAGAAAGAGTTCGGTGGTAAAAATAGTTGATTATTCACAGTGTGGGTCAAATTACTTACAGAATCAATTTAATCCTAGTCAAAAATCTGGTGGCGTGTACAAGAGGTTTTTCTAACTATATGTTGGATAGAAGACCTAGGAAATGGGTCATGTCCGAGATCAGAAACTTGATCCTAAAGTATGAAAGGTTGTAAAAACGTGCTAAAAAACGTGTAAAAACGTCATCATAATTAACCTAACATATTATTGGAGAGTTTTAATTTTTTCATAAACTCCAATATTCTATGGTAAAGTTTCTGTAATTCAACATGAACCAATCCTGAGGTTCTTCAATATAGGTGTGTCATAACTAAATAGAAAAAAGACACAATAGAAAATAAATAAAGAATTGAAGAACAGATTGTGCTCCAGTAAAAATTGTGCTACTGAGACGTCAGAAAAAAATGAATTTATGCTGATGTGAAGTTTCAAGTTTTAGTTTTTGTACAATGAAAGAATTAAGTATTATTCTCGTGTATATTCGAATCCTGTGGATAGGAACCGGTTCTTATCCATACGAAAAAAAACTATGTCTAGCATCGTATTATATCCAGCTTTCTACGAATATAAAAATGTACAATCATAAGAATAAAACCAGTTTTTTTTAGCCCCGAGGTATATTCTATTTCCGCGGAAAGCTGTTTATAATACGATGCGAGAAATTACAGTAAAATAAAACAGAAAAAATGTAGCAAGCCCACAGACATCCGTTTGTGCAAGTCTGAAGAGAAGTTTTACAGCAAAAAAAAACATCAAGGACATGCTTTAATTGCACTACTTCTAAAATCAAGCTTCCAGCCGTGCAAAGTATAAGTTTTATATATGGAAAATTTGTAGGGGCTTGCACTGAACATGTTTTAGGCTTTGGGAGAGAGGGAGGGGATAATGGGCTGTTTATTACACTAGTCTAAAAAGTTTTATGATAACGTTTTCTTAATTTTTTGGGGACATAAGTGAATTTTTATTGGTTAGCTCATTAAGTTGAAAGTTCAAACATTTCAACTACTAATTTTATTCTACAGGAGGGGTAATTTGTGTATCATCATTATGTGTATTAAAGACAGCTTTCCGCAGAGGCCTAAGCTAACAAAGCTGGAATTAATTTAATGTTTTTTTTATTTTAATATTTGTGGAAAATTTTCTGTAATACTATGATTTACATGATTTTTCAGTATGGCTGAGAACCACCAATTCTAATCCGGCGAATATTAATTGGATTCGAAGCCATATTGGAAAAGCTTTTTATTTTAAAGCAATCTTTATATTCCACTATCCTTCAGCATCTCGGGTCTAACAAAACTGGTCATAATCTTATAATCGTACATCTTATATCCGCGGAAAGCTGTTTATAATACGATGCTTTAAATAAATTTTCTACTATGTTTTATTATCATTTATTAAAATTTATTATTATAGTCTTATGTTGATATAACAATTGAGCTAAAGTTTCACAGAACTGCCCCCCCCCCCCCCTCTGAAAGTCACCCTACCTCAGGGGAGTTGTTCCTCCCTTGGTATGTGAAATCATATCCGGCTTTTTCACAGGAATACGCAGGGATGAAGGGGTCACTAGTCCCCAAAGTTTTAAATTAAAGTGTTTGTTTTGTAAATTTGTTGGCTTAGCAACTTTAGAGGCTTTTATTGTATTTTGATTGGTTGGTTCATTAAGTTGATTGTTTAAACGTTTCAACGACTATTTGTTATCTACAGAGATGTAATTTTGTGCAGCATTATTAGGGATGTACGTACATCAAATTTTCGGCCATTGTCTTATCCCTGTAGATCCCTGGGAAAACGGACACGATACCTTAAGAATATAGATTTTGCCTTAAAATTTGTCTAATTAAAAATAATCATATCATGCAAGAGACATGATATGTTAAATCGTTCGTTAGCATGCTGTAAAGGTAACCAAATAGAAAAAAATAGAGATAAAACTAATTTTTCATTGTCGTATCCCCGTTCCTTCCATTTCCATATAAAACTTGAAAACTCCGCAGAGCAACTACAAGTCGGCTCATTCAAAGTAAAGCTTCCCTTCATATTTAAATATATGTATAGTTTATCGTGCCAGGTATGTTTTAGAATGTCCTTTAAAAAATCATAGAAGATATGTCAAAAATGGATCTAATTATTTTAGGGGCTCTATGTTCTAAGAGTGTAAAAAAGAGCCTCAAACCATCCCAATCTTCCAAATGGCCTAAAACCATTTGGGGATAAATGTGATACATGGATAAAATGGAAATAAAAAATTTCTTAAAAATAGGATTCAAAATAAATAGTTTGAAGTGAATGTAAAATGAATATTTGAAAGCAAATTATCAGACTTTTATTAAATTTTACAACAGTTTTGTAGAAGTTTATAACTTTGTTTTACATTATAATAATATTTCTGGCTAGCACGCTGTCTTTTAGTCTAATCAAGACATTTTATTCATATCGCTAAAAAATGACCAAAACGTTTTACATCTTTCTTTTACAATATTAGCATAAAAAAAAATTTGTTGGGAGTCAAAAAGTAATAGGAGGTTTGTGTCTGTTGCTAAGTATCTCTCTAACTGCTGAACCAACATGGATCTCCTTTACTGTGAAGCTTCTCATAGGTATATTTTGGGAGGGGGTACCACCTGCCTTCCTACTAGTAACGCCCTCAAAATGATTACAAAAAAAAATAGTAGATAAAGGATCGATTTCCCTTTTAACTTCCCCTTCTCCCTTCTTCCCTCAAGTACCCTATATAGACCTCTAGGGGTATGGCCGCTATCAAGTCATAAGTCACTTATTGCTATGCGCCTAGCTTCTATAGTAGCTTATTATTCAATAGAACAAAAAAGTTGTTAAGTTGTTTGCAAGATATGAATGGACAGACAGAAACCTACTATTGTTAGAGATATCTTGTTAATATTGAAGGACAACGTTCTCATATGTTTTGTCTTTATGTTGGAAGAATTGTCATTCATCACAAAACTTTTTACATACTCATATCTCTTACACCACATCATATTTCACATTATAATGTGGTAGTCGGCATACGGACAAGCCTTTTCCAGAGTATACGATGCTCCGTGTTTATCAAATAACACCCAGACGTTAATCCCCGGCTTATCACAATTCTAGCCAGCCCATTTTTGGCCATTGTTTGATCATCAGAGAAAGCGGTCAACTTATCCACCGCTGATATCGGGAGGGAGTTGCCCCTCCCCTCTACATGCTCCAGCAACCTACCCTTTTCCGGGGGACGTCTACCTTACCCCCCTACCGAAGCCTACCCCTCTACTATTCACCTGGATGGGGCTTCCCCCCATCTTCTCCACACCCCTTCTCTACCTAACCCATTTGTATATAAGCTATTAAATTGTTGTATGTGTATTCAGTTCAAATATATCTTTCAAACAGTAACTACTTGTAGTACTTTATTGATAGAATCCTTAAGGCTAGGGGCTCTTTTGAATCGAACTCGCTCAGTAGGGTTGAACTGCTTCACCCCTACCACAATAATTTACTTTTAACATGGTAAATTCTAATGTTTTTATCATATTAATATAGGGCTGTAGTTAGTTGGGGGGGGGGGGGTGATTATGAGTTCGAATCTCGATAAAAAAAAACACCTAATAATAAAGATTTTTTGTACCATATGCAGCAGATTAGAACTTTCAGGCAAAAGCAGCTTTCAAAGGGCTGGTTATCTGTTGGATGTTAATTAAGTTATAATGGACAATGCCCTAAATCCCCTTAAAGAAAAGATGATAACCAACCTATAGCTATTAAATTGAGTACAACAATTTTGAATTTTAGTATTAAAAAAATTCATTATAAATCAAGTAAAGTATCCAGCCCAACCCTAGCTATATCATAAAAAAAATCAATATGAAACGTTTTTTGTTTGTTTTGATGAAGGTTAAAAGCAATCAGAGCTTTTAACTTGATCCCATTCAAATTATTATCATGAATTTAATACATAGACTGCTAATTGTAAAAGATCGGAGATTTATATATGTATAATGGAAGATATATCTGATCAATATAAAAATTTGTTTAAATTGTTTGTTATGGAACTTATCCTAAAATTGTATAACACAGTATTAACAAACTAGGGGATACGCCCTTAGATGCCTCTAGGGGCACTTGAGGTGATGAAAGGTTGAATTTGACACCCCATTTTAAAAAAAAAATAAAAATCCACCTCCCCCCCCCTCCCCCATAAAAATTGCTATAGACCTTCCCAGGACCTTTGAGAAGCTACATTATAAGGAAACCATATTGGTTCAGAAGTTAGCGAGCTCTTTCTTTACAGATAGACAAAGATCCTGTTACTTTTATACAAG
The DNA here is from genome assembly GCF_053477335.1 of Acartia tonsa. Taxonomy (NCBI): domain Eukaryota; kingdom Metazoa; phylum Arthropoda; class Copepoda; order Calanoida; family Acartiidae; genus Acartia; species Acartia tonsa. The sequence continues at coordinate 7,512,779 of NC_137265.1, read as the reverse complement.
AATTGTTTTAAGAATAGCTTCTCTCTAATTTGATTACAAATATATGTAAGAATATTATATGTAAGAAATTTTAAAATTGAAAAAAAATAATGAATAATAGTCATATATATCATCAAATTACAGACAGTTTTTCGTTGATAGTAAGAATATGATGATAATTTTGTCAAGGAAATTCTCTATAACATACAATACTTGAATTTTAAGTTTTACGAAAAAACTGGTTTTAATCTGGCGGAAATAAATCGGATTCGGAACCATATTATAAAAAAGATTATTTTCCAATGTATTAGAAATTGCTCAATGTTGATTACAAACCTTCTACTAAACGTTAAGAGTTTCTAAGTGTCATAAAAATTTAATTCATGAGACATTGAAAATATGGTGCCCTATCATTACCGTCCAAAAATAAGCTTTTTAGAAAAGCAAATCTTAAAATAGCAAATATTTACAAAACGAAACAGGCTACTTATCTTAACAGTATTAAAATAGTTTTAGTAAATATGAATTTAATGTTAAAAAGGTACTGAAATATTAAAATATTTTAGTGTAAAAAATGAAACAGTTACTTATCGCATTGTATTCCGCGGACATCAAAATGAAAACCAGTTTATAAAAACAAAACTTGCATTAATTTTATGATTTTTACTTGATATTCGTGGAAAATTGTTTGCAATACGATGCGATTTTTCAGCATGGCTGAGATCCAGTTACAATCCAGCTAAAAATGATCTGTTTCGAATACAAATTGGAAATATAAATATTAATTAATTAATTAAAGTTTTATGATTTTAGCAAAAAAAAACTTATTTGGCACTGTTAATATTAATGCGGGAAGCATGGCACATATGGAAATATTATTCGTGTTTGAAGATCAATAGGTGCTTTATTCTAGACTAGAATATGAAGATTACATAAATATTTATTAGTTTTATACAAAAAAAAATTTTAACTTTGTTTTAAGCTTTAGGAATAAGAAAAAAGTATATCCTTGATATTCGATAAATAAGTAAGTTGCTTTCTGTAGCGAAAGATCTCGCTGACCGCTGAACCAATTTGGTTCTCCTTAAGGTGATGCTTATCATAGGTCCAGGGAAAGTTTTAACTATTTGGGGGGAGGGTAACTCCACCGTCCCAATAAAAGATACCCCCCCCCCCCCAACAAGATTTTTTTACATTTTCTTACTCAAATTGAAAATGGGGGGAAGGTCGACTATACTCTTCCCCATCTTAAGTGCACCTAGAGGCTTCTATGGGCGTAGCCACTTGTATTCGATAAAGAAGTAAGATGTGTGTGTATGTCATAGAAGATCTCGTTAGCACAATGACCAGTTTTTGCACAATTTCTGGGATGTTTAGTAATGGTCCAAGGAAGGTTTTATGCTATAATGCTAAGTTAGTAAATTGACAACTTTCATTCTATAATGACGTCAATCGAACTATTTCTTGTCATGCCTAAATGCTCTTTTTCTGTATTGCTATTTTAGTAGGATTTTTTGGATCATGAAAAGAAAACGAAGTAACGGGTTTCGTCGTATTTTCACAGTAGCCTTTTATAGGTTCTTATAGGTTAGGTAAATGTTACTGATTGCTCCGCCCTGCAGGGCTAGAGCCCCCGCAGGGACTGGACATAGGAGAAAAGCTACTGTGAAAATACGACGAAATCCGCTACTTCGTTTTCCTTCCATAATCCAGATTTTTATTGAGAATACGTTTAAAAGTTCTTTAGGCTTACAAGGTTTCGTGAGTTTTTATTATTTTAAATTTATGTAATTCTACTAAATTCTTTTAATTTTACCACCTTCATGTTCAATAAAAACAACAGTTTATTATATTTATTCCTCCAAGATTCTTTAATGAATTTTCAAATGCTGCGCTACGTATTGGCATAATTATCTATTCATGTTCTTCGGAAACAAAGCTTTAAACTAATTTATTTAACTTAAAGTTGAGTCAAAGAAAAAACTTAAAATTACAACATGTTATGCTAGCATATGGTGATAAAACCAATATGTTATGAATCGGTAGCAGAATAACTTTAGAACTAATCTTACCTTTTATACTTTGGTGCTGGTGTTATATCAACATACTATTTTAGTTCTAAAGCATTTATTAAAATGTAGCGTCCACACCCCTAGAGGCATCTAAAGTCAATTGAGAGAGGGTATCGACCCTCCAATTTAGATTTTAGTCTTTAAATGAAATAGGGGAATATATCTAGGGAAGATTTCTCTTTGAAGGATTGGGTTACTCTCCCCCAAAAATAGTTATAAACCTTCCCGGACCTATAGGAAGGTTCATTGTTAAGGAAAATCATATTTAGGTTCAGCGGTTATCGAGATCCTCGCTACACACACATATATACAGACAAACCTATTATCAAAATTATTGTTAAAATTAACCCTATTATTAAAAGCGAAGCTTTTCTATAATTAGGGTCGCTCCGTCCGTCAGACCGTAACGGTTAGCTCTTTACGTTAGTTTGGGCATGTTAGAATTGTCTGATCGATTTCAAACTTTGTATGGTAATTCCTGTAGTAGTTAGGTAGGATTTAGAAAGCGTAGCAACTCTATAATCGTTACCAGAATGTCCGTACGTCCATTTTAAATATGTTGATTTTAAACTTTTTTAACGACAAATTTTTATGTGATAAATTATCCGATTGGTGAGATTTTTAAAATACTGATTCCTAGGACAACAAAGTAAATTGTTATAAGCGAAGCATCTCTATAATCAAGTCACAAAAAAGTCAGTATGTCCTTAAACAATACCCTGTATTTAAGCAGTTTTTTAACACATTTACTTTCAATTTGTTTTGATTTTTACAATATTCTGATTATTTAGTTATTACACTCTACAATTGTTAATGTTCGTTTATCCTAACGTTTAAGAGCTTTGCTTTTATGGATGTTGTCATCCTTGTTTTTACATAAGAATATTTCATGTGCATACTACATGTTACATGAAGTCGACGTAACCAATGCAATTTTATGCCAACAACACGCTTCTATGTTTAACAGGGTAAGTCTGAGACAGGAGCAGTAAAGTAATTGTATTAGCTTTACAAATTAATAATAATAATAGTGTGTCAACAACATACCTCTATGTTTAACAGGGTAAGTCTGAGACAGGAGCAGTAAAGTAATTGTATTAGCTTTACAAATTAATAATAATAATATTGTGTCAACAACATACCTCTATGTTTAACAGGGTAAGTCTGAGACAGGAGCAGTAAAGTAATTGTATTAGCTTTACAAATTAATAATAATAATAGTGTGTCAACAACATACCTCTATGTTTAACAGGGTAAGTCTGAGACAGGAGCAGTAAAGTAATTGTATTAGCTTTACAAATTAATAATAATAATATTGTGTCAACAACATACCTCTATGTTTAACAGGGTAAGTCTGAGACAGGAGCAGTAAAGTAATTGTATTAGCTTTACAAATTAATAATAATAATAGTGTGTCAACAACATACCTCTATGTTTAACAGGGTAAGTCTGAGACAGGAGCAGTAAAGTAATTGTATTAGCTTTACAAATTAATAATAATAATATTGTGTCAACAACATACCTCTATGTTTAACAGTGTAAGTCTGAGACAGGAGCAGTAAAGTAATTGTTTTAGCTTTACAAATTAATAATAATAATATTGTGTCAACAACATACCTCTATGTTTAACAGTGTAAGTCTGAGACAGGAGCAGTAAAGTAATTGTATTAGCTTTACAAATTAATAATAATAATAGTGTGTCAACAACATACCTCTATGTTTAACAGGGTGAGTCTGAGACAGGAGCAGTAAAGTAATTGTATTAGCTTTACAAATTAATAATAATAATAGTGTGTCAACAACATACATCTTTGTTTAACAGGGTGAGTCTGAGACAGGAGCAGTAAAGTAATTGTATTAGCTTTACAAATTAATAATAATAATATTGTGTCAACAACATACCTCTATGTTTAACAGGGTGAGTCTGAGACAGGAGCAGTAAAGTAATTGTATTAGCTTTACAAATTAACTTTAAGCCAAGTTCAATTACGATTATGTTTCTACGTTTATGAGGATTTATAAGGTTTTAAGATTATATCTAATCGGTTATTAAATCTTTGAACATGGTTTAAAATCAATAGGACAATTTTAACATACTTACTTTACAATCAAACCACTTGGTGCTTTCCCTCAAAGTGCATATCGAGCACTGATAACCCCCCACTCAAATAAATTGAAGTCAGGGGGATAGTTAACTAGCTACTTTGGGGGACCAAAACCCTGCAAGGCTTATACCTGCGGTCCACTAACCCTGTGATAGTACCAAGCACCACCCAAAAAAAACCTAACAACCAAACCTAAATTTTAAAAAAATACCAACCATCCCTTACTTTCTGGGTTTTTAGTGCTCGACAAGTCAATTTGAGGGTAATTGCCAATTACTTTGCTACGTACAGACTGATAAACAGACGAAACCTAAATGTTGAAAAACTTTGCATTTAAAAATATTTTTGTTGGTTTAAGAAATATCCAACTTTTATTTGATGTTACACTTTGACGGTAAAAATCTTAGTTTTGGAAAGGACTGTCTTCTTAAGAATTAAAATTTACTTTTAACTATTGGATACCACACTGAAAATGGGCTAACATAAGATAAAGTCTCTTTGAGCGCGCAGCGGGTGGGTTGGTTATCTGATTGAGGTTAATTTACCAAAAGCCATATATTCGAAAACAAAATTTTATACTAAGGGCCGCATACAATTACATGTCAAGGATGACCGAATAAAAAGAATTATATAAAAAAAATTCGGATCCATGGGAATTCCACCCATACAGGATTGTTTGCAACAATGAAATGAACTTAAGGAAACCTGATCCCCTGTGGTCGGCTTACCTAACTTAATTCTAATAAAACTTAGATAACCAAACTTAACCCAACCTGTCTAATATCTATATTATTAAAATAATCTTATTAGCCGTTTAGATCGGTCTAAAAACATAATATACAAGTAGAAACTATTTTTAATACTTAATTTATTTCTTGAGTGTACTGTCCTTTTGCTACATGTTGGTAAATTAGGGTAATTATGCTAATGGCTATCATTACAACACTAGGAGATACCCAACTATTTATAAAGAAAACATGCACCTATATCTTTTTTATATATTGAAAGGTCTTTTTAAAATGGCATGATTCTTTTTACATTCAAAGACATTTTCCAGGGTAAAAGATTTTCTAACTATAATTTCTAAAGGAATTTTATTAATTGAAAACTTTTAAAGAACTAATTATTATTTTCATTTTTTCAGTGAAATAAATTATTTTTATAGGTAATCAAATTATAAAATCCATAAAACCTTCACTTACCTTATAAGATCTCTTAAAAACCTGAACTATTGTACAGGTTTGCAGCTATTTTGTGCCAGGTTAGATGCTGAGAATGTATTACAATGCGAGGTTCAGTGATTTTTCTCTTCATTTAAAAATGTGATTCAAGGGGTATTTGCCTCTTAAAATACGTTTGACGTATCATAAGCATGATATTCTGTTACCCATTGTAAAAAATCTATTGTAAACATTAAACAACCACTTTGTCTTGCATATGTTTTGGACAGGGATCGGCAGACGATTGGCGGATTTAAATACTTGGAAAATTTCGGCAGATTTTCTTATTTTGTCGATTGCTTCAGCATCAAGATAATTACAACTAATGCTGTGGCTTTATATTAGAGTAAAACAATAGAGAGGGAAGGGTTTTAATAACTGTATGTCACCACCCTTTGGACCCTTATGATTTAGTTTTGAAAATCAGCCAATAGCGTCGGAAACATCAACACAGCCAAGTCTCAACAATTGAGAAGAAAGCAATTTGCCAGTAGACGAAAAAGTCCCTAACACTTAATCCAGATATTTATTATTAAACAGTAGTTGCATTGCTTTTTTAAATCATGTTATAAAATAGTTCTAGATGCTGATTTTTCGCCTGGGACTATAGCATTAACTAATTAACTACCTTGGAAATTGATGCTCGATTTGTCCAATCTTATATGAGATCTTAATGGACATACATACATCAATATAGCTACTTAAGCATACAGATTATTTAAGTTAGATATACGGATTTTTTTACGTTTTTGCTGATGATAAGCACGATGCAGCCGGCTGACAGTTGTTCATTCTTATATGTTACAGCTGATTAGCATGAACACAGTAAAAGTGTCTGACTGATTATGACGTAACAAAAAAAATTAGCCAATGAGAGGCCGTTATTGACCAATGGTAAAATTTATAGTGGCCTCTCATTGGCTAATTTTTTTGTTACGTCATAATCAGTCAGACACTATTACTGTGTTCGATTAGCATAATATGACGGCAGTCTGCGGCTGGCTAGCCCCGGTGGTATGTATGGAGGGGTAGAAACTATGTATGAAATTAGCATCTGAAAAGATTCCCCCCCCCCCCCCACTTCCTTTTCTCTCCCACTTACCATCCTCTCTTATTGTTTGTTTAACATATTTTCAAACTTTTCAACCAACAAAAACAAGGATGATATACATCAACACTGAGAAAGTTATAAAATTAAAATCTATTTAATGATATTTTTTGAGAATAGTGTAATTTTGTATAATCCAGCGAGTAAGGGAGGGGACAATGGTTCAAATATTTAATTTTTAGGAGTCTCAGACTTTGGGTACTAACTTAAAGGGAATGTGCAAGAATTTGGCAGATTCTGACTGATTTTGGGTACTAGCGCATCATTGCCGCTAACTCGCTGAGTTAGTTAAGAATATAGCAGACAAGTATCAATAAACTTAATTTCTAGCAAAATTTTGTTATAAGATGGCTGGTTTTAATTTTTTTTCTCCAGAAAATATCACTTAAATAACCCGTGGACTAGTGTCCCCCATCCCTTCCCCTCCCCATGGGATAAGAATAATAAATAAGGGAGGAGAGAATTCAATGCTCAATACGCACTTTTAGGGAGATCACCAAAGTTTATTCTGTTTTATTGAAACCAACAATGTTAGTGAATCAAAGATGTATAAAACACATAGGGGATGTATGAGAAGACGATGGTTATTTTCTTTTGAACCCAGGTGTATCTTTTCATACGTTAACATATAAACAATTTTAAACTCAAAAAGCATTAAAGCAGATAAATTATTTAGAAAGCGTAGCTTTTCCATATATTACTTAAATATGTATATCAACATTGTACAGGGTGTTTTATTTTATAGAACAAAAGTATTGCTTAATTTAACCCACTTGCCATTGACAGAAATTAATAATCAATATCTTAATTTCTTCATTGGGTTGGGGCAATTTGTATAAGAACAAGGATGACAACATCCATAAAAGCGAAGCTCTGAAACGGTAGGACAAACGGACATTAACACTTGTATAATGTCAGAACTGAATAATCAGAATGCGAATGTATAAGAGTCAAAGCAAAATTGTAAGTAAATTTGTTGAAAAACTGCTTGATACAGGATAATGTTTATGGACATACTTACATTTTTAGGACTTGATTATAGAGTTGCTTCGCTTATAAAATTGTACTTTGTTGTCCCAGGAATCAGTATACCAAAAATCAGAACAATCAGATAATTAGGTCACATACAAATTTGTTGTTAAAAATGTAAAAAAAATCAACATGTTTAAAATGGACGTACGGACATTCTGGTAATGATTATAGAGTTGCTACGCTTTCTAACTCGTACCTAACTATTACAGGAATCACCATGCAAAATTTGAAATCGATGGGACAATTCTAACATGCCTTAATTAACGAAAAAAGCTATTTAAAAAAGTAAAAAAATCAATATGTTAAAAATGGACGTACGGACATTTTGGTAATGAATATAGAGTTGCTACGCTTTCTAAATCGTACCTAACTACTAAAGGAATCACCATGCAAAATTTGAAATCGATAGGACAATTCTAACATGTCTAAATTAACGAAAAAAGCTATCCGTTACGGACGTACGGACGTACGGACGGACGGACGGACCGACCCTAATTATAGAAAAGCTTCGCTTTTAAAAAAATACTTGGTGATTTTCAACAAATTTTTCCAAAGTACCTATTTTTGGAAGATTTTTGGATCATGACCAATTTAAAGGTTGGCAAGTGGGTTATATTAAGCAATACTTTTGTCCTATTAAAAAAAAACACCCTGTATTAACTCTTTTTTGTAGTTAATAGAAGATTTCTTTTTTCAAAAATATAATGATTTTTTAAAATTCAAATTTTGTCAATTTATCATTACTGTGCTATTAAAGATCACGATAAAATTACAGGGATCTAAAGATATAAGATAATGGACGATAAATTGATACACATCCCCAATTACGATACACAAAATTACCCCTTCTGTAGATTACAATTAGTGGTTGAAACGTTTGGACATTCAATTTAACGAACTAACCAATTAAAATTCAAGAAAAGTCCCTATAGTTGATAAGCTAATGTATAAGAAAACGTTAATATAAAACTCTGGGGACTAGTGTAATTATAGCATATATTTGAGATCCCTAACCTGATCTCTTATACAGCTTAACAGACTGCTATAAAATATTTTCTCGTATTCATTCGAATCCGGTGGATAGGAACCGGTTCTCATCCATACGAAAAAATTATGTCTAGCATCGTATTATATCCAGCTTTCTACGAATATAAAAATGTACAATCATAATATTAAAACCAGTTTTTTTAGCCGGTCCCTTCGGCACCTCGGGGCTAAAAAACTGGTTTTAATCTTATAATTGTACATTTTATATCCGCGGAAAGCCGTTTATAATACGATGCGAGAAATAACTATTACAGAATATTATTATTTTTCTAGGGAAGGTAAAAGATTATTCTGTGAGGGAGGGCAAACCATCCCATAAATCACCCTTCCCCTCAGAAAGAGGTTTGGGAGAAGCAACATATTATCTGTCTTCCAAGGACCTTTTTCGTCTGCTAGCAAATTGTTTTCTGCTACCTGGCTATGTTGATATTCCCGACACTATTGATTTATTTTCAAAGACCCAATTGATAGTGGTCACAAGGTCGTTGGGATAGGGACATACCAGTATTTAACCCCTTCCTCCTCTAGTGTTTTACTCTTATATCTGTCTTTCTGTCGGTGTACTAAAAGATCTCGCTAATCACAGAACTAATAAAGCTCTAATATACTCAGAAGTAACCATTTATTAATCAATTGTGAACTTGAGATAAAAATATATATTTATGACAAATATAGATGACTTTTTTACTAAATATATTGTTTTAATCTTCGATTGTTCAAAAGTAACTAAAATGATTAACTATGAACTAGCGGTAAAAAGATGTACATATGACAAATATAAATGTCTTTTTTACTAAATATATTGTTTTAATTTTTATCTCTATATGACATCACTTAGTCTTGCGATGTTCTAAACCGACAAAGGCTTTTATAGTTCATAACCAGGGAGGGAGGGGACATTGGGTTATTTATTACACTAGTTCACAAAGTTTTATGATACCGTTTTCTTATTCATTGGCTTTACAACTTCGGGGCCTTTGTTGAATTATGATTGGTTGGTTCGTTAAGTTGAGTGTCTAAACGTTTCAACCACTAATTGTAATCTACAGAAGGGGAAATTTTGTGTATCATTTTTGGGATTGTATCAATTTATCGGTCATTGTCCTATCCCTTTTTATTCCTGGATGATAACAATACTAAATTGAGTTGTTATCTTTTCTTTGTCGTCTTATATAAATGGGTAATATTTATAAGTAATCATTTTTATTAATCACCGCTCAGCAGCTGTACATGTTCAGTGTAGCTCGGCTGCGGATGAATTACAAATCTTTATCTACATTTTTTAATCTCTGCTGCAGCTATGCAAGCGGCTGAATTTCTGAAGTTTTTCATAATTTCTACTCAGTATGCAGTTGGGACGGAAGAAAAGTTTTTTCATTATCGCTTCAAAATCGATTAATATCCGGTGGATTAGAACCGGTTCTCAGCCATACTGAAAAATGATGTCTAGCATCGTATTTTATCCAGTTTTATACGAATATAAAAATGTACAATCATATGATTAAAACCATTTTTTTAGCCCGTACCTTTGGCATCACGGCCGGGGCTTAAAAACTGGTTTTAATCGTATAATTGTACATTTTATATCTGCGGTTATCTGTTTATAATACGATGCGAGAAATAACAATTCTCAATCTCCAGTAAAACTCTTATGATCACGTAAAATAAATTTCTTTCTTTTATTTTCTAAGAAAAAAGCACTGAATTATAGCACAATTTGATTGCAACGACTTCAGTTGTGGCTAGGTATAGTTGGATTACATGCACTGTGAATTTATCAAAACAATTTGCTATTGCAAAAAGCATAGTTTTTCTCACAGTGCCATATCTCTGACCCTAAAATTAACATATTAAATACTGATTGTCTGACCTACACTACAAGTAACATAAAAAATTGCACCGCTTTGTTCTCTTATAAGAACAATATTAATACATAAGTGGCGCAAATAAAACATATTAAAATGATTTAAGTTTCATGACATATTCATAAAATGCAAGTATTGTAAAAAGCAAAAAATCTGTACCATGAATGGAAAACTGCAGAACACCCCAAAAATGCTCTTATTTGGACATACCCTAGTTATATAGTAGCTACGCTACAAGTAATGTTGGTGCTACATACAGCCTCTAGTAATGACAAACATACCCTAGTTATAGAGTAGCTACGCTACAAGTAATGTTGGTGCTACATACAGCCTCTAGTAAAGACGAACATACCCTAGTTATAGAGTAGCTACGCAACAAGTAATGTTGGTGCTATATACAGCCTCTAGTAATGACGAACATATCCTAGTTATAGAGTAGCCATGCTACAAATAATGGTGGTGCTACATACAGCCTCTAGTAATGACAAACATACCCTAGTTATAGAGTAGCTACGCAACAAGTAATGTTGGTGCTACATACAGCCTCTAGTAATGACAAACATACCCTAGTTATAGAGTAGCTACGCAAAAGTAATGGTGGTGCTTCATACAGCCTCTATGACGAACATACCCTAGTTATAGAGAAGCTACGCTACAAGTAATGTTGGTGCTACATACAGCCTCTAGTAATGACGAACATACCCTAGTTACAGAGTAGCCACGCTACAAGTAATGTTGGTGCTATTTACAGCCTCTATGACGAGTGGTACTACATACAGCCTCTAGTATTGACGAACATGCCCTATTTATAAAGTATCTACGCTACAAGTAATGGTGGTGCTACCTTCAGCCTCTAGTAATGACGAACATACCCTAGTTATAGAGTAGCTACGCTACAAGTAATGGTGGTGCTTCATACAGCCTCTAGTAATGACGAACATACTCTATTTATAGATTAGCTGCGCTACAAGAAATGGTGGTGCTACATACACAGCCTCTAGTAATGACGAACATACCCTAGTTATAGAGTAGCTACGCTACAAGTAATGGTGGTGCTACATACAGCCTCTAGTAATGACGAACATACCCTAGTTATAGAGTAGCTATGCTACAAGAAATGGTGGTGCTACATACACAGCCTCTAGTAAAGACGAACATACCCTATTTATAGACTAGCTACGCTACAAGAAATGTTGGTGCTACATACAGCCTCTAGTAATGACGAACAAACCCTAGTTATAGAGTAGCTACGCTACAAGTAATGGTGGTGCAACATATAGCCTCTAGTAATGACGAACATACCCTAGTTATAGACAAGCTACGCTACAAGTAATGGTAGTGCTACATACACAGCCTCTAGTAATGACGAACATACCCTAGTTATAGAGTATCTACGCTACAAGTAATGGTTGTGCTACATATAGCCTCTAGTAATGACGAACATACCCTAGTTATAGAGTATCTACGCTACAAGTAATGGTTGTGCTACATATAGCCTCTAGTAATGACGAACATACCCTAGTTATAGAGTAGCTACGCTACAAGTAATGTTGGTGCTACATATAGCCTCTAGTAATGACGAACATACCCTAGTTATAGAGTAGCTACGCTACAAGTAATGGTGGTGCTTCATACAGCCTCTAGTAATGACGAGCATACCCTAGTTATAGAGTATCTACGCTACAAGTAATGGTGGTGCTACATACACAGCCTCTAGTAATGACGAACATACCCTAGTTATAGAGTATCTACGCTACAAGTAATGGTGGTGCTACATACACAGCCTCTAGTAATGACGAACGTTTATCATTTTTCACTTAAATCAAGCCAAGGTTCATATACATAAAGGATGGATAATTAGTGGTACTTGCAGGAAATAAAACAAGTTAATCATGGCCAAAGGAGCGAAGAATTTTAAGCTAGAATCATTTAAAAAGCTAAAATTTAAATTACTTGTCAAATTTATTGTCTATTCTTATATAAAAATCAGCTTGTTTTTGCTGTGATGCATATTTATTTAATCCGTATATAAAATTAACAAGATGTCTGTCTTTCTTTTCGTCTGTCTGTATGTCTGTCTGCACTGAAAGATCTCACTGACTGCTAATTCTCCTTTAATTTTACATCTTAAAAGTGGTAGGTCAATCTCCACTCGCCCTTTTTAAAGTGTCTCTAAAGGCTTAGCCAGTAGTTTCTAATATTTTAGTAATACATTCTTGAAAAAGTTATTGTATGTGTTTTGCCGCTCTATGCTTGTTATTTTTAGCCTAGTTAATAAATGTAATTTTAGATGGATTAGCTATAATACAAAGTATAGCTTGTTTGTCAAGTGGATAGATAATAGCTATTTCTCGTATCGTATTATAAACAGCTTTCTGTTGATATTAATGATTGTACATTTTTATATTTGTCGAAAACTGTGAATAATACGGTGCTGGACATAGTTTTTTCGTATGATGAGAACCGGTTCTAATCCACCGGTTTCGAATGAATACGAGATATACCAATTGTGTTTAATTGCTACGAAAAAAATATATATAGAATAGTGTGCATAGCATCGTAAAGTAGTCAAAAAAATCTTCACCCAAAACTGCAGTAATCTATCTTTGATAAGAGCAAAGAAAAAAATATTTGTTTTTTAAATAATATATTCTACAACAGTTCCGTTAGACCAACGCATCAAGTGAGTTATAGAGTAGTCTTTATTCATCATCAAATTCTTCCCGATAAAAAATTAGCCGTCTATCTTAAACGTCAGCCTATTAAATCCCGCTTCCCTAAAAATGCTTGAATGTCGAAAATTTGGATTTAAATAAAAAGCGGCCCTTAGCAATAAATTAAATAGGTTTTTATTGTTGATAAGTTTATGGTATAAGAAATGATATAATTACACAGCTAAGGTGGGTATTTAACGTGTATATCAAAATAAACTTTTTATGCTTTATTAACTTTATTAGTTATTTCTCGCATCGTATTATAAACGGCTTTCCGCGGATATAGAATGTACAATTATGAGATTAAAACTAGTTTTTTTACCCCCGAGGTGTCGAAAATTTGGATTTAAATAAAAAGCGGCCCTTAGCAATAAATTAAATAGGTTTTTATTGTTGATAAGTTTATGGTATAAGAAATGATATAATTACACAGCTAAGGTGGGTATTTAACGTGTATATCAAAATAAACTTTTTATGCTTTATTAACTTTATTAGTTATTTCTCGCATCGTATTATAAACGGCTTTCCGCGGATATAGAATGTACAATTATGAGATTAAAACTAGTTTTTTTAGCCCCGAGGTGCCGGAGGCACCGGCTAAAAAAACTAGTTTTAATCTTATGATTGTACATTTCTATATTCGTAGAAAACTGGATATAATACGATGCTAGACATAGTTTTTTCGTATGGATGAGAACCGGTTCCTATCCACCGGATTCGAATGAATAGGAGAATAGTTATTTCTCGTATCGTATTATAAACGGCTTTCCGCGGATATAGAATGTACAATTATAAGATTAAAACTAGTTTTTTTAGCCCCGAGGTGCCGGAGGCACCGGCTAAAAAAACTAGTTTTAATCTTATGATTGTACATTTCTATATTCGTAGAAAACTGGATATAATACGATGCTAGACATAGTTTTTTCGTATGGATGAGAACCGGTTCCTATCCACCGGATTCGAATGAATACGAGAATAGTTATTTCTCGTATCGTATTATAAACGGCTTTCCGCGGATATAGAATGTACAATTATAAGATTAAAACTAGTTTTTTTAGCCCCGAGGTGCCGGAGGCACCGGCTAAAAAAACTAGTTTTAATCTTATGATTGTACATTTCTATATTCGTAGAAAACTGGATATAATACGATGCTAGACATAGTTTTTTCTTATGGATGAGAACCGGTTCTTATCCACCGGATTCGAATGAATACGAGAAAAACAATTAAAATTTCTGGGGGGTTTTTAATTAGATGTTATCTAATTGGTATAATAGCTGAAAAAAATAAACGTAAAGCATATATTTATAATCCAGACAACTGCCTACCCCAAATGGCAAATACCTTTTTCGTCTGCTAGCAAATTGCTTTTTGTTCTTTCTTAGGGACTCGCCTGTGTTTATATATCAAACGCTATTAATTAGCTGATTTCAAAGACAAATAAAAAATAAGGACATTTTCCCTGCTCTGGGGGGGGAGCTACAATTAGCTCATTTCCCTCTATTCTTTTACTTTCATGTCGCCGATATTCTGCTATTAGGCTAGTTATTCGAAATTAATAAGATTTTTCTTGTCAATGTCCTTCCCCTACCTGTAAACACTGTAGACACTCAATGTTGCCCCAAAAATTAAATTTTTAATGGACGTACATACTGATGGACACTAGTTATAGAGAAGCTTGTTTTCAATTGATATTGATTGTTGCCGGAAGAGTATTCAAAAAAAATATTCTTACTGACTCATCCACAGTGAAATAAACATCCAATTTTTAAAAGCGAAGCTTTTCTATAATTAGAAACTGTCCGTCCGTAATTTCATAACAGATAGCTATTATCGTTAAAATATTCATGTTAGAATTGACCAATCGATTTAAAATTTCGCTTGCTGATTTCTCTACAGATAGGTACAACTTCATAATAATCGTTATCAGAAAGAGAGTACGTCCAATTAAAAGCTGATTTTTTACAGATTTTTCTGACAAAGTTCTTTAAGTATGATTAAGTATAAACGTCTGATTAGAGCTTCGCATTTACGCATGTTGCCATCCTTGCTTTAGCAAAGTATGTAATACTTCTCTTGATATATTATAGATATATCAAATTTTTAAATTAAAAATATTTTTAAAATGGATATATTTTTGTTCATGTTTCACACTGTGAATATTTGGCTTTCAAGTTTTAATTGTATACATAAAGAGTTGATTCTTTTCAACTTCACTTTTTCTATGGGTCTCAAACATTTCCGCATAAGTTCTTAATTATGTCCCTGTGTTTTATCGCCATATTGGATTTGATTATTGAATTATTTTTTTGTTAGTGGATTTTGTCCTCAAATTTTGAAAGATTTTTATTAAAAATTGGCTAATTTTCTAAAGCATTTTATTTAAAAGATGTCCCCTGGTTCTTTTGCGGAGTTGATAGCTCACCGTTTTTGTGTTGTCCTATTGTATTCATTACAGGGATGATTACAATTCACTGTTTATACATACACTGTTAAAAATAAAAAAAAATTAGTATCAGATAATACTATATATTCATTTCATTACTGTATAGCATCATCCCATACATTCTAGCAAAAAAACTCATTACGATACAAGGAAGATTCCAATGATGTATTGAGTATTACTTAGTGTTCTATGGAGTAATATGTATTACTAAATAAAGAATGTGCATTATATAGCATTATCTAATACTCTCTATGGAATAAAATTCAGTACACTAGAAGGAAGTTTTAATACTCTGGTTCGTAATTTTTGTTACTCTGTAGAGTAAGAATTGATACTAAAAACGTAATATCTCTGTATTGTATAGTAATAGTTATTACGGTATATAGTACTACATGGTGTTATGTATTCATTTTGTTAATACAGCACACTTACGGGTCCCGGTCTAATACAACCCAAGCGTATCAATTGATACTAAATGAAAAAAATATTTTTTACAGTGTATATATTCAGGGATATAGAGATATAGTGTTGTCATATTGTATTCATTTTATATTTACTACTGGCTACGCCACTTGAGGGCTCTAGGGGCATGTGAGGGAGATGGGGTGGTGACCCTCCACTTCATACTTTAGATTTTTACTTTGGGAGGGACGAGGATTTCGTGGGGGCGATTTTTCTTGGGAGGGTTGATGTAACCTCGCCCCAAATAGTTATAAACACACAGACTGGCAGCCTATTACTATAATATGTGGATTAGAGGGGTAATCTCATGTAATAAATATTTTAGTATTTAGTATTTAGTATATACAAATACAGCGTTGACAAATTATGTTATTCATGTATCTAGGTTTTGTGATTTTTTATTTTTTATCATATCCTTTCTTTCTTCTATTTTCTTTTTTTATAACCACTGAACATCTGCTATATAAAGTACTTTGTCTGGTGTCTATCAGTAATATTTTTGAGCTTAGATACTTATGGGTTTACCCACTCTTGTTCTTTTAAACGCTATCAGCTTTTTTTCCCAAACTATTTAAATAATAGGCACAAATTTAAGGGACATTGAGCTGTTTATTACACAAGTCCCCAAACTTTTATAATTATTTCTTCTTATTTGTTGGCTCAACAACTTTGGGCACTTTTATTAAATTTTGATGGTAGGTTTAATATGTTCAAAGTCCAAAGTTTCAATCACTAATTTTAATCTACATATTGGGTGATTTTATGTTTCATCATTTGGGATGTTCATCAATTTATCGGCCTTTGTCCTAACCCTTTAGATATCTGCACCAAAGTTTTTTTTAGAAAATATTTATGAAAGAATGACAGGACGTAATGATAATGAGTACACATTTTGGTCAAACATACATCCCTACAACTTACAAAGTTCAGTTATAGAGAATCTGCACTTACCAAAACGCTAGAAGAATTTAGTTTCGTGTAAAAGGTTTATAAATCCTAAATAAAATGTGATGTAACCATTAAATTTAGATTTTCAATTATCTCAAACCTGAGTACAGTTTGTACTTACATTAAAGAATAGTTATTTATCGTATCGTATTACAGACAGCTTTCCGCGGATATTAGAATGAAAAGTTGTTAGATAAAACGACCAGTTTTGTTAGACCCGATGGGCTGAAGGCCCGGGCTAACGAAAATGGTATTAATCTTATAATTTTGTTTTTTTTATTTTTATCGTTGAAAATGTCTGTAATACGATACTATACATGATTTTTCAGTATGGCTGAGAACCGGTTCTAAATTAATCGGTTTCAAAGCCATACTGGAAAACCTATTTTTAACCCCGCAAATAGCAATCATAGAATTCCTGTTGCTGTAGTAATAAATTTACTATTCTAATTTGTCTAATTACTTTGTTAACTAGTGGTTACGCCCCTAGAGGCTTCTAGTGACACATAAGGGAAGGGGGGAAGTCGGCCTTCCACTTTTAATTTTGTTTTTAAACGGTAAAAGAAATAAAGACAAAAACTAGGGGGGGGGGGTTCAACGTGTGACTTATCTTTAAAGGGTGAAGGTAGCATTCCCATAAATAGTAAAAAACTATTTCTAGACCTAAAAAAAGCTTCACTGGAAAGGAGTACTATGTCCTAAACACACACACATAAAAATTCATCCTATTATTTCTACATAAACAAGTTCCTGTGTAAAAATGATTAAACGCTTTTTAAAAACCTTAAAATTGATTGATTTTTTTCCTAGACTCAGGTCAATTCCTTGAAAACCTTAATCTGAACCAATTCTTAAATTGAATTTCATTACCTTGCTTCTGTGTAATAAAATAAAAAGGGTTTCTTAAGAATATTGGTAAAATGTATAAACTCTATATACATATAAATATTCGGCGGTTTCCTTAAATTCACTAGTTGAATATTAAAAATGGTGGGGGGTATGGGTAGTGTTTTTCTAACGTTTGTATTTACTTTGGGTTATGTTGCATACAGGGCAGTATAAGGCAAAAAGAATCGCCCCCAACCCCCTATTTTGAATTTATTCAAAAAATATGTGCCCTGTAGGAACTAAGAGTGAAAGCACCAAATAACCCATTAAACCTAGACTAAAACCCAAAATCTAGTTATAGAATAGCAGCGCTACTAAGAAAAGAACTAAAGAAGAGGAGTAATAAGAATGGACATGGCTGACATAATGTCGACATAACGAAATTATCATTTAATTCTTATGTTGATAAATACCTAATAAATACACATACTTTATTCAGGTAATCTATAATACAAAGTAGAGTGATGTCTGTCCATCCGTCCGTCTGTCTGTCCCTTAAGATCTCGGTAACCACTGAACTGATCGGATTCTACTCTTCAGGGAATATACCTACTGGTCCTGTGGCGGTTTAGGCTATTTTCTTGGGGGGTGGGACAACCCCAACCCTCCCAAAAACAAAAAAATCCCCCTGTCATTTTTTTCTTTTAATTATTTAAATTAGTGGTGGAGTTGTGGATCTCCATGTAATAAAAAATGTAATTATACCTCTTGGGGGAAAAAAAGCCCCTAGAGGCTAGGGGAAAAGCCACTAGTGTCGTTAAAAAGTAGCTGCGCTACTATGGCAGAGAAAAAGATTGTTGTAGAGCAGTAATTGGTTGAAATAAATGGCCCTATAAAACTTTAACCACACACACACACATTTACCCACATCCATCATGAACAGTGAACACACAAACACACACGCAAACACACAGACACCCACACACATACAAAGACACACACACACACTCACACACACACAAAAAAAACACCCACACAAAGAAACACACACAACAACACACACACTAACAAACACACACATACACACACACTCTCACACACACAGTTATTAAACACAAACAAACACACACACACTCACAATTATCATGGATACACACATACATCCCAAGATTTCATTCGATTCAATCCTTTAATATAAAGTAGTAAGGTATTTTGTTTGTACTTCTAGATCTCACTAACTACTGAACCGATTGAGTTCTCCATTCTTAGGCAGCTTCGCATGATTCTCGGATAGTTTTAGACTATTTATTTATTTCTCAAGGTTCTTGGATGGTTTAGGAAATTTTTAAGTCGCATTCCTTCCGCTGATATTTCGGATCTACTGCAGTTCACGGTAAAATATTGCTGGTAACGAATATTGCCAAAAATCTATGCATTTTAAAGGCTGCTAGCTGCCAAACGGCTGAACGTACAGATCATACCCACACACCATTTTAAGCGGTATAAGAAGGCCTGCAAATAATCTGGAATAGCCAAGATCCAATGAAGCTTCACTGAAGAAAAAACGCGTAAAATAGGCCTTTTTTGCGCATTTCTCTGCACTGCGAGATAATTATGCATTATTGATTTATGGCTATTCCAGATTATTTGTAGGCCTTCTTATGCTGCTTAAAACAGTGTGCGGGCATGATCTGTACGTTCAGCCGTTTGGCAGCTAGCAGCCTTTAAAATTCATAGATATTTGGCAATATTCGTTACAAGCAATATTTTACCGTTAACTGCAGTAGATCCAATGTAAGGAGTTTACAAAGACAAATTTTTCATATTTTGAAAAACAATGTTTCCTCCAACATTTTCGTCAGTTAAAGTGAATATTTACATAATTTATATTGTATACAATTAATTAATTTAAAATTAGACATTTAAAAAATCATAGTATTGTTCAGATCAATATAAAACGTAGAATATTAATATCTGTTTTTGCTTTGAGGCTTTAAAATGAAATTTATTTTTTTAAATTCATTTTTCTACAAAAGTATAAGAAAATTAGTGTGTCAAGATCTTAAAGGATGGATAAATTTACCTGGAAGCTTGATATCTATCCTTGGTTGTAAGTAAAGTGTATGAATAAAATTAGAATCAATTATTGTCAGGGGTTGTAACTTCTTAAAAGCGAAGCTTTTCTACATTTAGGGCTGTTAGTCCTTATAGTTCTTTTGCAGACTCCAGTAACAATAAGATATAATCTTAAAACCTTAGCAGCTCTTTTACTAAAAGTCCGCATGTCGTATTTTAAAATGTTGTTTTTGGTTGGATATATGACACATACTTTTTAAATAGTTCTCGTACCATAATTTTTCAATGATCTTTTCTAAGGTGATTAGGCCCGAATTAACATTTTTTCAAAGTTACATCTGATAAGGTCATTTGAATAAAATGATTATTCATTTTTGGCAAATCTACGCCATTGTATTCTTAATTGTATTAAATGATATATTATTACTTGGATGTCGCTCTAGATTTTTATATACTATGTGATGCTCGCAGCTGGCTAAAAAAATGATAGCCTCATCAACCAACTTTACCCCATCCCCTATCCTCCTACTAAACGAACTAACCAATTAATGTGGTCCATATTTGCAAGCTAAACTGACGACAAATTTTCCCCGGTCATTATATCCACATATATCCAATATTGCATTGTATTCTAAATTGTAATTGCGTCGGATTGAGTTTCACTGTTTTAGATGCTGTCGTCCTTGTTAAAACTTGTAACTAACTGGGTTTACAATTTTACATTTTGTTGTAAAATAAGAGTAACTATGTTTGTGACTTATATATGCATCAATAACATAACATTTTATATCAAGGTAAAAGTTTAAAAGCATAGCTACTATTTACTAAGTATATTTGCGATAACTTTTATTTAATGAAATCTTCCAATTTTTAACATTTACAAAACGGCCTGCTTAATTGCTTCAAGATCCATGTCAGATCTATATAGGAAATAAATGTCTATAAACGAGCTCAAGTTTTCCAAGGAATATTTGTTTAAGACTCATAGTGCTCCAATAATCCATAATAAACTCTCATTGCCCAGAACGATAAGACCCATTATTTTACTTTATTAAAAATAAATTCCTTTTTTTAATTTCATGTTGCTATTTACCTTATATCAATGTATTTAATTTCTAATCATAAAAAAGAAAATTTAGATTTATAATATAATAAATTTAAGAAAACTCTATTTTAAAAGAATTCGATTGTGGCGACACTTTGTGTGTTCAAATATTAAACTAAAATTGTAATCATCATCATTAACCCTTTGGTGATGGTAATGTAAAGAAAAAAATATAATTTAAAAAATCTTTTTAAAATCATTTAGATTATTAAATATTTACTTTCTTTTAGATAGTAATGCCGGGTGAGGAAAATAGATTTATTGAGAAATAGATATGCATATAGAAAACTAGCCAATAGGGAGATAATTATATCGAGCCAACTCTAGTATAACTATAGATTTATCCTCCTTTCTACCACTTTTCTATTTCTATCAAATAAGTTCAAGCTGAATAATCCTAAAAACAAGGATAACAGCAGGCATAAAAGTAAAGCAGGTGGAGAATAGAACAACAAATATTAGAACTAAGAGAAACAGAACTTTACGTAGAAATCTTAAATGTACATTATTGCAATAAGAATCAACTTGCAAAAGTTTTAATTTGATATAAAAGTAACAGTATGTCTGTTTTAGGGGAGGGTACCACCACCTCTTCCTCTCCCCATTAGAAACCCTCTAAAAAAAACTCCCAAATTTTACTTAATCTTTTTAAAGCATAAACTGTATATATGAGTGTTGACTTTCCAGACCCCTCCAAAAAGAAGCCCCCCCCCCCCCCTAAGGACACTAGGAAAGAAGTAACCTTTATAGTAATTTCTGCAGAGTTTCTTTATATTTTTGTGTGAGTTTAGTGTATAGTGTAATGCTTTCTGTCCATATCTAAAAATTGCATCCTTTCTTCTACACACAAACCACACTGTGTTCTCTAGATAAAAAAAGTTAAAAGTCTAAAAAAAAAATTTCCATGAATATGAAATATTTATCCAGTGGTTTTACACAAAGTGCATGTTGATTACCGATAACCCCCACCCGGTCCCCCCCCCCTTATTTTTGGATAAATGGAAATAAGGAGGAAGGATTAGTTTTATTTTCAATGCATAACCTATGAGAGAGTTCTAACCCTGCGGGACTACACATTACATTGTACTCCAAAATTAAGGAGGGATGGGACATTGGACTGTAAATTACAAGGTTATCCAAAGTTTTATAAACATTTTAATATTTATTTAGTATGCTTAAAAAATTTGGGTACCTTTGTTAAATTTTGATTGGTTGATTCCAAAATAGTAGTGTCCAAACTTTTAAACCAATAATATCAATTCAAAGGTTGGATATCAAGATATTGTTTATTGTCTTATCACATAATATCCCTGTCAAAAAATAAATATTAGGCTACCAACAACTTTCTTGAGCCCAAATGGCAAAGTGACCACACACACACACATGTATCCCGTATAAAGGTTTCCCATAAATCAAGAGGAATGAAAAAGGTTTAGACATTTCTAGTTTAGAATGGGAATTGGACTTAAGGAAAAACCATAATCTATTCTACATTTATTTTATTTTAAACACATTGTCTTAATTTACTCTCAAAAATTCTATGTAATTAATATCCACAAAATAACAAAAAAATGAAGAAAAAACAGCTTAATGTCCTTGCATAATTGGAACTTTTTTGAGATATCGATGTGCTTCCTGTAAATTATTAAACATATCTAAGAAAGATCATTTAAAATTAACACACTATTCATTCAGTCGACCAATATATTTATAAGAACTATAAACTAAATATGTTTAATTTCTTCGGTTTACCTACTAAATAATTGGTTTGTCATTAGAGGAATAGAGGTCTGGAAGAAATTTAATCCAACAAAACAGAATGTTTTCCAAATAAAAAACTGAGTAAGTCAGTCAGTTGGTCCAGCAATCGATAAGTCAGGCTGGCAGTCAGTCAGAAAGTAGAATATTTATAGAGAAACTATTCGTCAAAATGGAAAGTCTATATTATTGAATATTTAAGTCTAGTATTTATTCAGTCAGTCAGTGAGAGAGAAAAATATTTCTATAGAGATGCTTCTCATCTACCAAAGACTATTTTTCCTCTAAAAAATCTGTTAAATAATAAAATAGGTTAATTTTAATTTAATGTCTATAAAATAAACTGATTAAGCTAGTCAGTTGGTTTAGCAGTTATAAAGTTAGGGTGTCAGTGTGTTGCAAAGTAGATTATTTATACAGAAGCTTTGCATAAAAATGGAAAGTCTAAAAAAAACTGAGTGAGTATGTGACTAAATCTAGCTATCAGTCAGTCATTCTGTGAGGCATAAGGACATTTTTATAGAGAAGCTACTCATCTACAAAATAAGAATGAGTCAGTAAGTCAGTGATTTTGACAACCGTTGATCTGACAGTAAGTTAGTTAAAAGTAGGATCGATAACCTATGCAACAAAATTAAAAGTCTACAATAAACTGAGTAAATAAGACTAGTGACAGTCAGTGAGATAGGAAGAAGAACTTTTTTATAGAGATGCTACTCATCTACAAAATTAAAGTAATTCACTCAGTCTGACAGTCAGGTGATCTAACAGTAAGTTAGTCAGAAAGAAGGAGAAGCTAAGCGACAAAATAGAAGGTCTACAAAAAACTGAGTGAGTGGGAAATTAAGTCTAGCAGTCCTTCATATAGGGAAAAGGATATTTTTAAAAAAATATCTTCTGTGTATTGTCCTTCTACTAATCTGTTAAATAATGGATTAGATTAAATCCAACCAAATCATTTTGTCTTTATAATCTATTTGGACAATCAGTCAATTAGTAGGGCTTCGACTGTTGTGAGATAAAGGGGGTACAGTCCCTTTCGTGGCACCGCCCCTTAATGGGCGTTTCTTCGTATTTTCACAGTAGTTTTTCACCTACTTCTAGCCCCTGCGGGGAGCTCTAGCCCTGCAGGGCAATCACATAACCAAATCTAACCTAACCTAACCTGAAATAACCAATCATAATCCATTTTGAAAATACGAAGAATCGCTCCTTAAGGGGCGTTGCCACGAAAGGGACAATACCCGAGAAGGGTTGCTTATACAGATGTGGTATTCAGCAACTCTGGGCCATGCGGAAACCAAGATATTATAGTGATGCTACGCACCCAGCTAATCCTGTTATTCTACAATTGTAAAGCCACCTGCAAATATGTTAGATAACGGTATTGATCTCATCTCTCAGTTGTCCTGCAAGTGGAGGGAGGGGTGTGACCCCTCCCTCTCCCTTCTTAAGCACCGGAACCTTCCCCTTCAACCACCAAGTTATCAGCACCACCTCAGCCCTGAGGATAAAGGTTCTAAGCCTTCCTTCACCCGATAGATTCACCACCCACACAGACTGTTGTTGTCACAGTAATCATCAAACCTTCCCTTTTAGTACCCAGACCTACCACTCAACCCCTCTATTCTTATCTACCTATTGTGCTGTTCCATGGGCTATCCTGCCTCCCCCGGACAGGGATAGCCATCTACCTAACCATTGCAACTATCTATGTTTTACTTGTATGATTTACCTTTAACTATCTCTATTCCTAATCCATATGTATTTATATTATGTTGTACATCTTTAGTAAACCTTAGACCCTGAATAAAGTAACATCTGAATAGACTCTGTTTATTATTTAGTGATTGCTAGAGAAGCGTAGCTTCTCTATAATATATGTGTCCACGTCTGTTCGCACTGCCGTAGTCATTTGAACTCGGGTGTCTGCCATTTAACCAAGGCGGATACCACAACTTTTGGTGACAGCTGTGTGAGATTACGGCAAACCACAAGTGTAGAGCAGACGCGCAGCTGAGGCTAAGGTACTCCCAGCAGTGAAACTGGCAAAACTGACACAAGCAACCTGAATTACCCACCCTGGATAGCAAGGTCTAACTCTGTATCCGGCAGTTGTGGAAGCGAAACCTAGCGAAAGACCACAGAGAGTGGCAGAACCAGAGCTGCGGAGAGCAGCGAAATCGGACGAGAGACTGCGGAGAGCAGCGAAACTTGACGGAGAACCGCGAAGAGCGCCGAAATCTAACGGAGGATTGAGCGCTCAAGGGCTGAAACAGGCCTGCGGACGGGCTGAAACAGGCCAAATAATTGCAAACGGCTGAAAATAGGCCACCATTTACTGCAAAAGATAGCAGGATCCGAACCCACGGCGCTGCAGGACGGGACATTCCCTGCCACCACCACCCGGATTCGGACCCACGGCGCTGCAGGACGGGACATTCCCTGCCGCCGACTGGCTGAAACAAGCAAAATAGCTGCGAGCTGTGAGCGAGAATACGAGTGTAGTGTACCAAGCAGAAGAAAAACTACGTTAACTCCAAGTATCCTGAGAGGCTACAGCGCAGCCACCCATTGAGAAAGACAGATATTATACCAGATTTCCAAGTATCCTGAGAGGCTACAGCGCAGCCATTCATTGAGAAAAACAGATATTATATCAGATTTTATGGATTACCACCCTGGTGTGAAAGCTAAACAATAGATTTATGGGCAGGGCTTGGTAAATAATTTGTTGTGTATTGTGATAAAGCCAAAAATAGAACCTAGATGTAAGATAACAATGCATTGGTAAACAATCTGACCCCCAAACCTGCAACACAACAAATACACCCCCTTATCCCAACGGAAGGGGAGGGGCCCACCATAAATTGAAGCAAATACAATTGAGGTGACATAAGAATAAGCCAAGGATTAAGGGAGAAGCCCAATTACCTCACCACCCAGTCACCTCAAACCTGCGGCACCCCCCTCCCCATCTGGGGAAGGACAGCTTGACCCCGTCCCCTCACGCGCTCCCCCTTCTCCCCACACTTGGATAAGTCCGTCTACCGTGCGGAGACAGCGACCGGGAGAACAGAGCGCATTTCACGGGTTGCGCAGCGGAGCTCTGGAGTTTTGAACGATGCGGCTGAGCCCAATGAGAAGGTGACAAGCTTCAGAGACTTAGTGGCCAGCCCCAATATGGGCACTACCGCCATGGGCACTAAACTGTATCGCCCTGCGCCCGGAGAACTGGAACATGTACCTGACTCCACCAGAACTGAGACGCCAAAGAGGCCCAGCCCTAGGGCCAGTACCACCTGTGTCTGGGGTGGAAAGGTCCTCCCTGGCGCTGGCATCACCAACCTGGAGGATGGGGAGCTGTCCCAGGGGAATAGGCTCTTCACCCAGATGCCCGACGCGTACCTGGGGGTGGGGGAGCCGCCACCCAAGCCTCCCTGGGAGCCCCCAGGCATGGAACGACTGGGGACCAGCCTAAGGATGGAGAATGGTGACCTGCTGCAGTGGAAGGCCTTACCCAGCAAGGAGGGAGCAGGGTTGACCAGCAGCAGTGAGGCTGTTCCCCCACACTCCAAGACCAGATGCCTCTACTCTGTTGAACCACTGCACATGACCCAGCCAAGTCCCCCCATGCTGCTGCAGATGGAGTCCCACCAGGATGCAGAGCTCCAGCTAGGGAAGTCAATAAGAAGGCCACCCCCTGCCAAAACCAGAATCACCGCAGGGGCTCCCCATCAGCAGCTGACAGAGCCTGGCAGGGACGCAATACCAGCTGGCAACTCTGGCCTAACTCAGGTAGCTACCAACAGCCCGCTGGCAGTTCAGAACCCAGTTCAGGCTACCATCAGTATGGCATCCTCTGGGCCTTGCCGGTTCAACTGTGGGTACCTGTCCACACACTGGCCACAGATACCCCCCAGAGATCATAGCCCACCTTCCGACTGGCACCATCAACGGCCTTTGCTACCAACTACCTGGAGTAACTGGAGGCAGGATCCCTCATGTGGAGAAGCACCTGCAGAAGCTAAGGCCGAGGCTTGCCTCGACATCCAGGAGAGGAGAGCCGCTGTTGTATGGAAAGGACCTGTGTGTATGGGGAGAAGGCTGAATGCAACCAAGGAGCCACCACAAGCAGCCCAGCACTGCCTGACCCCTAGTAGGGGAGACCCTGCTTGTCAGCTGGTGCCCCAACTGGAGTATGAGAGACCTGGCAGGTTGATACACCCTGTGGAAGCCGGACTGATGGGACCCAGCTGGACGAAGGAGCGCTGCTGCTTCAACGGCCACACAGCTGCCAAGTGTAGAACCGGTTGGGACCAGGCAATGAAGAAACACCAGGCAGCCCAACAACCTGCATACAACCAGTCTGACACCCAGGTCTACCTGGAGGGAGATGCCCAGCCGTCACCCCAACCAGCTGCCGCCGCTGGGGCTGCGGCTACCCAGGAGTCTGTGTCTCAGGTTGGGACCATAGTGGCCAGGATCAACGTGCTGGGAGGAGCGGCTGAACCCAACTGGGTTGGCCTGGGCTTCAGCCTCAACCAGGTACCCGTCAGACCGCGTCCCCCGAAGGAGGAGGTAACCCCTGTCACCCCCAGCAAGAGCCGAGGGGCGCTACCCAGCGCCACCGGGACGGTGTACGGGGAGGCCCTGGCGGCCGCCGAGCGGGAGAGGCAAGAGGCGCTAGCCAGCGAGTCTGAGTCGATGTATGGGACGCCAACCGGCGTCGCCACCTGGGAAGAACGAGAGGGGCTTCCCTGCACCACCAAGCTGATGTCTGGGGCGACAACCGTCGCCGCCACCTGTGAAGACTGGGGGTTGCTATCCAGCGCCCCACGCTGGTGCCTGGGGCGACAACCGTCGCCGCCACCAAGAGACCTGGACCCCTGTGAAGACTGGGGGGTGCTATCCAGCGCCCCCACGCTGGTGCCTGGGGCGACAACCGTCGCCGCCACCGAGAGACCTGGACCCCGGAACGAGCCCGCAGCCCCAGAGGAAGGGGTGACACCCGTCACCCCCAGTCAGCCAGAGCCCCCAGCCAGCAGGGAGAGTCCAGCTGTCCCTCACCCTCAACTGCGTCCAGCTGTCTACCCCCCTCAACCAAGCCAGGGTAATTGTATTGCATTGGTGTACCAGGAAGTTTGTGCTGGGTCCAACTTGCCTGCGCCTCCTGCATCTGCCCCAGGAACCAGGATATCAGCCCTTACCAGCCAACCTGAAGAAGCTTTGGCCGCTGCCTGGGGAGTAACTAAACTAGATGCATCAAGTGCCGAGCCTAACCATAGAAGTAGAGGATCCCCAACAATTATGCCTACCCAAGATGGAGACGATGTGCCTGGACACCTTCATGCTAGGGGAGGAAATCCGGGGCCTTGTGCCTCCGGTCCACCAGCAGCAGTGGCCGTGGATTGGCCTGTCCCCCAGCCAATTAGAGCGGAGCCAACCTTGCAGATCCAAGACAGCCTCCGGCACAGGGGATGGACTGTTACCTTCCCCTACCCTGCAGGTCTGACTGCCATGCACCACCCTGCCAATGTCCAGGATGAGCCTGAGGGAGGCAACGCTCCTACAGTATGGCAACCACCACCTGCCCGCGTTGACAGAGACCCCGGAAGCAGAATGAACCTGACCAACCCCGAGGGCGAAGAAGCTGTGCCTGCATCCAGTAACCAGCCTGCCAGCAGTAAGGTGACCAACAAGATGGAGACCACCAGCCCAGTAGAGAAACCTGAAGAGATGTATACCATGCGGCTGTTGGTCCAAGCCCCCTCATGTGCTGTGCCACCCCTGGAGGTTGCCAGGGTGGCCTCAGAATTACACATCCAACGGCCAGAACATCCAGCAGAACCAGCTACTCCAGCAGATATAGCAGATCCCGTTCGACCTGGGGAAGGCTGGAGTCTACCACCGTTCAGCAGCTGGTGTCCTGGCGGACCCATTCCACAAGGAAAACAAACTGAAGGCCTCAACCACTGTCGGAAGTCTGGCGGTGCAGACAACCCCTCCCAGCCTTCCGAGGGGAGAGTTGTGGTATTCGGCAACTCTGGGCCATGCGGAAACCAAGATATTATAGTGATGCTACGCACCCAGCTAATCCTGTTATTCTACAATTGTAAAGCCACCTGCAAATATGTTAGATAACGGTATTGATCTCATCTCTCAGTTGTCCTGCAAGTGGAGGGAGGGGTGTGACCCCTCCCTCTCCCTTCTTAAGCACCGGAACCTTCCCCTTCAACCACCAAGTTATCAGCACCACCTCAGCCCTGAGGATAAAGGTTCTAAGCCTTCCTTCACCCGATAGATTCACCACCCACACAGACTGTTGTTGTCACAGTAATCATCAAACCTTCCCTTTTAGTACCCAGACCTACCACTCAACCCCTCTATTCTTATCTACCTATTGTGCTGTTCCATGGGCTATCCTGCCTCCCCCGGACAGGGATAGCCATCTACCTAACCATTGCAACTATCTATGTTTTACTTGTATGATTTACCTTTAACTATCTCTATTCCTAATCCATATGTATTTATATTATGTTGTACATCTTTAGTAAACCTTAGACCCTGAATAAAGTAACATCTGAATAGACTCTGTTTATTATTTAGTGATTGCTAGAGAAGCGTAGCTTCTCTATAATATATGTGTCCACGTCTGTTCGCACTGCCGTAGTCATTTGAACTCGGGTGTCTGCCATTTAACCAAGGCGGATACCACACAGATTCTACTCATCTAACAAACTGAAATAGTTCATCTTTTGCCTAATTTTGTATGTTTAAAATGCAACACGGAAGAGATTAACTCAAACTAAATTTAATTCAAAAATAATTACACTTAGTCAGTTAATGTTAGGGTTGGGATGGTAACTTGTAAACCGGACTATCTATAATACAAAGTAGAATGGTTTCTGTCCGTCTGTCTGTCCATCCGTCCGTCCGTCCGTCATTTAAGATCTCGGTAACTACTGAACCGATTGGATTCTTTGCTTCAAGGAATATACCTACTGGTCCTCTCGTGGTTTTAGGCTATTTTCTTGGGGGGGGTAGGACACCCCTAATCCCCCCCCCCAAAAAAAAAAACATTTCCATTTTTTTAAAGAATTTTTTTGCACATATTTTGCGAATTCGCCATTTATTCGCGAAAACATATTGATTCCCATACTAACATATTTTTTTAGACACGTACCTAATGTTTTTTTTAATTACCTCTTGGGGCAAAGCCCCTAGAGGCTAGGGGCAAAGCCGCTAGTAAACAAATAAGCTAATAGAATCTAATGGGGAAAGAGTCATCTATTGTTTGCATCAAAATTTATTTTATGCCCCTAAAATAGTAAAAACCTGCCTCTTTCGTCTGCTTCTAAATTATTTTCTGCTACTTGGCTGTGTTAATACACGCGACACCATTGGTTGATCACAAGGTGGTGGCGATGGGGAGAGGCAGTTATTTAACCCTTTCTCCCGCAAGTGTTTTACTCTATATAATGTTTCTAGAAAATCTCGTACCATCCCTAGCTAGGACCCATCATATAATAATTGGAGATCAGCTGAAATAAATTTCCTATTCGAGCCCTAGTTTCCTAAAGTGTACAGCAGATAACCCAATTATTGCAGACCCTATTTTCAGCGACTCCGGTCAAATGGAAAAGCGATTTAATGTATAAACGATTTATACATTATACATTCAAAAATTTTAATTTTTCAAATTTTGATTTTTTTTGAAGTTTGAAGCTTTTTTAGCTAGTAGCAAATATTGAGATAGGACGCGGAAGCTACGCACACTTTCGGAAACTAAATTCAGTTCATCTAATTTGAGTGTGTCGGTTTTAATAACCCAAAACGATAGCCTGATATCTAGTTGCCGAATGTGTACGCAGTTTCCTGAGTGTTTCCTCATCCTAGCTCAATATTTACTACTAGCTAAAAAATCTTCAAACTTCAAAAAAAAAATCAAAAATTCAAATTTATAATGTATAATGTATAAATCGTTTACACATTCAAATTTTGATTATTTCAAGGGAAGTTTGAAGATTTGTAGCTAGTAGTAAATATTGAGCTAGGATGAGGAAACACCCAGGAAACTGCGTACACATTCGGCAACTAGATATCAGGCTATCCCCAAAACAGAGTGGAAACACAGGGATATATGGATCAATAACTTGAGATAAAAAATTTTATAAAAAATTCAAAACTTTGTTAAAATGCAAACAAATGAAGGACAATTTGAAAAGAATAATAGTTATGGGTCATTGGTGGGTTCAATCTCCATGGAAAATATTCAATTGTTTGTTTTGAAAGGTAACCGAGAAAAGCATATTTGTGGTTTTAATGAGATATTAAGTATTAGCCATTGATATTTAATTAAACAGCTTTCTAACTCCGGTGATAATCAAGTAAATCTACCTTTTATTCATAGTTTTACAGACAGATAAACGGACATACCGAGTATTTTTAAAGTGGGGATCGCTACTAAAAAAATATAAAGGTAGCATGGAAAGGTGAAAAAAATACACAATAATAAATATACATGAAGCTCTATGATACATTGAGACAAACTATTTTGACTTGCAACACAGCTCCGCAACTAATAATCTAGTTTTGTTCATGGAGCAGCTTACAGTTCCTATAAAAATGACGTCCTACTGGCCTACCATTAGTCTATTAAAATGTATACTTTGAATCATTGATCATTTGTTATAGTATGATGTCATTTTGTTATAGGCACTGTAAGCTGCTTCTTTGTCCATGTCCATGCTCTGATTAGAGGGATGCACAGTTAGAAAACATGGAAAGGTTTAAAAGCGTAAGCATCTAAATGAAGTTAAAAGGTGTGCTCAGGGTTTTGCCAGGGGGTGTATGGTAGTGCAAATGGGGCGCTTGTCCAATATTGTGGTATGGAGATCGCTCTTCTATGAGTACTACTTAAAATCCTACTTTTACTGCAATACACATAGACATTCTCATCGTCGGTTCGTCAGTTTAGATCATGCTTTTCCTTTTACTCCCACAAGTATAATATGAATTTGGTTGAACCCGTGGTAGCTCAACAAATACCCACGCGAAGTATTATATTGCTTTAATCTAAGAATAAATGGCTGGTTATGGTGTTCGATCTATATCATATAAGTATATTAAGCACTTAAGAAGGAAGATAGTTTTATAAAGTGTATTTACATTACAAGTGAATCAGTTAAGTATGAAAATATTTACAGGATAAGTGATAATAAACATAAGTAGTGTAGGACAGAAAATGCCCTAAGTCCAAAGCATTAAATTGTGCATAGTGTTAGATCTCTAACATAAGACCTAGGCACAATTCATGCTAAGTACTGAGGGACCTAAATTTAAACTACAATGCATGCCAAAACAACTAAGTCATTACCTTTAAGCCAGAAGAACTTGATGGTTCGAGAGTCAATGAATAACTGAGATATTTTAAGAAGTGCAAGTTATAACAACAACTATTTATCAGGATCTAAGCCCTTGTCTGTTTAATAAAGTGTTTGTATGTTAAACTTGTGACGTAAATGAAGCTATGGTTGTATGCATACATACTAGTACAGGATGGTTACATGGTTACTTTAACAATAGATATAATGTTTTCGTAAAAACATTATATCTATTCGTAAAAACATATAAAAAATGACTAAGGGCTAGCCAGAGTAATTGTATCTTGTGCCTGAGTTACGCGCGATAATTACCATGGCTTGTCAATCATTTATTTAGATCAGAGTTTTATATGGTGTAAAATTTATAGCGAATATAGGTAAGTGGACTAGATGCGAAGCATTTCTGTAAAGGTCGTGTTCGTACGTTCAAAGAATTTTGAAATTTGGAGGTCGCATCTCCATGTATTTGTTGAGGGGAAGGCAGGCTTTCCCAATTTCAACACATATCTTACGCACGCTTATGGGGGGATTGGATGATTGTACAACTCTATTTGCTTTTCTATGTATACAACTCTTATGTACCTGACATAGCAGCAGTGGGAAACATTTATCTAACGTAAGGTTTTGTCAGGTCCCTAACTCCTTC
Organism: Acartia tonsa; assembly: GCF_053477335.1. Classification (NCBI taxonomy): domain Eukaryota; kingdom Metazoa; phylum Arthropoda; class Copepoda; order Calanoida; family Acartiidae; genus Acartia; species Acartia tonsa. The sequence continues at coordinate 7,479,984 of NC_137265.1, read as the reverse complement.
AGAAATATGAAGGAGAGAAAAATGAGGATTTTAATAAGCTTCAAATTCAAGGATAAAGAGATAGGGCAATAGGACATACGGGTTTTCGCTTATTAATATATATCAATACAAGCGGCTGCGCCCCTAGCATCTAGGGGCTTGATATTTGATGGGATATAGAAGGGCAGAAAAATAGCATAAAACATACTCAGACTTATTTGCAAAAAATGAAATAGCCTTAAACCACCTCAGAACCTATATGAAGATCCACTATAAAGGGTAACCATATCGGTTCATTGGTTAGCGAGATCCTTCGTTACAGACAAAAAAGTTTACTACTTTATATAATAGAATGACTTTGTTTGGTTAACATTTTTGAAAATTTAAATCTGCTCTAGACCAAAATTAAGTTTCCTTAAAGAATGTGGACCAAGTGCTTTAGCCTCTCATGGGATCTTAGGGGACAAACATATTACTTAAAGACATTAATCCACATATTATTTGGTTTATAGGATAAACAGTTTTTATATTCAAATCTTTCCCCCCCCCCCCAATATCCAATAAAAGAGACTTATTTAATTTACACCTATGACCCAATCCCTGTGACCCTGTGCAGATTCTAGAAAGAACTAACAGCTCTAATTCGCCCACAGGCCATAATTGTCATTTTAAACCTACAGAGCGGGTGTTCCTTCACTTACACAAAAAAAACTCTTCATCAAATTAGCTAATTTTAATCCTCATATAAAAGTAACAGGATGTGTGTCTGTCTGTTTGTTCCATCAACCTCCCAAGAGAAATCGTCGATAGAAAAAAAATTACTTCCTAACTTTATTTTTATTTTTAAATTTAAATTTACAAGTAAAGGTCCACCCCCCCCCCTTTTTTTCTCGTTCCTTCAAGTACCCTTGATGCCTCTAGGGATGTAGCTATTCACTCTCATTATTAAGTATCTTCTTCGATCTTTTTGCTATTTTTAATTTTGCGAATATGACAATCTGCGGATTCGATGGCACACCCTCAGAGCGCAAACCTTTTTAATCAGAACAAACTCATTTTTTCTCAGCTTTTAATTTACATTTCCGTATTATTTTGGCCTTTTTGTTTTCCGCAGTTTTTAATTGTTTAAATGAGTAGATGTTAATTGAATATCATTTTAAATCCTATATTACTCTAAGTAGTGAGCTCTTTTTGTCTAAAGATTGATATTGCAATAACCGATCTAAACTGATTGAATTCTCCATTTAAGGGTAGTTTCATATAGGTCCCAGGATGATTTTAGACTTTTTTATTTTTAGATTTTACTCACTGGAAGGTTTTAGGCTAAATTCAACCTATGAATACACAAACCCAAAAAATAATAATAAAAAGGAATACATGTCTATAAAGGTCAATTTGATCTTTAGTGATAATATAATTGACAATTTATCTTTATAATAAAGTAACAGGATGTGTGTTTGTCTATGTGTCTGTCTGTTTATTTGTACCAAAGGATCTCGCTAATCAATAAACTGTTCGAGTTCTCCTTAACAGGGTAGGTCCCGGGAAGGTTTATAACTATTTTGGGAGAGGGTACCACCACCACCCACCCAAAAGAAATCACAAAATATTTTTTTAAGTAGGGACTTGAACGCAATATATAAATGTTACTTAGAGACTTGAACGCAACATATAAATGTTACGTGCCACTAGAGGCCTCTAGGAGCAAAGCCGCTAGTATTAGATAAGATGATAAAAGAAACTTTCTCTTCCATATAGATAAAGTTATCCTTGTTAAAAATATAAGACTCGGCTAATATGAGCCAACCAAACAAGATCTTCAAATTTTATAAAAGCATCCTAAGTTTATAAGCCATGGGACGAGAGTATTTATAAAACTGTGTGTACCATTATAATATCTCTTCTCTCCCTGCTAACTTCTTTGCCTCCAACCTTTCCACCAGTCAAATATGATCACAATTGCACACTTTTTTCTTGCTGTTCTAATGAAAAACTGCCATTGAATTGTATATTTGTGACTAGCAGTAAAATTTGAAGCAAAATTTGTTTTTTTATCAGATAAAAATTATTCAAATACACCTCTTTTCAATGCTACTTTAAAGGGCGAATATAGGTTGAATATAATATGGGCTCAAAAAAACCGTGCAATTCCATAGATTATAAGTAACTTTAAGATATTGACATATCCAAATGTATAAGTCTGTTATAGCTTAAAACCTGAACATTCTCAGGATAAATTTATGTAATAAGTGTGGTTCCCTAAGAACTCCAAACACCCTAGCATCACACAAGGCTTCGGTTTAAGGTTGAATTAAAAAGCTTTCGTTAAATGATAGTCGTAATAAAAGTGGAAACCAGTTATCAATGTATTTTTTTGTATTGTGGATTGTTTCTTCCTTGACAATATTCCCCAACAAAGTGTAAAGTATATGAATTTTATTTAAAAAAAAACCTTTACAGGAGAAATTTTATTTCATGTAAGTATGAAAATTATATGGTAATTGTTATAATTAATTTAAAGAGGACAAAAATAATAGGTGAATAGTGTTTTTTTTTCTTATATTTTTTTCTGGAGAAAATCTGGCGATCGGTGCGTTTGTGTGTGTGTGTTGAAAAATGCGTACTAGGGTAATTATATCATCAAGAATTAATCATTGATCTTTATACAGAAAAAAAAACTTTAAAACGTATTATTTACCCTAGTTGCTACTCCGGACGCAAATTGACGCAAATTATTTTATGCTTTTTAAAAAATCAATAAAATAGTATATAATATAAAAAAAATAAACACTTTAATTATCAATTAAGATGCATGCCAATGTAATAATCTATTAAACTTAAGAAAACTAGTCAAAAAAAGTCTTGTAAAGGGGTAAAATAAACGATTTTGTTGACTTTCTCATTTATCATATGTTGAAGTAAAAGCAAAAATTGCAAAATCTACTTAAGGATTTTTTTGATTTTTTAAATTTAACATAGATATTTTAAAAGTATGTAATGGCACCTTTCATATAAGCTCATATCATATTGAAACTATATTCGCCCTTTAACGTTTAAATGGTTTATAAATAATCAATAGTAAAAGAGTTTTTACTGCTAAACACGATTTTAAAATATACTAATACATAAACCCAGTTTTTGTGCAGTAACTAAGTATTTTGAACTTATATAAAGTGACCACAAAAAAATGAAATAGCAACAATTCAAATTTTGGCAGTTTCCCTCTCATATCGAATGGGCCACACTAAAACATTTTGAAGAAAAAAACTTAATTTTTATTCTAATTTACTTCAAGTTAGATTAAGTACAGGTCAGTAGACTTAAAGGCACTTACAGGAAGTATCACATAGGTCCTTGCAGGGTCACAGAAGGGATATAATTATATATCAAAAGTAAAATAAAGTTTAAAATATACAAAATTTAGTGCAATAAGTAGCGCATCAGGAACAATAGACAAGACACATATGACTTTCAGTCGAAATAGATATATATATATTTTAATTTACTTAAAAGCAGTAAAGAAGCACTATACATACCAATGTTGTTTTTTATTGAATATACCTAACGGTAATGGGAATCTACATACACAGCCAAATTTCATTTTGTTAATCATTATAAATTCTATCTATCTATAAAGTGTACCTAACTATCAAAGCCTATCTATCTATCTATATATATTTATCCTTTGTAAGTGGTTTTTACATGAATGTTTAGCTTATTTGTTGTGACATGAGCTTACTAAATTCAGGGATATATATAATATTCTTTTTCTCGTATTCATTCGAATCCGGTGGATAGGAACCGGTTCTCATCCATATGAAAAAACTATGTCTAGCATCGTATTATATCCAGCTTTCTACGAATATAAAAATGTACAATCATAAGATTAAAACCAGTTTTTTTTAGCCGGTGCCTTCGGCACCTCGGGGCTAAAAAAACTTGTTTTTATCTCATAATTGTACATTCTATATCCGCGGAAAGCCGTTTATAATACGATGCGAGAAATAACTATTATGTCTCTCCATTATACTTAATTCAAAATGTTTGTGATGTCTTTAAATCTAATTGTAAAAAAATTAGAAAAATAGATTATTTTCCAGTATAGCTTGGAAACCGATTAATATCCGCTGAATTAGAAACGATTCTGAGCCACACTGAAAAAATATGTATTATTATTATGATATAAGTTTTGCATATCATATATTCAGGACAGTTTAGATTTAGTATAACAGGGTGATTTTTTGGGAATTTGGTGGTTGATACATCAGCATACCCCATAAGAGCTATATGTGCAAAAGAAAAAATTCACTATCCCACACAGAAAAAAAATAATTTGAAGTAATATATACCCCTATAAGTAAGGTCATACTGAAGAAATAAATAAGAATATGGATAGTATGTATAAAGTTTGTATAATATATCAGAAATTATGGAATAGTTTTAATATTAGTTTTCTTGGTAAAATAATATTTATTTCAGCTTTCCGCATTTATTAAAATGAATAATAATCATATTAAAAACAGTAAACGATATTCGTGGACAATATTCTGTAATAAGATTCTATACAAGATTTTTCATTATGGCTGAGAACCGGTTTTTTCCCAGCGAATATTAATCGGTTTAGTACCAATACAGGGAAAGGAATTATGCCCTGAAACGGTTATTTAACAAAATAGTAATAATATAGGTTTGGTTAGGTCGAGTGCGGTTCTGTATGGTTTAAGATAAAGAGTGTACAAAAAAATGTGTAGATTTTTAAAATTCAAATTGCGCGGCTTGTGTTAATGGAAGAAAAGCGTTACGCATACCTTTAGAACTGCTATAAGGTCTATTTTTGGGAAATAAAAAAAAAACCTTTGACTAGATGCTTGGGTACTATTCGTTTTGGGGAGGAACCCCTTGAACTTTGGGAACCAATTTTATATCTGATGATAAATACAAAATTCAGCAAACCTAAAAACAATTTAACTATTCCTCAACCCGTGTAAATCTTAGCATATATTATGGATAAGAAAGAATTCATGTATAGAGGATTCAATACAATCTAAAAAGACTTCTTTGACCAAAAGCTTACAAATGGAACACGATTCAGACATCTTATAGTTGTTGCACAGGGATCTAGGGATGTTTTTAAAAAGAGAAGAACAAAAATCTGTATATTTTTTTTTGTTTCTTCGCCCATTATTCAATACCAGTGTTAACAGACTAGGGTTAACAATCCGTCCAATTTTTGGACCGGATTCGGATTCTTACAAAAATCCGCCCAAAAATGAAATGGATTAATCTGTGGATTCCGGATTCTTTTTTTTTTTGACGGATTCCGGATTTTCGGATTGCGGATTCTAGTAATATTTTAAAACGCCTTTTTAAAAATAAATTAAGGGGAATAAATTTTATCGGGTACTTCACTGGGAAGAATCTAAAGTTGCGTTTTTTTTCATATTTTCACAGTAGCTTATTTCTAGACCATACAGGGGCCATTTTCTGTTAACCCTTACTCAACCTAATCTAACTTTCCTAAAAACTAAAATATATGTATATTTGGACCAAAAAAACTCAAGACGCTAATTGTAGCCTAACAATTAACAATCCGAATCCGCTATCAAAATCGTCCAAAAATTGAATGGATTCCGGATTCGGATTGCCAAACCTAATTTCAACCTTTTAATTATTGTAGACAAAACGATACTTTTTTGTATTAACCAGCAACGCCACATGTATCTATGGAAGGGAAATGACATTTCTCGTATTCATTCGAATCCGGTGGATAGGAACCGGTTCTCATCCATACGAAAAAACTATGTCTAGCATCGTATTATATCCAGTTTTCTACGAATATAGAAATGTACAATCATAAGATTAAAACCAGTTTTTTTAGCCCCGAGGAGCCGTTCATAATACGATGCGAGAAATAACTATTAAATATTCCAAGCATAAAGTCTAATTGACTTAATAGCCTAAAAGCCTTCGCGGGACAGATACGTAGCACCTTGAATGGAGAACTCAATCGGTTAATTGATCTGATTTTTGAAATACTGTTTTCTAGGACAACAAAGTATAATGCTAAATAAGCGAAGCATCTCTATAATCAAGTGCTAAAAATGTTAGTATATCCTTAAACATTATCTTGTTTTTAAGCAGTTTTTCAACAAATTTTTTTTCAATTTTGTGTTGACTTTTAAAAATTTGTATTCTGATTACTTATTTGCTGTAAAAAAATTTAAATTGAAAAAAAAATAGTTTCCATGTGAATAACGCCCAAAAACGAATAAATAATTTTCGAAAAAAGAAGGTTTAGTGATTTTCAACAACATCGACTTTAACCTATATAAAATTTATTTTTTGTTATAAAATGGAGGGGGTGTAGGTATCTTTTTTTTCGAACCTTTCAGCCAAATAGACTAAAACCTGCCCTGGACAGTGGACACTACTAAACTTCCCTAAAAATTGTGGAATGGTAGCCGTTTAAGATATCTTAATGGATATAGATAAACACATATATAGAGTGTTAAAAAGAATAGCCAAAACAAAACTTTTTACTTAATTTGGTTTAATAATTTCAATTACAATAGTGTTATTTTTTAACTAAAGTTATTTTGTTGGGCTTCGAACCCTCACTTAGGAAAATTTCTATATAAGATGATCTTGAAGATCAGTACTATAGTAATCTGCATTTTAAAAATCATTAAAATCCGTCAAATAACAACGGAGATATTTAGAATTTTAAAAATATCTAAGTAAGCGAAGCTAAATTCTATAGAACATGTATTGCGTTCTATAAATGGAAAAATAATAGAAAAGCTATATACACTATAACTTGAAACACAAAATTTGATTGCCCCCTGTGAGGTTTGAACTCACGACCCCTGGTTTACGAGACCAGTGCTCTACCACTGAGCTAAAGGGGCTAGTTGTATAAGAGAGAAAAATTTAGAATTATACAAATCCACAGTGAATATTAAGTAAATTCTGAAAATTGTGTATCTGTTAAAAACAATAAAATTGGGCATACGTCCAATTAATACTAGCGCAGTTGCTCTATAAATAGTATTTCTGTATGTCAATAAGTATCCGCGTTCAAAAACGTGTTGCTCCAGGTGAGGCTCGAACTCACAACCCCGGCATAACTCTTTGTACTGTCTATAAGTACCGTGCGCTAACCGATTGCGCCACTGGAGCCAATTGATGGTCAATGCTAATATTTCATGTGTAATTAAAATAGGTAAATTCCAAAAACCTCCCTTAAAACGATGACATAAATTTAACAAGTTTTAACTTTCCTTGAACTATTTTAATTTTTTAAAAAAGGTTATTAAATATTCTGATTATTGAATCTGGTTTGAACTTTCAATTATTTGTTATTTATTAGTTGTAATTTACGCAAAATTGTATTATACAAACTTGTTTTTTCATTAAAAAATATATAATAATCAATTAATATAAATAAAAGATATTAATTCTTTGGTAAATTACAGTCCATAGCAATAATTTAACTGTATAAACGATAATAAAATAGAAAACCAGAAAAAATCACTAACATTTCAGAACTTGTATAAGTATTTGAAATGATATCTACAAAATAGAGACGCCATAATTTAGAGTTCATTCACGAAACCTCCGTGGTCTTTTAGTCGTATCAGTATTTTGTGGATAGAGAAATTTAAGTTTTCGATATTTTACTTTTGCTCGTAACAATATGTTTACGTAATATTGTCATCTAATAATAAATCAACTAATAAAAAACAAACATTTTGAATTAATATATTTCTGGAAAACATATAGAAATTGTATTCTTATATATACTTCCAGTATTTTTAACCACATATAATAAAAACATTAAACTTGCTGGTAAAATTAATTAATGCTTGTAAATAGCAAACATTTTAAAGTTTGAGCTAGACATTTTAGATTCTTGTAATTCTAACTCATCTCTCAACTGGGGATGTAGCTCAGTGGTAGAGCGTCTGATTCGCATTTAGAAGGCCTCGGGTTCGATCCCCGACATCTCCAAATTACCTTTTAGTCTTATTCGACATTTATTTTGTCTTTTTAGTGTTCTGTAAATTAAAAGTAAAATAAAAGAACAATTATTTTCAACCGACTATATATTTAATGCAAAAAAAAAAAAAAGTTATTGGGCTCGTCCGGGAATTGAACCCGGGACCTCGCGCACCCGAAGCGCGAATCATACCCCTAGACCAACGAGCCGCTATACATAAATAGCAAAAATTATATTATAGCACACAATTAGTGTTAGTTACTTGGCAATTTGATAAAATAATTCTAACCTAACTTCTACTTAAATCTAATTTAAACTAAGAGAAAATTTATATGTAAAATTTAATGTAAGAAAAATATGTATATTTACAATATCATGTAATTTACTATTTTTGAAGTTGGCTCTTTAGATGAAAGAATCTTAAATTCAGACGAAAGAAAATTTACCATTTTGTATTATAAAACTATATTTAATTCACCCCTAGCCTCTGGAAAAAGCTTAAAACCACTCTAAGACATTTATGATTGAGCCTCCCTGAAAATAATGACCAATTCGGAACCATATTTTCGGAGATCTTAAGCTTCAAACAAAAATCCTCACTATTTTATATCATAGCTAGTTGCTTCGGTCCTAGCCTCTGGTGGAGGGCGGCCAGGATCAGAAAAATAGCCTGAAACCTCCCGTTGTCATATATAACGTCGGATCCTCTGAAAGTACAATCTATTTGGAACTTCATATTAAATAAGTTAAAATTAAAAAGTAATTTCGCAGCCGGTAGGATTCGAACCTACGCTCCCAGAGGGAATCTGATTTCGAGTCAGACGCCTTAACCACTCGGCCACGACTGCTGATGCGAATACGATGAGATTTTATCTTTGTAGCTAAAATAGCAATCTTTTACTGAAATAGCACCGTATTTAAATTGTTAAGTCAATTTTTCAAGATTTTAATTGTGTAGAATGAAAATTGTTGTTGATTGTAGAATACAGACTTATCAAAATTCAATTATTGATCTCTCATTTTAATTTAGTAAGGTTATTTACTTCAAGAACATATATTTGTAATGAATGAAAATAGCAAAGTTTGAAGAGAAATAGTATATAATCGTCCATTTTTTTTCATATTTGATTCTTTAAACCGCTACTCTCGCATTTTTCTGTCTGAAACAATAAATCTACAAAATGCACATACCCCTAAAATCACGGAGGTTTGGTGAGCACTATCTTTTAATTTTGGAGGTTCCGTGATTTCATATTCAGGGATCAATATTAAATATATTTGTAGATTTTTCTTTAAAGATAAATTTTATACACCAAATTTAATTTAGAAAATGTTAAAACACTAATATTTTAAATGATTGCTAATAAGAAATTGGTTTAATAGCAGTTTTTCACGACACTTGAGATTTTTTTAGGTGGGGATTTGAACATCACGAAACCTCCGTATCCAATTTTGGAGAAAAATTACCTAAAATATTAAAAATAACTATAAAAATTACAAATAAAATTTGATTTTAATTAATTAAGAATAAAGATTAGCGTGATGCGGTCGTAAAAATGTGGAACGCTTCACGATTTTGCGTGTCATCCTTGCGCAGGGGCCATGCTAATCTTCTCTGTATCGTTCCAATTTTAGTATATGTACTGCCGAAGCAAGTACATTGTGGTGTGAAAAATAGACCTACTTAAAAGTAGTAGCTTGCTTTGCTCTTATTTCATGAAATATTTCAATTTTAGATTATCAAACCAATTTGTATCATATAAATAATTTACATTAATGATTGCAGAAGTAAATCCTTATAGAAAGGTTTTATGCAATTTTACACGATCCTATCTAACATATACAATTGCAATAATTGTATAATGTGTATAAGTGTACATTTGTGAAATACCTCAAATCTGCAACTCCAATACTTTTTAAACTTAATTCTGACTATACTGAGGTTAATAACTTTAGAAGTTTTTAATCTTAAAAATCTTTTTAAAAATTCACGTAAAATTGGGAAAAAGGTAAGTTTGAGCACCTCTTTATGTGTTTAATGTGGCAGAGTTTTGTATTGACTGGGACATATATATTGTCTGAGCTGTGGTACAATTGACAAATGGTAGAAAATTTTGCGCGGGTTTTGCGAATTATCCGTCGATTTGTTTGTAATGAAAATATAAATGAGTCACACATACAGTTGTAATCTACAATATGCTTTAGAATATATAATCATCAAGCTCTTTATAAAATCTGACAATTTACTATAAAATTGTAATCGTTTTCCACATATAGGCTTGCAAATATTTGGAAAATATTTTATAAATAAAGTATAATAGTCAACAGGACGCTTTTAATCATATATAAATGGCATAACGAAGTATTGCAAGAAGTAAATTTTGACAAGCATAGATAAGAGGTTTCATTTTCAAATAAAACAAAATATTGCAACAGTAATTGCAATAAAGAAAATGTATATAAATAAAGCATGCCTGCCTCCCATTCTAACAAGGGGGTGTGGCCTAATGGATAAGGCTTCAGGCTTCTGATCTGACGGTTGCAGGTTCGACCCCTGCCACCCCTGATAACTTTTTAATAGCAAAAAAGCTAAAATTTCTAAATTGTTCAGAAAAATATCTAAAAACGAGTAAAGGTTCCGTGATTATTTTAGCAAAGAACTTTATATGGACTAAAAAAAGTCTTAATTTTATTAGGCAGGCTCCAGGGGCATTCGAATCTAAAACAGGTGGTAATAGGTTCGAGTCCTTTCATAAAATGATTCGTTCTTTATATCAACAAGTTATCTTTTTTATTTGTTAACAAAATACTAGATAAAAAAAATATTTTTAAGAACTGAACTTTTGAGTGTACACGCGCTGTTAATGCCGCGTTGTATGTTTTACAATATTCACAACAATAATTCATTTTAGGAAAATATAGGTTATTGATTAATTTTGATAAACAAGGTCAAGGATGACAGCAATAGTAAAGGAGAGCTGTAGCATTATAAAAAGAGTTATGGGTACCAGTTATAGAGAAGGCGCAAACTTAGTATAATCTGAGAATCTAAAGGGAATGTTACATGAAATGCAATAGAATTTAAATTTTGTGAAACCATAATTTTTTCTGTTTTATAATATTAAAACCACTTTTAAAGGCATATATATATATATATATACCTATTCTAAAGAGTTTTAGGTTTTCTTCAATTCATTTTTATAGATATCAAGACTGAAAAGCACTCTTTTGATGAATCTATGGAAATTTTAAGAAGATTTATTTTCACTGACCTATAAATTGATAATGTAAAAATGCATTCTTGTGTGTGATTTTATGTATACCTTACTCGTTTACTGAAACTGTCACATTTTTGTTTATTTCAAAGACTATGTATAATTCACATAGGTATTTGTATTAAGATATTATATATATATAATGTCTTTTTATATAAAATCAGGTACGTATCTTAATAAGTAAGACTATGAACCTTGAATTTGTGTACATTCCCAATGTGACGATAAACACATTTGCTCCCTTTTCTTTAGATCAAATTAATTGTTGAAAAGTTTGGACACTAGTTGATAATTATATTTATACAGTGTCTTTTTTTCAGAATGGAATTTTCCGAAACTATTATGAGAAAATGATAAAATGAACTGTTATAAAATAGAATATTATTAAATTAAATTTATTGTTTTACTCAACCTATACTCCAGGTTTCAATACAAACATTAATAAAGTATATTTTGTTATACTATATAAACTTTAAAAGAATTTATTATTTCTTATTTTTCAAAGACTAGGTATAGGTGTTTGGTTTGTTTCATAATATCTCGTTAGCCTATGGACTTTTAAGAGAATCTTAAATATTTCCTAGGCAGGGTAAATCTGTTTAGTGAGATGATTGGTCAATTAACCCTACTCGACAAAGGCTCGTAAACTTGTTAAATTCAAACAAAGATAGTACCTATGTTGTTTTTAAATGTATAATAGAGATCTTCCACGGATGGGACTGACCCTTAAAGGCTTAAAGTGTATGCATTTAAAGCATTAGTTCCATGATCTGTATTGCAGGAATTTGATGTAACAAAGATAACATTTAAGTTAGTGTTTTAGAGAAAAATAAGCCTTTTACTAGTTTTTGTGATCAAAAGAATATTTATATCTAGGTATCCTACAAACATTATAAAATAAAAGAATTTTTTTTATTATATATTTTTCTATCCCTGTATCTATAAGAGTTTTGTATTAAATTTTGGTGAATCAAGGATGGTGCTGTTAGTTGTTGAGCGAGGGCTGGTCTTCATATTGGCAACTGTTGCACTACTTCTGGCCATTGTTTCTTTCAGAGGACTTGTCAATCTTCAGGAAATATACTTAAACAAATACTTCTCATAGCAAATATAAAGTATTAACCTTATTCTCTTTTTTAAAATAATTATTTAAACAAATCAATTTTCTTATTGCTATTTCTTCAAAAATCCAGTTTTGTTAATGGTAAAATTTACTTATTATATTGATTATAATAGCTTAAATGTTGAAGTGTTTTACAACAATAGCAATTTAGAGTACTGTATTTGCTTCTCCTAGTCATAAGCTAGGTGTTTCCTGGCAGCACCCCCTAATAAACATTATTATTGTTACTTATTTCCAGAAAGATTAGGTAATACAGGCGTTGGGGCAATTAAATGGCTATAGGCCTCACTGGCATTTAGATTTTAAGTATAATAAAAATAAAGGACCCCATGTCGGAAATTGGTCTGATAGACCAGCTCTCCTTGTTATTGGGTCTTCACGAGGAATCTCACGTGATCGTTGTGAGCACGACCAACTACTCAACTAATGTTCACATGTTCACCTTTCAGAAGAGACTGAAGGACGGCGCCTTTTTCCTAAGTGAAGAGAACGTGGTGCACATGCCTGATTCCCTGTTAGTTCCCCATATGCCGGATATTCACCATCAGGCGGCCAAACTTCAAAACAGGTATCTTTATAGTTTTCGAAAAGGGGGAGAAAAGAATTATTGTGAAAATCTTGTAGTACAAGTAACATTTTACCCTCTCTGTTTTGGCAGCGTTGGGGAAAATATGATTTATCTATATGATACATGAAATAAACTTATATATTTAAATTAGGTAGGTATATAATATTATTTCAGAATACCAAGGACCAATGGCCTTCAACTGTATATTTTGTCGGTCTGCCTGTTTGATTGTACTTGCTAATTCAACTTATATTTATTTTTGTGCTTTTGGATGTTGTCATTCATTTTTATTATTAAGATGTGAAGAAGTATTAGATGCGTGTAACAGTGTGGTTCCATTTACAGCTAAAAAAGCGAATATTCCCCTGGTTCTTGGCCTACCTCCACTCTCCTACATCCCAAAGAAAGAGGCAAAACTATTAGTATCAGGTTGGTGCTTAACTTACATAAGCTTTATTGGTCTCCAACTTTTTTATCAACAAAAACACGTTTTTTTAGATACTGTGTGTTTTAAGTAGAAGTAGCTTATTGATGAGATTTCAAATATTTCCCCAAATCTTTGGTGTTTACGGTAAATTTTCAAAAGTCTTCTGGATAATAGTATCAACTGATGTTTTCATAACACCCCTGTCGCTATCTATTTTAATTATGCTTACTAACTAACACCCTAAGGTTTTTTTCTTTTTTTTTGACATGATTGTCCTTGTTCATCAGGTTTACACACGTGTTTGAGTGCCTCAGATTACGATTACAACAAGGATGGATCTATTGGAGTATTATCTGAACACAAACATAATGTCATGCAGTGGTTCGCTCTTGCTTTGTTGGGCAAAGGACTTCCATTTCGCCGACCCAAGGAATTTATCATATTTATTGTATCAATAGAGTTCTGAATTTTTATATATTGCCAATCTGAAAGAAATATAGATTAAGGGTGACAACATTATAAGAATTTAGCTGTTTAGTTCCTTTTTAAAATTAAAACTTTGTATTGTTGCTGTTAAGAAAAATAATATTATTTGATTAAAAATAATTACCTTTAGATTATACCGTATCGTGCTATGAATCAACTTACTTAATATGATAAAGATTGTATGTACAGGATACTCCTTTGATAGCTGAGACAGACGATGAAAATTTGTACATAACGTACGCGACAGCTGATGTGACCAGAATACAAAATTCTAGTATCACAATGCATCAGGAAATTAAAGATACATATTAATAACGTAAATTCTTCAGTTCAAAAGAGGAGAAAAATTTTAAACTAATTTCCTTGTGATGTAACACACATGCTGATGAAATTTTTAAAAATAACCAAAAAAGCGAATCTCTCAAATCAGACGGTGGGAGAAACGAACATAGATACTTGCAGAGTGTCAGAACTTAAGCAGAATATTAATTTATATTAGTCTTTACTTTAACCAAAATTATATATTATTTTGCCGCCGTTTCTAGACAGTTCCGTATTGTTCCATATTAGAACAATTGCCATACCAAATTTTAAAGTTCTACTTCTGTTTTGGGACTTTATTAAAGAGATGCTTTGCCTATCATATTGTACCATGTTGTTATCCGACAACTTTAAAATGTCTAAATTGACAATAAGAGCTATCCGTTCTGGACGTACAATCGACCCTAATTGTAGAAAAGCTCAGAAACCTTGAAAACATCAAATAACTTTTTATTTCTATATTTTAATGTGTACTCTAAATTGGCAGAAAGTGTCTGTGTTCGGCGAAGCATGGGACCTAGTTACTGTTAAAATTCCTGGACTGGGCGTTTTTTCTTCCCGCCAAATGGTGTTCACAGGCGGGGACCTTTCCAAGGAGGTCATCGACTCACCTTGCGTCAACCCAGTTGTGGACAGATGGTGGGATTTCAAAGGTCATAACTACCACATCAAGGGCATTAAAAAATCTGTCGAAGAAATCAAGGAGAAAAACGGTCCGTTTGCCGGGAAAAAAGTAGCAAGACCGGTGGCTAATTTTGATGATTGTCATGCTGTTGTGCAAAACTATGTGCGCCGGAATCTGGGCAAAGAATATGATTTTATTATCAAAGATCTGAAAAAGCGCAAGGTGTATGTTCGAGGCAATATTTTTATTAAATGCTCTGAGCGCGGTCTTACAGATCCTTACAAAGGAGGCAGTGTGAAAATGAAGCAGTTTATGGATTCGCTGAAGCATGCCTGCAAAGTGCCCAACACGGAGCAGCCCTACGCCTGCGTTGACATGATGGTGATGGGCGTCTTTATGGAGAACATATTTGGGCTTCACAAGAGCTCTGTGCTGTATACTGTTCACAAGGTGGAGGAAACACGCATGACTGGAGACTGGCAGGTTACAGCGGCCCTGGCTGTTTATCAGAATGGGCTTGTTAGCTACTAGAAAGCATGGCTTTGATGACGTTAAGATGTCCGCTAAATGTCTAGAGGTTATTATGATTGAGTCTATGCCAAATTGCGACATAATAAAGACGTTAATAAAGGAACCTTATAGAAATACAGCTTTTTCATAGTTGGGAATTTGAGGAAAAGGTCGATCATTAAAAAATTGGTTGTCTTATTGGTGTTATTTAGATTTAAAAACAAGAATTATTGGCGAATAAACATTTTTCCTCTTATCTAGTCTGTTCTATTTTACAAGGGTAGGTATGAAATCTATATCTGATTAATTCTTTATATATGTAAAAAAAATTGTTTAAACAACATTAATCATTATACCGATACATTATTTTATCATACAATCATAATATATTGGTATATGTTTTAAGTGGTATTTATTTTTTGCACCTAATAAGTTTCTAATATGTAACGACTTTTAAAGTAATACTTTTTCTTTTCTTAAAGCTAAATTATACTTTTTTGTACTAAATTATATATTTAAATATTATTTTGACAATCATGATTATTTCACTTTAATTGTGAGCAGGTTTCTAGCATTTTCAGCTAGAATTATTATTTATGTAACTTTTGCTGAACATTTGCCATTCCAGTTTTTATTTGCCATCCGGTGATTTTTTTTGGTTTTTTTACATTCCTTTGTTTTTATTTACAAAAATTACATTATTGTATATTTTCATTTTTTGTTATTTGTTATATCTATTTTATGAGATGGTGGGGCGGTTATCTTACAATTTTAATTCGTTTGATGAAATGACACTTAAAATGTTTTGTTTCAATCAATATTCATTTTAATGGACATAGAGGGCCAATAATCTCCTTTTTAGCATTATCAGAAATTTTTAAGTAGGTTATTGTCATCAAATGTTCTTAGTCTTATTTATCCCTACTCATAATATACTAAATTCACTGTAAATATACATTTTTACATAATGTTTTGTTTAAACTTTCTTAAAACAAATTATAAGATCATACCTCGACAAATATGATTTCATTGTAAAAAAAAATTATTATTTGTTATTTATGGCTATTAAAATTCATTCTGATTGTGTCATTGAATATTTGTGATAAAAATATTAAGTCATTTTAATTACATATGTATTGTATAATTACATGTACTGTAAATCTAACTCAAGATAATTATTCTTAATTAACAAAATTATCTCTTTAGACAATAATAATAAAATGAGAAGAACTTAATACTTGCTACATTATTAAAGGTATGCTTCACTTTTGAGTTGCATAGATGATCTACAGTAAATTAGTTTATGTCCAATGTCCATACGTCTGTTAGAAAAAAAGTAAACTCAAGAAAAATTATACGCGTAATATTTTCACAAAAAATAATTCCAAATCGATTATTTCCGCTGGATTATAACCGGTTTAAAGCCATACTGAAAAATCATGTACCATATTATAGACAGTTTTCCACGAATGATAGAGTATAAATGTAAAGCGTTATTTTAGCTTTGTTGGTCTCTAGAGACCGTAGTCCCAAGCCAATTTTTTCATTTCAATATCCGCGGTTAGATGTCTATAATACGATGTGATAAATAACTATTTTTAAATAAGTTAAACAAATACTTTCTTTATAAATCCAATTAAATAACTTGTATTTTTTCGACTAGGTGGCCTTAAACGTATAAAAATGGATGACCCCCATCATGATATGGATTTAGTACAGCTTGAAGAGGTAAGCTGTTTATTTATTAATTTATTCTTATGAAAATGTCTTTTACTTTAAACAAAAATTCATTTAGAAATATATTTCGGAAATTTTTCGCCGTCTGAAGTAAAGAAATTGAAATTAAGTTTTTGGCCAGTTTTACGTGATGTAGACATATCATATACTTTGAAATTTTAAAACTTTTTTTATAAAAAGTAAAGCAAATACCTTCTGAAAGTTCTAACAATGTATAGTTAACAGTCCAAGGCATTTCTCTCTGTTTGTAAATGGTGTTCTTTGCTTGTTTTAAATTAACAACTACTTTTTGACTATAAACTACCTATGAATTTAAATATGTGTCATCTAGGTAGGTAAAGAAAAACTGTTCCAAATTTTTTTCCTTCAAAATTATATCTGTTTTCCTAGGCTAAATATTTATTTAATTCAATTTAGGTGAGTACGATAATTGTTGGTGACCAGGAAGATCTTAATGGAGGCGATGATGATATCGAGGAGCTAGAGGCTGGTGGGCAGGATCATCTGGGTGGAGGACAGATTAAGAAAGGACCAAAGATACCTCTGGATCATGCGTGCAAGGCAGGACACCCAACAACATAAGTTATCAAAGAAATTGAAAAATACTTTATTTTAAGCATGGATCTTAATAGTACCCGAAGTTTTTGAATAAGATAACGGGGTTATAAAAACTTTGGGTATCAGTGAAACTTTAAAGTCCAATTTTCCCTCCCTCCCTGATTTTTAGTCAGTTATCTTACATTTAAATATTTGTTGGCCAAATAATTCGACCTCTACAAAAGGAAATTGTCCAATGATATTTCATTTTTTTTGTATAGTAAATCATACCATTTTAAATTATACTAAATCGGCTTGTTCATCCTCTTTTATTTTTGTATATTGATGTTTACTTATGTTGTTGGTTGAATTGGACAGGTTTGTGGGGCTCCAGCTTCTGCTTATCTTCATTATGGAGCTATTGTTTGTTATTCTTGCAGGTAGGATAACAGTTTACTTCTCTTCTATACCTTAAATATATATCTTGTTATTTTCTTACTATTTTATTGTTATTACAGACATAAAAAGTTTTTTTATTGGTCAAGAAACCGTAATAGGCAAATAGTTAAATGTTTCCCAGTATGGCTTCAAAACTTATTAAAATCTAGATCTGAACCGGATCTCGGCAAAATTGAAAAATCATGTATGCCATCTCATTACACACAATTTTCTATGAAAATTAAAATAATATTCCTAATAGTTTTGTTAGCTCGGAGCTAACCAAACCGGTTTAATCTTGTAATTTTTCATTTTAATATCCGCAGGAAACTGTTTGTGAAACGATGCGATAAATAACTTATCAAATTTTATTTTTAGAGCTTTCTTTCGGCGAGCCATCCGAAAACATTTTGTTTGTCGAGCCGGGGATTATTCTTGTATAATGGAGGGAACTAGGAGTAACAGATGTAGGGGCTGTAGATATCAAAAATGTTTGCAGGTATATTATTTTCAAAAAGTGGAGCTTTTTTACATTTATGGATAGTTTGTCTACATTGGATAGCTTTTATCGTTGATTAAGACATGTGAGAATTGTTCTTTTGATACCTATCAGACTTCACATTTACATGATTTTAGAATATTGATTCCTAGGTTAATTGGGTAATTGTATAGTGTTTTAAACAAAACATCTCTACAAATAAGTTTTGAAATATAAGTATTTCCATATAAAACATTACCTAACTAGGCAATTTTGGGATATATATTAAAACGGAATCTTCGTTCATACAAAAATAATAATACCGTGTAACTTTATGTTTGTAAAAAAATAACTAAGTGTTATCTTATCATAGGGTAAAATTTTTTAAAAACAACATCTTTGGGCTATCATGTTGTGTCAAATTCCTTGATTTCTCCTATTATGGTGCGAATCCTCTAGAGGCTTTGGGCGAAAGCTAATAGTTTTTAATTGAAAAGGATAGACATATCCAGAAATGTATTCATTGTTAGAGCAGCAAAATTCTGGAATGATCTTCCTGTTCATGTGAAAAAGGCCGTGACTTTATCTACATTCAAGAAAAGACTTGATAGTCATATTCAGACTTTGGCCTACTTATTTAGACCTTTTACTATGACCCAACTTGGGTTCTTAAGAGTATACTAACAATAAACAATACCTGAAAATTTAGGTTGGTATGAAACCAGAAATGGTGGATGCCATGCTGAAGAGAAACCCTGATGGGGGTAAGAGAAGACGTAAGACTGAACAATCTCTAAGTAAAGTCAACACTCAACCTGTTTTTTCAAGGTAATCTATAATACAAAGTAGAATGATGTCTGTCCGTCCGTCCCTTAAGATCTCGGTAACCACTGAACTGTTCGAAATCTACTCTTCAGGGTATATACCTATTGGTCCTGTGGTGGTTTTAAGCTATTTTCTTGGGGGGTGGGAAACCCTTAACCCCTCCAAAAATGAAAATTCCCCCCCCCCCCAAAAAAAAATGTTTTCAATAAACCTCGTTTTAGTTGTCCCGTTCAATGAACAGCACATATTACTATCCTAATATTATATGGTTTTTCGCGGATATTGAAATAAAATACAGTAAAAGTGTTTTTATCATTCTCAGAACCAGTCAGTGGTTAGCGTGAAGTGAATTGAATTCGTATTTCTACCATATTGTTATCCATTTATATAGAGTTGTGTTGGACCCAGTGTTGATGAATTCTCGGACCGAACTACCTGACCAGTCCCAGGGAGACGTGGAGGGGGAATGCCAAAAGTTTCTAGTTTTCAATAAATCAACACAGGAATGCTATTTCAAATAATCCCATATATACAATAAAACATCTCTTTGATTCCAAGGCATTTAACTAAATTTGTCTGTGGAAAAAATGCATATTTGGATTTTTTAAGGAAACAAATGTTATGAATATGCGTTTAATGTCTTTTAACACTCAAACAGTATTCTATCAAGCTTAGGGCCTCTTACAGTGCCTGTACGCCAGTTTGTTGTTACTTGTTAATGGGCGAAATAAAAGGCCAAAACAAGGAAATGGGTTTCATTTCTACTTGGGTTAAGTAGGTTAAATCTAACGATTTCGATGAGAAATAAACAAGGCTATCATTAAAAAGTTTTAAAAATACCTTTATAAAATTGGGAATTTGAACATGCATCCTTGAAATTTAGTCGTTTGAGCCAATCACAATAATCAGCATAAATGAGACTGGTTCTGACAACCAACTGAATATTAATTCTTCCAATATGCCAACATCTAGGAAAGTAACATTATATTAGATAAATCTTAAGAGGATATGCACCCAAAGAGAGGGGGGACATTGGGCTGTTTATTACACTAGTCCCCAAAAATATAACATTTTTTAATAAGTGTCTAAAATGTTTCAACCTATTATTGTAGTCTATAGAAGGGGTAATTTTGTTTATCAGCATTGGGGATGTATTGTACATAAATTTATCGGCCATTGTCTTATCCCTGCAATGCCCACTGTATTTCTCAAATATCCAAAATTATAATATAATGGATAATTTTTAGGCAAATAGTATCAAATTCTGGAATAAATATACTTACAGCAGAAGATGATGATGTACAGGTATGGTATTTTTATTTGGAATTTAAAAAAGAATATTTAAGTTCATAAGCAGCGCAGCAATGTCAATCTTTCAGTATTTCAGATTATGATTTAGTATTGTACAGTTTTTTGTTGTTGGAAATATTATAATTAAGTCCGCCGTGCAACACTATAGAGTGTTCAAGGCTGCTATTTAGGATTTAATGCTGTTTTTTTTTGTTTTGATACCACTTACAAAAGAACATCAAGTATAATACTTATTTGGCCCATCAGTCTGTCGGTTATGCTACAAAATTCATTTATTTATTAATATGTAAATGTTTGCTAATTTTTTTTCTCGTATTCATTCGAATCCGGTGGATAGGAACCGGTTCTCATCTATACGAAAAAACTATGTCTAGCATCGTATTATATCCAGTTTTCTACGAATATAGAAATGTACAATCATATGATTAAAACTAGTTTTTTTAGCCGGTGCCTTCGGCACCACGGGGCTAAAAAAACTAGTTTTAATCTCATAATTGTACATTCTATATCCGCGGAAAGCCGTTTATAATACGATACGAGAAATAACTATTGTCGTATTCATTCGAATCCGGTGGATAGGAACCGGTTCTCATCCAAACGAAAAAACTATGTCTTGCATCGTATTATATCCAGCTTTCTACGAATATAAAATGTACAATCATAAGATTAAAATTGTACATTCTATATCCGCGAAAAGCTGTTTATAATTCGATACGAGAAATAACTTCTATCTTATTCTTATCTTTTTTTATGGCCAACGAACATCGGCTCTTTATCTTACTTTGTCCGATTTTTTACCCATGATTATTTGTTTTTTACTTTTAAATTATTGCCTCTCTACTTAAAAACCGGTTTTAGCTGAATTGATATTTTTTATAGGAAGAAGTTGTGGGTTATAATTCTGAGATAGTTTCTAGTGGCGGTAATATTCAAGATTCTGAAGACGAACAGGAAACAGTCAAACTATTCCATATATTTAATTTGACAATAATAACCTATTTCTGGACCCTGCTGGAGAAGAGGACTTAAACCCCATTAGGTTCTATTCCTACTGGGTAAAAGGTGGGGGGGGGGGGGGGGATTTGCACTTCGTAACACGAGATACCAGCAATTTTATTTTGGGTGGCGGAAAAACGGCGGGAGCGGTGAAAGAAAGCAAAAAGATTTTACCCAATTATCTCTAAAAGGGAGTAGCACCAAAAATAATTTTACTGGTAAGTTTTGTTACGAAACGACAGCCCCCCCCCCCCCCCCCTTCTCCTTACTCACCATAACATTTATTTAACATTAGCAATTAAGATATAAATGAATACACCTTTGTAACCGCATGTAATTTTTGAAGTATTTTCTAGGTACCTAAGAAATAAAATGAATATTAAGTTTGACTGTTTTATAAAGGAGGACAACCAAATGATGATTATTAGAGGAATTAATAGTCATTCTTCTATTGAGCTGGTAAGTAATTTTTTTTCTAAATGTGTTCTTTTTAACTAATTGATTCTTTTCATATTTTGGCAGTTTTCCTCAATGTTCGTTATATTATTACATTAAGTCAGATTAGGTTAGGTTATATTGGCTTCTGGCTAGTGCATAAGATAAAAATACCTCCTCAAAATTTCAATTTATTTTTATAATAAGGAGTGGGTTTAGTGCTTTATTTTGAAGGAAATCCCTTCTTATTTAGGTACCTACTAAAAATTTATTTTAAAAAAAAATGTCTGTTACAAAATTTATAATATTTAATCTCGATTAACATACGTATATAACAATAATGAACACTTTCTTTGACTGGCGGATAGATTAAAACAAAATATGCTTCATTTAGATAAAAAAATTTGTTTGTCATTTTCAACAAGGTATTGTTATAAAACTGTATATAATGTATGTAATTATTTTTTATCAGGACTTTAGCAGTTTGCCTTCGAGTAACCAGCCAAGAGTTGCAAATATTTTACAAAATATCGCTCCGAAATCAAGGAAAAGTTCTTTATTTTTTTATTTTAACTTCTGCATATTTGCATCAAAGTTCTGGCTTTACAATATAGCAAAAAAAAATACACTTTTCTTCATCTGAAAACCATTAATGTAAAATCTCTTCATTTTATTTCTAATGTTGGTTTATAAAACAAAAATATTTATTTCGTGCCTAGCCTCTAGGGGGTTCAAGAGTATAGCATAAAACCAATATACGTTTTTTATACATCTTCTATGAAAATTACAATCTAGGCTATCTTTTTCCAAGATTCTTAGCTTCAGACAAAAGAAAATAAAAAATGTTAAGCCATTTAATTTTGTTGTACTTTACCTACTTTTTGAGCAAAAAAAATAAATATAAAGTAACTGGATCAGGTCCACAGTGGCGCAGCGACCCAACGGTATTGTACCACAAGAATGGATCAGTAACATTGTGACAGACCATGAGGAGGTTGTTCAAACTTGTTCACATTCACCAGCGCAAAATCAGGAAATTAAAATCTAATTGTTTTATTGATCAGTTCATGATATATCAAATTGGAACAAGAATCACTAGATCATTTAGTACAAGTAACATCAATTGTTCAATATTAATAGACTTTTCACAGGCTTATAGAGCAGGGGGGCAGTAAAATAGCCTAAAACCATTTCTAGATTTGAATTATAGAAAATTAGCATAAAACCATCCGTGACCTACAAACATGGAGTGGAAAACTGCGTAGATATTATGGAGTCTTATTCTATAACAATTCTAAGCAGTCTAGAGTATTCCCAACAATCTTTAGGTAACAGAATTCATACACTGTTGAACGTAGAGCATAATGCCTTTTTTTCTTCAAAAAGTTTGTTAGTGGTAATATTTTGCGAAGAAAGTTATTATGATGATTTTAAAAAAAGATTAGATTTTAAATTATTTTCAGATAATTAGTGGGACCGTGGTTGAAAGTGTGGGAAGTGGTGAGGTGTTATCCCTACCATCTGAACTTGTTGTGTGCAGCCTCTCTGATACAGAGGTTGTTCAGGAGGAGATCATTGACACAGATTAGTTTCATCAGCTGTTTTTATTCTACACGCTACTTTTAAAGTAGCGCAAATGCCCCGTAATATTATGAGAACGTGAAATGTCGTCTACTTGTATTTTATAATCTTGATATTATATTTCACAAAAGGTTTAACCTCGAGATTGGGATTCTTAAAGTAGACTATAGATTTATCAGGGAGGCTGAAGACATTGGACTGTAAATCTTGATTGGATGGTTCAAATTAGACGTGTACAACTTTATAACCAATAATTCATAGGAGGCATATTTTTGTTTATCATCATTGGGGATTTACATCAATTTATCGTCCATTGTCTTTTATTTTTATATAACTTTAGATATGGGACATTTCCATGAGGAACTTTGACCAGTCAAGGTGCTTATCCTGTCAAATACTTCTCTTATTTTGGCTCTTTTTTTCAAACTTTTAATCTGATAATGATTTTCCCTATTCAATAGATACATTTTGTTTCTTTAATGGCCAATCTGTCGAAAGATTTGTTATAACTGCTTTGTTTAATTTGTATTAACAAATAGGCCAACACAAACAGTTCAAATATAAATAAATACCTATACAGTTTAAATTTCACAATCTAGGCCAAAACCAGTTTAAAATTGATCAGAGCTTTCCATATTTATAATATATAATTTTAGAAATATGTTCTTTGGGAATTTTTCCTCTACACAAATTTATTTGTCGCAAAAAAAAGTTGGGATAAATTTTTCTTCAGATAAAATATCCTGCTCGATGGCAGAAAAATACACCTTAAGTTGTAAAAGTATAATTAAAGAGAGTAAAAAAGTAATATATTACATAAAGTATATATTTAATATTTCAGAAAAGGAATGAATTAGAAAGAAAGAGATTTTCTTATTTTTTTAGAGGCTGAGATCTGCAAGGTATGTAGTTTAATGGTTCATTACATCTATTTGGAAATTAGATAATACTGCATTTAACTGTAATTGGCACTGTAATATGCTATTTTAAGTTAGAAAGTATAGACTTATAGCGAAGATTATCATTTTCTGTAATCGCCCGTACGTATCGCATAGCTTTTATCTATAACTTGGATCATTTCCCATTTATGGATGTTGTCATCCTTGTTCGATTGTAATTGAGAATTAAAGTTCAATTAAATAGAAATTCATGTCAAGATGTACTTGTAGAGATGACTATGTTATTAAGGACTATGCCAAGTGGGGCGCATCGCGGGAGGCGGAACTTGCGGACAAGTTCGCCGCCGACAGCGGCGGCTACTCGGCGGACAAGCTTGCGATCATCTGCCTCGTCTACGCCCTCGCCGACACGGCTAAAGAAATCTGCCAGTAATGATAGAAGGTAAATTAACATAAATAGCTTTGGATAGCAATAAAAAAAACACAGCAAATGATTTATGTAGTGCGTCTTCCACATGTAACTACATTTAATAGCTGATTATTTTCAGGGGTGTAGTAAATGAAATAAATGGGTTGGAACTAGAAGAAGGGGACACTCCTCATTTAAAGTCAGGTTAGTTTTCACGGACAACTCTTCTTTTTTTTGAAGTGGAGCATTGATTTAATTCCTTTAAGCTTAATAATAAAAAATGAAGATTTCCTGATTCTAAAATGTAAGTTAAAATGTGGCTTGCAACTGAAATTTAAATGTAATGACTATATTTATTGGAAAAGAAAACTTTTCCGTTAATTAAATTTCTTTCTTTCTTTATTTTCTTACAGTAGGTATTGTTTTATTTACTGAAAGAAATATTTTGTAAAATGTGACTTTTTGGCTAGCGGAAATGTTTATGGTCTTGTATTCATATTCGATAAATTCTTTATTGTCTATTTCATTATTTTTTTATTAGGTTTAGAAAGCGTAGATATTTGCTATGGGGGCTCTTCATTAGATAGTGATGCTTCTGGAAATGAAAACATCAACCAAAGTCATACAAATGGAACCAGGAACGAAAACTTATATTTAAATTAAAAAAGATTAAATGCCAGGAGTGTATTGTATATTTTTCTTTTTCAAAAAAGAAATTCAAGGTGAGGGAACAAAAGGGGTAGTTTCACGAAATGCATTTGAACTTAATTTAGTGAACCGCATATTTTATCCTGGTTAAATGGTTAAACTACATTTATATGGCATATATTTGAAAAAATTTCAATTTTCTACCACATAGTTTTTGAAATATCAAGACTTGAAAATCGTCTTTTTAAATTGCATATATCACAAAAAGACAATTTTCAGGTCTTGATATTTTAAAAACTACGTGGTAGAAAATTGAATTTATTTCAAATATATGCTATTTAAATGTAGTTTACCCCATTAACTAAGAAAAAATATGCGGTTCACTAAATTAAGTTCAAATGCATTTCGTGAAACTACCCCTTTGGTAGGGCAAAAAGAAAATGAAAACAAAAAAAGAGAAAAGGGAAAGAAAGGAAAAGAGTGAAAAAAGAGAAAGAAGCAAAAAACTTAAAATATCCGTTAGGTATCAAAACTTTAGGCTTAAGTACATAAAACAAATTCTTGTCTCTACCTATTTGTAACTGAATCCTATACATAAGTTAAGTATAATATGCAACACTGTGCATGATAAAATAATTTAAGTTAAGTTTTCTCCGTAGTGTCTCTGTGGGCAGTGGTAAAGCCAATGCTGCTATTGAAATGAATGGTGTCCATGACTCCGATGATGATGATTCTTCGCAAGGCACAGATTCAGGCATATTCCATTCAATATGTATCAAAATATGCAGGGAGGAAGGTGACATTGGGCTGTTAATTACACTAATCCCCAAAGTTTTACAGTAACGTTTTATTATTTGTTTGGTTAACAACTTTAGGGACACTTATTGAATTTTGATTGGTTGGTTCATCTATTAATTGTAATCTACAGAAGGGGTAATTTTGTTCATCATCATTAAGGATGGACATTAATTTATCGGCTATTGTCTACTCTTATCCCTTTAGATCCCTGCAAATATGTGCATAAACCATCAATTGATTTAGATCCCAATAAATGGCACCTAGAGAAATCTTGCCGCTCCCCTACCCCAATACACTTGAAACCCATCCAAAAATTTGGACTTTGGTTTAACTTTTGACTATTTCACACCCAAAATACCAACAATAAATCTGTAGGACAGGTAGTTAGTCAAAGAAGATAAAGTATAGAATAGAATCCAGGTAGAAGATTCTGCCTGGCTAGCCTGAATTAAAATTGGAACTTTTGAAAGTCCAAAACGGCTATAAGGGTGTTAGTAAATAACATGATTTCAGTAATTATTCAGAAAAAATATTCAAAATAAATTCCTTTTGCAATAATTCACTAAAAGCCTTGTAGCCAAGCTTCCAGCTTTCTCTTCCCTATTTACAATGGATTAAAAATGAATTTGATGTACATTGTAAGCCTTAAAAAATTTAATTATGTAAGAAAATTTACAAAAAATATTGGTCTTGGTATTTATTATATTATAAGACTAGGTTGCGCTCTTATGTATGTTTTTAAACAGCTGATTTATACATGATAGCAACTACACCCATACATTAACTTGTGGTAGGGGGGAAGGGGGAAGAAGGGGCTGTACCCATTTGACTGACCCTTGAAAATTACAAATGTGGTCAATTGTACTTACCAAAATTAAAACAACATGATTAAGTGACTTTTCCTCTTTGTCTATAACGACCAAGCAGCTCTTGCTGGCTTCACTTCTACAAGAGGTGTGTATCAGAGTAGGTAGTATTACTATTTATCAGATACATATGTTTATGGGTAAATGTATACCTTCTGATTACAGAGAATTATTCTAAATTGTTTCAAAGTTAAGCGTGTTACACTACATAACATAATTTTAAATCATGAAGATCAATAAAATTTTGAACAGTATATATTAGATTTTGATACAAATTTAATTTTTCTGATTTTGTCCAACTAGTCATTGTGATTTGTACTTTATCATTATTGTCTTTACTGCGCATGTCAAAGATTCCTTCTAATTTCCCAGAAATTTTTAGGGTTTTCACTTCTATTCCTCCTTATTCTATTTAGTTAGTTTAGTAAAAATACACTTATTATCTTTTTAAAAATATTTAATGGATAATGGTTTATTAGATGACAATGATTCCAATGACTCTATGCAATTTGCTAATACAAGAAAACATCCTGACAAAGTTGATGAAACTCCTGGAGCTGCGCTAGATGTTGAGAGTCCGGATATTCATGAGGATAATATTCGCATGGAGGAGGAGAGTGTTGAAACTCATGAAGATGATGTTGAACCAGCAGCTATGGAGTTGGAAGCGGATCATTTAGCAGTTCCAGGTAAATTAGAAATACAGGGTTAGAACCAGGCGCCTGCTAGGGATCTAAAGGGATAAGCCAATGGCCGACAAATTGATGTACATCCCAAATACATAAATTACCACACATGTGGATTAAGATTAGTGGTTGAAACGTTTGAACTGAACACCCAACTTGATTAATCAACCAATCAAAATTCACTCAAGACCCCAAAGTTGTTAAGTCAACGAATAAAGAAAAGTTATTATAAAACTTTGGGGCCTAGTATAATCAACAGCTCATAGTCCCCTCTCTCTCTCTTTGGGCTCCTACACAGATGGAGTAAACCTATTGAGGCATTGCTCAAATATGAAAAATATGGAAATATTTTTTTTTATGTGAGGGTGGGGGTAATCTTCATCTTGGGAGGGTTGACATACCCCCCTTGAACAGACAAAAACCGAACACAGATCTGTGTCAAGCTTTTGTAAAAACTAAGATTGGATCGATCTAGTTTACTTGTTCCAAATAATTAGACTAAGATCTTTTTTTTTAAATGTAATAAAACTTGAACACTGTTTCTACTTTATAGATGTAGAAACTGGCAGATCCACTGTATTATCTCCCATCAAGCCCTTGCCAGAAGTTGAGGGGAGTGGCAGTGCTTTTACTGATGCAATTCTTATATCTCCACCAAAGGTAAAGATTTAGCGCAGCTACTCTATTACTAAGAATAAATATAATTTTCTATGAAGTGTTTCTTTAAATCAGCAAGTCAATAAGGGGGAGGTAGGTTGTGCTAAAATTCCATAAAGGTGTGAGTTTTAAGGCTTAAAAACGGCAGTAGAACGATAATATTCACTAAATATGTGTATGCCTTATTGAAAAGAACTATGGACAAAACATTTTTTTAAAGTTAACATAAATTTTCTCGTTCTACTACTGTTTTTAAGCCTTAAAACTCACACCTTTACGGAATTTTAGCACAACCTACCTCCCCCTTTTTGGGTTGCCAGATTGTTTATTGTTTCTGTCCTTTAAAATATTAATGTTAAACGGTATTCTTGTACTTTATGCTAACTTTGCTTTTGAAAATCTTCATCACAAAATAATTTTATTTAGTACAGAGGCACATAATTTAAATTACCTGAACTTTTAAAAGGACTCTCCACAGAAAAATCAACTTTGGATTTTTGAAAATCTAACCTGAAACTATTATTCTCTGTTCAATTTTAGGCATTTTTTGTTTTTGTGGCATCGCGATCGAAGCCCTTTGAAAATTTTGTCCGCCGCCTATTTGTACTGCCGCTATAACAATATATACTACACTTTCCTCCACTCAATATATGTTCGCCGCTAAAGAACATTTGCTCCATTGCAACCGGCCGCTCTACGATTTATCCTCTTCCTTGACTGGACAATCCTGCCGCCTCCATTTTGTGTTCGCCTCCGCCAAATATAACCATCTTTTGCCGCAGTTGCCGCATTCATCGCCCTTCTCCGCCGCTACTCCGCTATACATTGCGTACGTAGCTATACACAACACCCCCAGCCTCCATTTAATTTCTGAACAAGGGAGAGGGGAGCATGTATTAAAAAGCGACGTACAGCGGAGTAGCGGCGGAGAAGGGCGATGAATGCGGCAACGGCGGCAAAAATAGAAGCTAAAAATCACTAAAGCAGCACAAATTAAATGGCGGGAGGATTCACTTAAAGGAGGTAAAAAATTTCAAAGGGCTTCGATCGCGATGGCACAAAAACAAAAAATGCCTAAAATTGAACAGAGAATAATAATTTCAGTTTAGATTTTCAAAAATCCAAAGTTGATTTTTCTGTGGAGAGTCCTTTTAAAGTGCACCGTAGGTATAGGGTCCAAAGGGCTAGTGCCACCAGCAGGGTTCAGAATAGGAAAAATACTACTTCTCATAATTTAAATTTTTTTCAAAAAACGAAAGGGGGTTGTTCATTGCTCGGCAGTCGCTTTGAGTGAAAGCACCTTAAAATCTTAGGTTGTGGCAGAGAAGAAGGATTTTCATGATAGAAAGATAACTGTGAACCTGGCAAATTCCAGCATGGAAAACGTCAGCATTGATAACTGCATTGATATTGAGGTATATTTGAAAAATGTTTTTTTAGGAATAAAGTAACTACCTACTTAATCAGATCCTATAATACGAATTAATATTAAAATAAAATTCTTAAATTCCTTTAAATTGCTATTCAGAAGTTTTATTAAAATGATTATCATAATCTTGTTGGGTATGACAGGTGTCTCACTTTAATCCTTCTAACTAAAATTAAAGCTGTATAAACAATTGTAATTTTTCTAGGATGAATTTCTTTGTGACTCTCCACCTTTATCAGTCCAACCCAGCTTTACAAAGGTAAAAATTATTCTTTTAGTAGCGAAGCAGTGTATTATTATTTTTTTTTTTATAATTGTTACTTAAACTTTGTTGCAAACGGTCCAACAATAAGTAAATTTTAATTGACAGATATATAAACACACAGACAGTATATTACTTTTTTATTAGGAAAATTAAATCGATTTAATTTAGTTGAATCTAATGGAATCAACCGGTGATGAAGATTCAGAAATCCAAGGTTTTCTGGAGATTGTACCATCCCTACCTGTGGACCCATCAGCTATTGAACAGGATGGATCCTCCAAGTCTCCAGGATCTTCAGTGTCGGCCTCACAAGTTTCAAGTCTAAGGTAGATTTTATTAGACGCACTGCTTTTCTGTATTCACCAGAATGTTCGTATTAGTCAGTGTTCTAAAAAAGCTATGCCCCTATTTCTTTTGGGATAATGCAGGTAACTTTCTACTAAATAATCATAAACCTTTACCTAATGGACATTGTAAAGTAGAACCATATCGGTCCAGCGGTTAACGAGATTCCAAACTACAGACACACAGAAAGACAGATAGACATCTTGTTACTTTTATGTTAGGATCAATGCTAATTTGCTTTTGATTTGAAATCAGTTTCTTACAAACCATATGTATAGGTCAAGCCCAACTTCCATGGACACCAAACCAGAACCTGTGTGTGTTGGTACTCCAAGCGCCTCTAAGAGGGCAGTGAGGAACAGGGGCAAGGCCTCGTCTCGGAAGAGCAGTACACAGTCGCCAGCAATATCAAGGAGCAGCTCTATTGACAGCAATGATCAGGTAATATGACATTGTGGAAAGATTTGGCGGTTTCCCTTAAACAGTCCCCCTCCCACTTTTTATTTTTAAAAAGAGGGGGTTAGTTTTTCGTTTGTTTATAACTTTGGCAGGTTAGGTTAGGTTATATTAGGTACTGGGTAGCAAGGAAGAAAACACCCTTCTCTCCAACTTTTTTCTTTCATACTTTCAACTTATATATACTTTTCGGTGCTCGTTAAAAATTCTATGTGAAAGTACAAAAATAATTCGAAAAATGTCATTATGAAGACAGAATGTGTTATTCTGTTAAAACATTATCTATAATACAAAGTAGAACGATGTCTGTCTGTCCGTCTGTCCGTCTGTCTGTCTGTCCGTCTGTCTGTCTGTCTGTCCCTTAAGATCTCGGTAACCACTGAACCGATCGGATTCTACTCTTCAGGGTATCTACCTATTGGTCCTGTGGTGGTTTTAAGCTATTTTCTTGGGGGGTGGGACACCCCCAACCCCCCCAAAAACCAAAAAATCCCCCCCCCCATTTTTTTTTTTTTTTTTTTGCGGAAGATTTCCTTTGTCCGTTATTTTTTTTGTAGAAGATTTCCTTGGTCCTTTTTTTTTGAAGGAGATTTTCATGGTCCTTTACGATTTTTGCCTTAATTTTTTTTATCACCTCTTGGGGCAAAGCCCCTAGAGGCTAGGGGCGAAGCCGCTAGTAATATATAAGATAATATTTATTTAGATCCCTAGCAGCAATCCAACGCCAGATGGAAAAAGTAGATTGAGAATAAAATCTCGCAGAGAAAGCAAAATTGGAACTCTAAAAGTAGAGAAAGGTTCACTAGAAGATAACAAAGATTTTATGGTAAGAATAAAAACTTTTTTAAAAAATATTTTAAATGATGTAACCTTAGTAATAATCAGAGATCTAATGGGATAAGAAATGGCCGATAAATTAATTTTCCCCTTAAAATTACCCCTTCCGTAGATTACAATTAATGCTTGAAATGTTTGGACACTCAACTTAGTGAACCCATAAATAATAGTCCCCAAAGTTGTTAAGTCAACTAATACGCAAACGTTATTATAGAACTTTGGGGACTGGTGTAATAATGCACTTTATTAGTGTCCGTCTGTCTGTCGCTTTTACCCACATATTTAGTAGTTTTTGATTAGATCCACTTTCTTTTTCTCTATTTTGTTGTCCTTTCATTCAATTCTTTCACTTTGAAATATGATTAAGACCAATAATAGATTTAGAAAGTCTAGATGATCTATCCTTTATTGTACCTATAATAAAAAAAAACATTGGAAGAACAATCCTTCTACATTATTGGTACGGATGGGTATAATAATAATACGACAAACAAAAAGCTCCGTCTGCTAGAAATTCCTTTTAAAGTTTGGCGAATTATTTTGTCTGATTGGCAATCTAGGGTAATAAATCTATTGGGCCAATATAAAGAGTTTATCAGTCTATTGAATCTAAAATTATATTTCCATGATGGTTTCGAAAACGATGAATATCCGGTGGATTAGAACCGGTTCTCAGTCACACTGAAAAATCGTGTATAGCATCGAATTACAGAAAATTTTCCATGAATATTAAAATAAAAACACAAAACTGAGTTTAATATTGACATTTTTTTTAATATCCACGGAAAGCTGTCTATAACACGATGCAATAAATAAATGTTCTTTGTAATATTTACTCCCTTCTTTACCTTTAGGCTGTGACAAATATTAAAGTTCCTGGGCTACAAAGTCAGGAGTGTGACAATATCAAGGACGAGATTAAGGAGTCCGAGTGTAGCTCGCGACAGGAGGAAACGGAGGAGGAGAGAGTGAAGCGGGAGGAGGAGGATAGAAGAGAGGTGGAGAAAAGGCTGAAGTCATTTCGTCACATCACTGAAAATCATTATCTCTGTCCCAAGAAGATTAACAAACAGTTTAGGTAAGAAATTAACGGCGGTATCCCCCAAAGTCCCTAGTCGAGCAGAGGAAATCCCCCTCCCCCTTATTGTGAAATTAACTGAATATAAATAAAGGGTACAACTTGGTTTAGTTTTTTGGTTAGGTTAGGTTATATAGGATACCGGTAGCACCTCAAGGTTAGGAGACCGCAGAGGTAGGCCGGCAGGTCTAAAGGGGTTAGAAATTTTTTTTTAAATCATCTAAAAGATGTGATGCACAAAATGGCTAATGTAAAATATTTGGTACAAAAGCGAAGGGTGTACCCTGGGAAGATCAGAGTAAGGGATGTTTACACAATAGCGCTAATAAAATATTATTTTTAGTAACATGCAGTGTGACTGTGAACCTCGAGATGACCAGAGCGAGGGGTGTGGAGACGATTGCGCTAATAAAATGCTGATGATTGAATGTGGCAAAGATTGTCTGCTTGAAAACAAATGTGGAAATAAAAGGTAAGAAAAATACTCCCTGTTTACTCTAGGGGCACTTAAGTGAAGGGGGGAGGTGGAGGGGGAAGTCTACCTTCCATTTCTATATTATTTTAGCTTTAAAAAATTTTGGGGGAGGGTTATTTTTTCTATATGTGATTCTGAGAGGATGGCGGTACCTTGCTTTTAGGGCCTATAAGAAGCTTCACTGTTAAGGAGGATCATATCGGTTTAGCTGTTTGAGTTCGTCGCTACATACACACACAGACAGACATCCTTTTACGTCTATGTATGGATAAATATATATTTTAATAAAACGAGTTTTGGGGTATAAGCTGTAACCATACGGAATTTAAACCATATATTTTTTTAAATAAAGACCTATCGTTTAAACCATTTCAGAGATCTTATACTTCATAAACTTTATGTCCAGGTTTCAGAACAAGGAGAACGCGAGTGTTGAGGTGTTCCGTACAGACTGGAAGGGAGTCGGGGTTAGGGCTACAAAGTTTATACCCAGGCATTTGTTGATAAGATATTGGGAGTTGTGATTTATAGCAGTGTAGCTGCTCTATAACTTGTATATTCGGTCCGCCGTAGCATTTTAAGAAGACTATAAGGTTGAATGTTTTAGGGCTACCAATTTTATTTGCGGGCATTTATTAAGAAGAAAATGGGTGTTTGTTTATGTATCACTATTGTTAATTCAATGGAAGAAAAATTAGGCTTGTTTAGGTAAGGCTGATTTATACAAGCTTACTTAAAAGTCCAAAGCCTGTAGGATATAGGGAGTGATGCTCACTTCCTGTTACGTGTTTTCGGCTCTAAATCTCTATTTTTAAGGCCCGAACCTTAGATTTTGGATCAAGTCTAGTACGCGAGAAAAGGTCTAAACCGAAATTATCTATTTATATGTTAACAAACACCTATCCAATAGAATCCACGATAACAGTCCTTTAAATTGATTAACGTTGGTTCAATGTGATTTTAGCTAAAGTCCTACACTACGCCCAAAATACTATCTCCAATCCCATGAGACCGAAAATAGCTGCCACTAGCAGTAGAATAAGATCCTCCCTCTAGCTAAAGTTAATTATAGAGTACTTTGACAAATTAGATTAATACCTTTTTATTAAAAATTATCTTTTAATTGATTTTTATCTTTTTATTCACTAAACAGGACTAAACTACACAATTACAATTATATTTGGACAATTAAATCAATGATAGTATCTTAAGTTTATATGTTAATTAATATTTGGCACAATTTGTTTAGGACAATGATTTCAGAAAATATATGTTCTGGGGTTTATAATTAAGTTGACAAATCACTATTCACAACACAAAACTTAAATCAATAATGACTAGATTGAGTACAAGATCCTTAACTTAGATTTAAAATGTTATTTAATAATATTAACTGATGGTTTAAGATAATTTTCTTAGAAAATATGACAACTGGGGTTTACAAAATTAAATGACAAAGCACTACTCACAACACTAAACTTAAATCAATAAATGACTAGACAAAGAAAAACTAAATCCTTATTTAAATTCGCTTACTAGTGGTTAAGGTCTTAAATTTACTAAATGGTTGAAAATCAACCAATGGTGCTATTACTTAAGGAAATGAAATTAATTCTATTTATTTACTTTTAAGTTTAAGGCAAAATTATCTAAATGATTTATGTTAAGATTAAAAAATAGTTTAAACTCCAGATTATTAGGTTAGTTAAATGGAACTAATAATAGTGGATGTAACTCTCAAAATATTTAGATTAGTTTGAATGATTTCATTTTGTGAAATGGAAAAGTACTTACTTCTAAATTATTCAATTTTCACTATAACTTAAAGTTTCATAAGACTTTTATTCACTGAAAAATCACTAACACCCCTGTCTGTCACCAGAGCTTGGTTTTTAACAAGTAGATGTTTTCACTATGACCACTGCCTAAAGAGTGCTGGATTTCTTCTGAGATCTCATATTTATATGAAATCTGAACAGGGGGGTAACCAATGGTCACCTCTCTGTTGGGCAGGGTCATTTAGATTAATGTTTATTTGGGGTTATTTTTATGTGTCATAAAAACACATTAATTCTTGAGAGGCTGTCACTTTTAATCTTTGGTCATTAATATAAATGAGCAATAATCTTAGTTTTTATGTGTCACAAGAAAATATTAATACCATTAATTCTTGGACAGTTTGACATTTGCAATGGGGGTCACTTTAGATAATGGGTAAAATACCCATTAATATAATCAATTTTAGATAAATCTGACACCTATAATGAGATGTCATATTAATAAAGAGCACAATATTTGGTTTTATGTTTATTAGTACCCATTTGTTCTAATAAATTGTCACTGAGAGTTCATACTTCCCTTTTTGGGGGAGAGTAGATATCTTTGATTTTTGTTTTCACTTTGGGGGGAAACCCCTTTCCATTTCTTTACTTTTTTAAGTAAGAAAGAAGTCATTGACTTTTTTAGTATATTTGGTTTATGGTAGTTTATTACCCCATTATTTTATAGAGTTACAATAACCATTTATTCTTATGATAATATCTTTTAGCTTAATAAACTTTTGCTTGCATAAGGAAAAAGGTAAAAGATTTGAAAAAATAAAATTGAAGGTAAGGATTTTAAGTATTTGTACAAAAAAAAACTTATAAACAATTGAATACTAGTTATTACATAAGAGAATCTTTTTTGTTTAAAACTGATGCATTTTGGTTAGAATAAAATAAAAGGGAAATTTGAGTTTTGAAAAATTTAAAAATTTGTTAGTTACTTTAGAAAGAAAAACAAGATAAAAAAAAGATTTTACTTTTATGGATCATTTGTCATAAAATGTACTTGATCCCATGTTTATATAGAGAACAAAGATTAAACATTAAAAAGAGTGCTTTTTGCATTTCAAACAAGGACGAATAATTATACATAGAAATGTGGGCTTTTCCTTGAAATGATCATAATTCTACAAGCCTGTATGGTTAAATTACCTAAAGAGACTTTAAATTAAAGAAGGGAGTATGGGATAATAGCTTGATTTTTTCACTGGCCGTAAACGTGTTTTTTTGTTAGACTTAATGACTAATTTGGACCAATGCGATACACGATCTAACATTATTTCCTCACGTTCCACTTTCTGACCGAGAACCCTTAATCTTATCAATGCTGTTTGCCTCAGAGATACATTCATAATGGAGTATGTTGGTGAAGCTCTGGACCATAAACAATTCAGGAAAATATTACAAACATTCCAGGAATCTTAAGGGATAAGACAATGGACGATAAATTGACATTCTCATCCCTAATGATGACAAACAAAATTACTCATTCTGTAAGTAGATTTCAAGGGGGGGGTAAGTTTTGCCACTTTCGCGTAATCAGTGTTGTGTGGGCTAGGTATTGATCTGAGATTATAGGTTATTTAGGATAAAAGTTTACTTTTGGGTAGTAGTTCACGGAAATTTAATCATTTTTTGAATAGGTCTCCAGGTTCAGGTGCTGCAGGCTGGAAGGTCGTTTCTGGACAGGTAAAAAAATTTAAAAAATTTTGTTTGAAGAGTTAGAGAGCAACTTATAAAACAAAATATGTTTCTTTTTGAATGTTATTAACATATCTGCAGAAAAAATTTAAATCGGCCTCCAGGTTCAGGTGCTGCAGGCCTCCAGGTACACTCTGGACAGGTAAAAATTAAAAATTTTTATTTGAAGAGTTAGAGGTACACTTATAAAACCAAATATGCGTGTTTTTGGATGTTATTACCATATTTGAAGATAAAAATGACAATCGGCCTCCAGGTTCAGGTGCTGCAGGCCTCCAGGTTCACTCTTGACAGGTAAAAAATAAAATTTCTTATTTGAAGAGTTAGAGGTACACTTTTAAAACAAAATATGCACTTATTTGGATGTTATCATCATATTTGCAGAAAAATTTAAAATCGGCCTCCAGGTTCAGGTGCTACAGGCCTCCAGGTACACTCTGGACAGGTAAAAATCAAAATTTTTTATTTGAATAGTTACAGGTACACTCATAAAACAAAATATGCATCTTTTTGGATGTTATCATCATATTTGCAGAAAAATTTAAAATTGGCCTCCAGGTTCAGGTGCTGCAGGCCTCCAGGTACACTCGAGACAGGTAAAAATTAAAATTTTTTATTTGAAGAGTTACAGGTACACTTATAAAACAAAATATGCATCTTTTTGGATGTTATCATCATATTTGCAGAAAAATTAAAAATCAGCCTCCAGGTTCTGGTGCTGCAGGCCTCCAGGTACACTCTGGACAGGTAAAAATTAAAATTATTTATTTGAAAAGTTACAGGTACACATATTAAACCAAATATGCATCTTTTTGGATGTTATTACCATATTTGAAGAAAAAATGACAATTGGCCTCCAGGTTCAGGTGCTGCAGGCCTCCAGGAACACTCTGGACATGTAAAAATTTAAATTTCTTATTTGAAGAGTTACAGGTACATTTATTAAACCAAATATGCATCTTTTTGGATGTTATTTTTTTGATACTTTTGATATGGACACTTTACCTGGATCCTGTTGACTGCTGGTTGTCGGAAAATGGCTAAATTATAATAATTTAGTATAATATAGTATTTAAGGCTTCGAAATGTGTCCCAGACAGGCTCTAGATGGCCTCCAGGGGCCTGCTGGACCGGTAAATTAAATGTGTAAAGGAAGGTATAGTATATAGAAAAAGATAAGAAACTTAAATAAAAAATTGAGTATTGAGGCCACCTTGAGCCTGTCTAAAGCACATCTAGGGACATTAAATAATATGTATTGAATTTGATAATGATATTTAACCATTTCCTATTTTATAACCTTTTCTCTAAATTCAAAAATTATGTATTAAGATTATTAGCTATCCTGCAGGCTCCTGGAAAAGGTTTACTTGATATATTTTGCTATTTTATTATATATTAACAATTTTCTATTTTGAAACCTTTCCTCTAATATCAAAAAATACCTAAATAAGAAATTTTAAGTTTTACCTGTCCAGAGTGTACCTGGAGGCCTGCAGCACCTGAACCTGGAGGCCAATTTTAAATTTTTCTGCAAATATGATAACATCCAAAAAGATGCATATTTTGTTTTATAAGTGTACCTGTAACACTTCAAATAAGAAATTTTAAGTTTTACCTGTCCAGAGTGTACCTGGAGGCCTGCAGCACCTGAACCTGGAAGCCGATTTTAAATTTTTCTGCAAATATGATGATAACATCCAAAAAGATGCATATTTAGTTTAATAAGTGTACCTGTAACTCTTCAAATAAAAAATTTTATTTTTTACCTGTCCAGAGTGTACCTGAAGGCCTGCAGCACCTGAACCTGGAGGCCGATTTTAAATTTTTATGCAAATATGATGATAACATCCAAAAAGATGCATGTTTTGTTTTATGAGTGTACCTGTAACTCTTCAAATAAGAAATTTTATTTTTTACCTGTCCAGAGTGTACCTGGAGGCCTGCAGCACCTGAACCTTGAGGCCGATTTTAAATTTTTCTGCAAATATGATGATAACATCTAAAAAGATGCATATTTAGTTTAATAAGTGTACCTGTAACTCTTCAAATACGAAATTTTGATTTTTACCTGTCCAGAGTGTACCTGGAGCCATGCAGCACCTGAACCTGGAAGCCGATTTTAATTTTTTTTGCAGATATGTTAATAACATTCAAAAAGAAGCATATTTTGTTTTATAAGTTGCTCTCTAACTCTTCAAACAAAATTTTTAATTTTTTTTACCTGTCCAGAAACGACCTTCCAGCCTGCAGCACCTGAACCTGGAGACCTATTCAAAAAATGATTAAATTTCCGTGAACTACTACCCAAAAGTAAACTTTTATCCTAAATAACCTATAATCTCAGATCAATACCTAGCCCACACAACACTGATTACGCGAAAGTGGCAAAACTTACCCCCCCCCCCCCCCCCCTTATTTGTTGAAAAGTTTTGACACTACCATTTTAGAATCAACCAATAAAAATATAGTACAATAACTCAAAGTTTTTAAGCCAAAGAATAAGATAACGTGGTTAAAGAACTTAGGGTACTCGTGTAATTGTCCCCTCTATCCCACAAAACATTAGGCATATTATAATAAAAAAAAATTTTTATTTTATCTCTACTGTTTACTGCAATGTATCTTGTATATTATGTCATGGACAAATTTGAAGCTTCCATACAAAGTGAAGCCAAATCTGTCCGGCCTTGTAAGAGATCTTACAGAACAAACTGACATAAATCCTACCCCTTTCTTAATAAGACAAATTAAGTTTAAAGAATGTTTATATCATTTTGATACCTAGGCGGAGAGCAAAACAATATTCTAGAAATAATGTGGAGCATTTTTATTTTATGGCATTATCTACAGATTGTTATGTAGATGCTACAAATAAGGTATCTATTCGTTGTTGTTGTTGTATTGGCTGCTTATAGTCCATATTCGTGTCCAGGTTGTCATCAGTAGGTGGGGGAGGGGAGGCTTATGGAGGGGGCTCTGGAGGGGGGCGTTGAAGAGGAGGGAGGCTGGTGAAACTGGGGTGTGATGATAGGAAGGCAGCTACGAGGGTGGGATTTTGCCAGAGGTCAATGGGATTTAGGTTGGTGGGGTTATTAGGGCAGGAAAAGAGATGTTGGACTGTTTCAGGGGTAGGATTGTTGGGGCAGGATGGGCAGTTGGGTGAAAGAGAAGCGTTAATGGAATGCAGGTAACTTTGGAGCTTAGGACAATAATTGGATCTTAATTGGGAGAGGATGGTTCTGTAGTGCCTAGGAAGTTGGATCTCAGAGGGGTTGATGTTGGGAGGGGCATGATTAAGGACAGGATTAGGGGGGTAGGAGTTGATGGCTTGGGTAACTGCAGAGGTGTGGAGTCGGGAGATGGTGGATTTGTAATTTGCAGGGAGGAGAGTGTTGTCAGGGGTGAGAAAAGGTTGGAGATTCGGGAGGAACATGGATTGGAGGGTGGATTTCTTGGATCTAGGACCAGGAGGGGTTGTGACATTGGGGAAGGATGGGTGGGAAGGACGGAGGGAGGAGGCCAGGTACTGGGAGCATAAAAGGGAGAGGTGGTTCCGTACTGGTAGGATTTTAGTTTCTTGGTGGAGGTGGCTAATGGGGGATTTTTTGGTGGAACCAGTACAGATGCGGAGGGCTTGGTTTTGGAGGACTTGGAGTTTGTCAATGTTGTTTTTGGAGGTGTTAGGAAACCAGACAGGACAGGCATAGGTGGTGATGGGGCGGAGGAGGGTGTTGTAAGTGGTGAGGAGGGTCTCCTTCTGGTGGCCCCATTTGGTGCCAGCCAGACATTTAAGGATTCTGAGGCGGGAGGAAATTTTAGAGGAAATGGTGGAGACATGGGAACTAAA
Source organism: Acartia tonsa (assembly GCF_053477335.1). Classification (NCBI taxonomy): domain Eukaryota; kingdom Metazoa; phylum Arthropoda; class Copepoda; order Calanoida; family Acartiidae; genus Acartia; species Acartia tonsa. The sequence goes on along the minus strand of NC_137265.1, from coordinate 7,439,108 downwards.
GTTGAAAAAGGTGTCAAAGGTAACTCCAAGGATCTTAGGGGTTTTCTCAAGGGGGAGGATGGAGCCGTTAATTTGGACTTGAGGATGGAGGTTGGATTGGTGCTTACGGTCAGGAGTGAAAAGGGTGACAGTGGATTTGTTGGGGGCGATGGAGAGGCCATTGGTGGAGGTCCAGTCAGCGATTGAGGAGAGGTGGGAGTTGATGGATTCAACTGACTGGGGGATGTCAGGAGAGGAGTGGAAGGAGTTGAGGTCGTCGGCATAGGAGGAGGTGGTGGCAGGGGGGATGTGGGGGGCATCTGCTATGTAGAAGTTGAAAAGGACGGGGGAAATAACAGAGCCTTGGGGGACACCAGTGTGGACAATTCTGGGGGAGGAGTTGGTATTTTGGTAGAAGCAGAAGGCCATTCTGCCACGCAGGTAGCAGGACAGCCATCTGATGATGTTTGGATGGAGGTTTGAAGAGGAGATTTTTTGGAGAAGGAGATGGATTGGGATGCAGTCGAAGGCTTTGGAAAGGTCAATGGAGGCTACGGTTGTGCGGCTGGGGGGGAGGTTTTGGTTGAAACCGTTAGCAATGGAGGTGGAAAGATTAAGGAGTGAGGATGTGGTGGAGTGGAGGGGTTTGAAGCCATGTTGAGAGGGGTGGGTGGAGAGGGATTGTTTAAGGTATGGGAGAAGGAGGCGTTCAAGGACTTTAGCTGCAGGACAGAGGAGGGAGATTGGGCGGTAGGAGGTGGAAAGGTCAGGGGGTTTACCAGGTTTGAGGAGGGCAATAATTTTGGAGAGCTTCCAAATGGCAGGGATATTAGCAGCGGAAATGGAGAGGTTGAAGAGTTTGGTAAGGTAGGAGATGCCATTTGGACCAAGGTGTTTGAGGTGGAGGATGTTGAGGTGATCAGGGCCAAGTGCAGATGAATTTGAGGAATTTTTAATAGCTTCAAGGACAAGGGCAGGTGTGAAAGGTTGGAAATCTCTATTGAGGCGGTGGCGGTGTCTAATTTTGCGGATAATTTTTCTGGAGAAAGGGTTGGAGGTGTGGCGGGAGACAGAGGTGAATTGTTTGGTGAAGGATTCAGCAATGTGGGCGTGGGAGGTGTGAACTTTGTTGTTGAAGGAAATGGGTTGGTTGGAAGGAGGGGAATTGTTTTTGCCAGAAAGGGATTTGAGGAGGGACCAGAATTTGGAAGGGTTGGTTCTATGGTCGGATTTGGAAAGGGTTTCTTGCCATTTTTTGTTGGAGTGTTGGTTTACTATTGAGGAAATTTGTTCATTGAGGATTTGGATTTGAGGACCATGGGGGTTAATTTCTCTTAAGGAGTCTCTTTGCTGGATAAGGGGCTTAGCAGACTGGGGGAGGGAGGGATTGGAGTTTTTGATGAAGCCAGCGGGGACTGTGTGTTTGGAGGCAGTTTGGAGGATTTGGCGGAAAGTGGCTTCACCTTGGGAGCAGGAGGAGGGTTCAGGAAGATCTTCAAAGAGGGTTTCAGTTTCAAGGGTGAAGGTGTCCCAATCTGCTTTACGGAAGTTGTGGAAAGTTTTGACAGGGCGGGGGTTTCTGTTGATTTCAGGAAGGGAGAGGAGGATGGGGAGGTGATCAGAACGGAGGGTGGTGAGGGTGTGCCAGGAAAAGTCAAGGGCAAGGTGGGCAGAGCAAAGGGAAAGGTCGGGGGAGGTGGGATGGCCATTGGGGGGGAGGCGGGTGGGGGAGTCCTCGTTGAGGAGGCAGAGGCTGCTCTCATTGAGAGCTTCCAGCAGAGCCTCCCCACGATTCATGGCAGATTGGTCAAGGGTGATGGAGTTCCAGGCAGGGTTGTGGGCATTGAAATCACCGACTAGGATAAGGTCATTTGGGTTGTCAAAGAGGAGGTTAAAGTCAGGGGTGTATTGGGGGGGACAGGAAGAATGTGGAGGAAGGTAAAGGTTGATGATTTGTGTAAGAGAGCCATTGCGGGAAATTTGGATACCATCAATCTCTAGGGGGCCATTGGAAAGGTGATTGAGGTCAAGGTGGGTGAAGGGGATGTCATCGGCAATAAGGAAGGCTATTCCTCCACCAGGTCGGTCTTGACGGTCCTTCCTGAGAAAGTTATAGCCAGGGAGGGGTTTGGGATTGGATTTGCTGGAGAGTTTGGTTTCTTGGAGGCAGGTGATGGGGATGTTATGGGTAGAAATAAGGTTGTGGAGTTCATCTTGGGTGGTAAGGAGGCCATTACAATTGAATTGAAGAACAAAAGGTTTACCAGGAGGTTTTCGGGGGGCAGGGGTGGGTGGAGGAGGGGGCGGGGGTGAAGGAGGAGCTGCAGGGGAAGGAGGGGTAGACGGGGAGCTAGGTGATGGGAGGGGTGTAGGGGGAGATAAGTTAGGAGAGGGAGGGGGTGAGGTTGGGGGGGAGCAGGAAGGGCAGAACCAGAAAGGAGAGTAGTGGGTGGCAGATGGGAGGAGGGAGCATTTAGGGTGGATCCATTGGAGGCAGGAGTTACATTGGAAGGAGCCAGTGGATTTTGTAACACCTAAGGAACAGACTGTACATGGGAATTTAGGACCGCGGGGTTTGGATGGGGGTGTTGGTGGTTGGGGGGAGATAGGTGAAAAGGGAGTTGTTGAGGCAGAAATGCAGGGTGGGCAGGACCAGTTGGAATTGTAATCGGATTTGGATGGAAGGAGGGAACATTTAGGATGAACCCAAAGTTGGCAGGAGTTGCAGAGGAAGGCACCAGTGGAGCGGGTAATATTGCGGGAGCAGGTAGAACAGGGGTATTTGGGGCCAGGATTCGGGTGGATGTCGCCAGAGAGGATGAGGGGAGGGGGGGGAGGGATGTTGGAGGGTTGGAGTTGAAAGGCCTCCAAGGCCTCCAGAGCTGACAGGGGCTGACTTAAAAGCCTATTAGGCCAGCCCCTTGGTGGAAACCCGGACAGGGTGAATGGTCAAGCAGGTGTGTTTGATGCAGGTTTGCCCAGGGACTTCTTCTCCATCTCCCCGGATAGGACCACTCCGGAAAAGCTTGCATCCTAATAAAAGTAATAGGGTATCTGTATGTCTGCAGCGTGGGATATCCGACATGGTTCTTCTTAATAGCCAAGAAAAGTTTATATGGGGGAGGGTACCTGCACAAACCCAAGTGAAATCTACTCTAGAGATAAATAACCCCTCCTCCCCCCAAAAATTCCTTTTTTTTGCAAAACTAAAATTAATAAAAAACTTAAAGGTCGGATTCCCCTCCCCTTTCCCTCAAGTATCCCTAGAGGCCTCGCTAGTGTGATTTTATGGGGATAATTTTTATATGTTGTGCAAAATCAACGTTGTGATCAAATGTTATTTACACTATTTTGAAAATATTCTGATTTTAACACTCTTCTATATAAAATAGTACAGGTTTTTGTCTTGGTTCATCATTAGTATTTTTTACCTCACAGAATTCGGCACTAAACCGTTTCTTATTTAGGGTAACATATCCCGTTTTATCAACCATAGCTGTGATCCAAATTCAGAAACTCAAAAATGGATTGTTAATGGTGAGATTTTTTTCTTTTTGTAGTGCAGCTACACTATATTTAGGTTGTTTTTATTCGTAGGTCGGCATAGTATCCAAGCTATAATTGATGTAATTTTGACTGTTTATGGATTTAGGAAATTTGAAAAGATATTTTTTTAATACAATACCTAAATTGTAAAATATCTTTGTCGTAAAAACATACAGTTTGCTTTTTTGCAGATTTTTATAGGACATAATTGACTTTGGGTACCAGTATAATTTACAATCCAATGATCCAGGGAGGAGGGAGGGGCATTCATTTGGTAATTAAACTGATACCCAAAGTTTTACAAACATTGGTAAAAACTTTGGGTACTTTTATTGAATATTGATTAGTTTGTTCAAAATGACAGTTTCCAAACACATGATTTTTTTTTAAGTAGGGTTTATTTTGTTTATCATCATTGCCTTATGCCTTAAGATCCCTGACAATGTCACAGCCCTCCATGATATAAATTTTTTCAGGTGAGAGTCGTGTTGGTTTCTTTACTAAACGAGATGTTCGTCCCATGGAGGAACTAAATTTTGATTACAAATACGAAAGGTTGGTTCTTACAGAAGCGAAGCTACTCTATAATCTCTATTGTCAGTTAGTCTTTTAGTCGGAAATGCATTCCCGCTTGAAAGGTAAGAAAATAGCTACTTTAAAAACTTTATAGTAAAAAGTTTTATGGTTTGAATAACACGTAAGAGAAAATGAGCCGAAAGTTGCATCCTAGCTTTAAACATGTTCTATTATAGGTATGGTCAGGCAGCACAGAAGTGCTACTGTGGCACAGCTCTGTACCATGGTTGTATCTCATATCTATACATATTCTACTATAGGTATGGTCAGGCAGCACAGAAGTGCTACTGTGGCACAGCTCTGTACCATGGTTGTATCTCATATCTATACATATTCTACTATAGGTATGGTCAGGCAGCTCAGAAGTGCTATTGTGGCACAGCTCTGTACCATGGTTGTATCTCATATCTATACATATTCTACTATAGGTATGGTCAGGCAGCTCAGAAGTGCTATTGTGGCACAGCCTTGTGCCGTGGCTGTATCTCATATCTATACATATTCTATTATAGGTATGGTCAGGCAGCACAGAAGTGCTATTGTGGCACAGCTCTGTACCATGGTTGTATCTCATATCTATACATATTCTATTATAGGTATGGTCAGGCAGCACAGAAGTGCTATTGTGGCACAGCCTTGTGCCGTGGCTGGCTTGGAAAAGAACCAACTTCAGGTTTTCATACAAAAAAATAATAATCTGGCTTCTTGTTTGTCAATAAAAGTATTAAATGATGGATAAGAAGAAATTCGACGAACATCTATAATTACTACACTCTTTTTTGGAACTATTAAGGTCCAGGGAAAAAGGATCCTGGCAAACAATACCTAATAAGTGAAGACTTTCTTCCAACCCACTAAAAATTTTACCCTGATCTTACCTTTACAAAATAGAAAAATTTAAGTTTTTTTCAATTTGAAAAAAATTGTACAATAACATTGACCCCTAAAAATATCGATGGAACATATAACAAATACGGTATGGACCATTTTGTATGAAAATATCTTGCTTAGATTCTGGCATAGAAGAAGCAGAAGAATGGACCACTTCAGGAACAGACAATAATATCAAATTATAGAGATGCTTCGCTTTTAAAATTAACAATTTATTACTTCTTTCCCATAAAAAGGGGGGGAGTTAGATTTGTTTCTTTATTTTGCGGTATACAATAACCCTGCGGGACTTCCCCATACCCAATATAACCTAACCTATCCCTGTACGTTGGTCTGTCATTCACAACAAAAAAAAAGAGTTTACAATACTTCTGATACAAACTATCAAATTCTAATGTTAAGATAACCGTTCTCTTTAATTGTGAGAAATATTTAAGCTTAAAACTGCACTGTCTATTTTTCATTTTTAGGTCTTTTTTGCGAAACTTTTAATGCAGCGCTTTTATAATTTGAAATATTGTCTGCAGAGGAAGAATATGAAGAAGGGGAAGAAGAGATTGGGGGAGTCGGCACCACCTTGGGGGTAGGAGGCACTCCTAAAACCAAGCAAATCAAAGTAAAGGTAAAGAAATTTTATTCTATTTATAATTACACAAATAAGCAAATACTTACCTATGATAAGCTTTCATTGCACATTTTGTATTATAGACTTTATTTGACTCTACCTATTAATATGGGTTTTTATTGTCTTCTTTGCCACCAACCATTTTTGGGTCCTATTGCTCACATATTTATGTTTTCAAAACAACCATTACTTTCAGGGGTGTATATTCTGCACAAGATTTATTTTTATTTTTTTCCCCTGCTACAAAATTTTTTATATTTCTTCCCCCCCTAGTTTTTTCTCACCAAGTAGGGGGAAAATGAAAAAATATTTAAAGAACTCTATATTTTATTTATTTTATTCCTCCTACCACACATTTTTAAAAGTTTTTCACCAAGGAGGGGGGTGAAATGGAAAAAATGTTTTCAGTTTTCTTAATATTTACATTTTTTCCCCCTCCAACCACTTATTATTTATTTCCCCCCCCCCCCCCCCCCTCTGAGCAGGGGATCCCAAGTAGAATATACACCCCTGATTACTTTTGAAAATGCCTCCTTGTAGCAATTTACTTTTAGGAACCAAAACAAAGACGAGAAGATAAAGATCGTAGGGAAAAACGTCGGCGTAAAGCAGAGGTAAGCTTTAATTTTTTACAATAATAATTTTCATTTTTAAAACAAACCAAATCACGTGTTCTTATATTATTACGTTTTAGATTAGTTTACTTCTTAAGTAAAGCATTTTAAGTTTCAAAATGTTCTTTTTATTTGTAGAGCGTAATGCATTTTTGTTTAGCGTTTTGAGATGTTTCTATTATAGGTGAACTTAATGCTTTGATTATAAAATATTGACATAAGTCACTGCCGCCCCTCCCCCCTATTTTTTTTTGGGGGGGGAGACGATTTCAAGTCTAAAATTAGTTACCTGACATTTCTTTTCTACTTAGGAGAGACGTAGATGGCAAGAGGAAGAAGAATGGAACGAGGAGATTAACCGGCTTGCTAGCTCAAATATTAAAAATAGGATGCATACTCTACAACTCTGTAGGTAATTATTCTATGCTTGCTAGCTCAAATATTAAGAATAGTATGCATACTCTACAACTCTGTAGGTAATTATTCTATGCTTACTAGCTAAAATATTAAAAATAGGATGCATACTCTACAACTCTGTAGGTAATTATTCTATGCTTGCTAGCTCAAATATTAAAAATAGGATGCATACTCTACAACTCTGTAGGTAATTATTCTATGCTTGCTAGCTCAAATATTAAGAATAGTATGCATACTCTACAACTCTGTAGGTAATTATTCTATGCTTACTAGCTAAAATATTAAAAATAGGATGCATACTCTACAACTCTGTAGGTAATTATTCTATGCTTGCTATAGCTCAAATATTAAAAATAGGATGCATACTCTACAACTCTGTAGGTAATTATTCTATGCTTGCTATAGCTCAAATATTAAAAATAGGATGCATACTCTACAACTCTGTAGGTAATTATTCTATGCTTGCTATAGCTCAAATATTAAAAATAGGATGCATACTCTACAACTCTGTAGGTAATTATTCTATGCTTGCTATAGCTCAAATATTAAAAATAGGATGCATACTCTACAACTCTGTAGGTAATTATTCTATGCTTGCTATAGCTCAAATATTAAAAATAGGATGCATACTCTACAACTCTGTAGGTAATTATTCTATGCTTGCTATAGCTCAAATATTAAAAATAGGATGCATACTCTACAACTCTGTAGGTAATTATTCTATGCTTGCTATAGCTCAAATATTAAAAATAGGATGCATACTCTACAACTCTGTAGGTAATTATTCTATGCTTGCTATAGCTCAAATATTAAAAATAGGATGCATACTCTACAACTCTGTAGGTAATTATTCTATGCTTGCTATAGCTCAAATATTAAGAATAGGATGCATACTCTACAACTCTGTAGGTAATTATTCTATGCTTGCTAGCTCAAATATTAAAAATAGGATGCATACTCTACAACTCTGTAGGTAATTATTCTATGCTTGATATAGCTCTAATATTAAAAATAGGATGCATACTCTACAACTCTGTAGGTAATTATTCTATGCTTGCTATAGCTCAAATATTAAAAATAGGATGCATACTCTACAACTCTGTAGGTAATTATTCTATGCTTGCTATAGCTCAAATATTAAAAATAGGATGCATACTCTACAACTCTGTAGGTAATTATTCTATGCTTGCTAGCTCAAATATTAAAAATAGGATGCATACTCTACAACTCTGTAGGTAATTATTCTATGCTTGATATAGCTCTAATATTAAAAATAGGATGCATACTCTACAACTCTGTAGGTAATTATTCTATGCTTGCTATAGCTCAAATATTAAAAATAGGATGCATACTCTACAACTCTGTAGGTAATTATTCTATGCTTGATATAGCTCTAATATTAAAAATAGGATGCATACTCTACAACTCTGTAGGTAATTATTCTATGCTTGCTATAGCTCAAATATTAAAAATAGGATGCATACTCTACAACTCTGTAGGTAATTATTCTATGCTTGCTATAGCTCAAATATTAAAAATAGGATGCATACTCTACAACTCTGTAGGTAATTATTCTATGCTTGCTATAGCTCAAATATTAAAAATAGGATGCATACTCTACAACTCTGTAGGTAATTATTCTATGCTTGCTATAGCTCAAATATTAAGAATAGGATGCATACTCTACAACTCTGTAGGTAATTATTCTATGCTTGCTAGCTCAAATATTAAAAATAGGATGCATACTCTACAACTCTGTAGGTAATTATTCTATGCTTGATATAGCTCTAATATTAAAAATAGGATGCATACTCTACAACTCTGTAGGTAATTATTCTATGCTTGCTATAGCTCAAATATTAAAAATAGGATGCATACTCTACAACTCTGTAGGTAATTATTCTATGCTTGCTATAGCTCAAATATTAAAAATAGGATGCATACTCTACAACTCTGTAGGTAATTATTCTATGCTTGCTAGCTCAAATATTAAAAATAGGATGCATACTCTACAACTCTGTAGGTAATTATTCTATGCTTGATATAGCTCTAATATTAAAAATAGGATGCATACTCTACAACTCTGTAGGTAATTATTCTATGCTTGCTATAGCTCAAATATTAAAAATAGGATGCATACTCTACAACTCTGTAGGTAATTATTCTATGCTTGCTATAGCTCAAATATTAAAAATAGGATGCATACTCTACAACTCTGTAGGTAATTATTCTATGCTTGCTATAGCTCAAATATTAAAAATAGGATGCATACTCTACAACTCTGTAGGTAATTATTCTATGCTTGCTATAGCTCAAATATTAAGAATAGGATGCATACTCTACAACTCTGTAGGTAATTATTCTATGCTTGCTAGCTCAAATATTAAAAATAGGATGCATACTCTACAACTCTGTAGGTAATTATTCTATGCTTGATATAGCTCTAATATTAAAAATAGGATGCATACTCTACAACTCTGTAGGTAATTATTCTATGCTTGCTATAGCTCAAATATTAAAAATAGGATGCATACTCTACAACTCTGTAGGTAATTATTCTATGCTTGCTATAGCTCAAATATTAAAAATAGGATGCATACTCTACAACTCTGTAGGTAATTATTCTATGCTTGCTAGCTCAAATATTAAAAATAGGATGCATACTCTACAACTCTGTAGGTAATTATTCTATGCTTGATATAGCTCTAATATTAAAAATAGGATGCATACTCTACAACTCTGTAGGTAATTATTCTATGCTTGATATAGCTCTAATATTAAAAATAGGATGCATACTCTACAACTCTGTAGGTAATTATTCTATGCTTGATTGTTTAATTTAATAACAAACTATTGTGGAGTAGCGGTTTCACTAAAATTGGACAGATTTTAAGTAACATGAACCATCTATCTATCCACATGTTTTAATTGTGTTTGTAATTCATTTGTTGGTTTAGTACTATCAATATTAAAAACCCAATTTGAGAGCAAAAGATTTTAGATACTTCTTAGATATATCCAAATCTATGATAACAAATTGTCAACCCGTTAAAACTAGAAATACATGGCTCAGTAATGAAATAGATATAAATAGAGAATCAAGGTTTATGTGCATGTGGAGATTATCCTATCTTCCCATGAACATAAGAGACTTTGCTTTTAAATTATCTAACAATCTTCTTCATTTTAATGCAAATTTATCAAAATTTAGTGACACTAGTCCAGCATGTACACAATGTACAATTGCTTTAAATCTTCCCGCCCCTAGAGAAACTTCTTGTCATTTTTATCTTTATTGTTCATCAAATACAGAATTACTTTTAGAATATTTTAACAATTTTCTTTACCAATCTAATATGACATGGGTTGCAAATTTTGTTTTCTTGGGAGCACCGTCTAATATACCATTCTATAAAGCTATAATTATCAATACAGAAATTATTATTTCAGCTTGGTTTCTTTTTGAATGTAGAAATAAGAAAATTAAACCTGTATTGTCAATGTTAAAAGAGTTTTTAAAGAATTACAGATCAATTTTTATGCGTTTTCCTAAATATCAGAATGCATATAATAAGTGGATAAGTGGATAAGAGGATAAAAGAGTTGGTGTTATTACAGGGCCATTAAGAAAAACTGTTTTGTTATTTTAGTATTTCTTTCTTAATATCTGTCAATATTTCTTTTAACTATGTATTTTTTCTAACTTAAACTTTCATTCTTTTTTTTTCAGTTCTAAGCTGACGGCTCAGTGTTAACAGAGAATCCGGATAATCATAGATCCTTGTGTTAATGAAAAAGATGCCATTGCCCTCACTTAGACTAGACGTCAAAGAAGACGGAGCACATGAAAGAAACCAAATTTATTTTTATGTAGTAATTGTAAATAATTTTCAATTTTATATTTTTAGTAATATGTTTGTGATTTCATTTTTATAAACTGATTAAAAACCAATAAAATACGTAATAATAAAAAAAAAAAAAAAAAAAAAAAAAAAAAAAAAAAAAAATATTAAAGTGATGGACAGACATTCCATTGGATCTTGATATTAGAGTTGGGCCGGATATCCGGTTTGGCCTGATATCCAGCCATTTTCTATATCCGGCCGGATACCGGATATTGAAACTATCCAGATACTGGATATCCGGCTGATTTATAATGCCGGTTATCCGGCCTGATATCCGGTTGTTTTCTAATGCTAAATGTCCGGTTATTCAGCTGGATATCCGGTAATTTGCCGGATATCGGGCCATTTTCGATATCCGGCCCAACACTACTTGATATTACAGTCATGCTAAAGCTATAGAGTAGCGCGCCTAAATATCTTTTTATTTAGGTTGATGGTTCGAGCCTCAACTACAGAGTCTCGGTCTCGCCTGTCTCAGCTTCTTCTCGATGCTGACCAACCTTGCAAACGTCTCTTCCTTGATTATCAGGAATTTATTTTATCTTGAAGGCAAAAAAAAATGTTAGGTACCTAGTCACTTTTCCTTAAAAATTAAAAGGTGCAATAATGACAATATTTTTTTTTTAAATACTCAGAAAGGGGGAGGTAGGTTGTGATAAAATCCCGTAGAGGTGTGAATTTTAAGGCTCAAAAACAGTAGTAGAAAGATAATATTCACTAAATATGTGTAGTTCTCATTGAAAAGAACTATAGACAAAAATTTTAAAAGTTAACATGAATTTTTATCGTTCTACTACTGTTTTTAACTCAAAAACTTAAAACCTTTACGGATTTTTAGCGTAACCCACTCCTCCCTTTGTCAAGATTAAGTTGTTTTCAAAATTTAGCACGTTTAGTCAATAAATCACGTTATATGACATTATAACAGATCATTCAGTTTCAATAAATTTTTGGTACAAACGACAAAGAACAAGAAAGTTAAAGCATTAAAAAACACAGTTTTTCGGACATGCCCTCGTTAGTTGAAAAGTAGCTCTGGTACTAAAAAGCAGATGATTTTGCCTTGGAGGATTGAATAATGAATTTGACTGTCAGGGATTGAGAATCTTATCACAGTGGATGCAGGATCTAGCCTGGTCTATACAGGATCTACAACTCAAGATTCAAATACAGGAATATAAACCTTAGTGGAGTATAAAGAATAATCTCTTTTATTTTATTTTTAACAACTTAAAATATGTTGAATTAAAAGTTTTTTCTTGAAAAAGAGTCTGTCAAACATTTTTATTTAACCATAAAATGCCCTTTCATAACAACTCTACCGTCAGTAGTCCAGAAGTATTAATGTTTTTTGTCTGAAAAAAAAGAATCTCGGGAATCGCTAGTCCGAATTGGTTGTTCTTTTCAGGGTACATATATATTTGTCTTATCCTTTCTTTGCCAAGGCTTCCCTTAGAGGCTAGGACGCGCGTTTTTTCAAAACTTACTAAGGATATATGTGTTAGGATGTATTGTCCGGGTTACCTATCCCCCACAGGACCATGCTGAAGGACTCCAAGGTCTGGTCAACCATGCAAAAATGGAGCGTAGCAACTAATCAACCTAATAATCCGTCCAACATAGATACTAATAATTCAGCTTTGTCTAGGTAAGTTTGAAATGTTTGATTTAAGTATAGATTGTATTTTTTCTATAAACTTAAATATTGCCATCCTATTATATAAAGATTAGAGTAAAACACTAGAGGAAGAAAGGGTTAAATAACTGTAACTCTTGGGTTATGGAAAATAAAACAATAGTGTCGCTTATATTAACACAGCCAAGTAGCAGAAAAAAAAATAGAAGCAGACAAAGAGGGTCTTTGAAAAAGGAAAGGAGGTAGTTGTCTGAACATACATCTATACTATTGATCTGTTATATGAAGTAGTTTTGTTTGTAGCGAGGAATCTTGCTAACAGCTAAACCGATAAGGCTCTTTTTTAACAGTGTAGCTTCTTATAGGTCCAGGGTAGGTTGAAAACTATTTTGTAGAAGGGTTTCTTTACCCTACCAAGAGAAATCGCCCCTGTAATAACAGGATGTCTCTGTGTAGCGAATGATATCGCCAACTGCTAGGCCGATATGGTACAATTTTACATTTAGGGGCAGGTTTATAACTCTTGGGGGAAGTTACCTTCAACCCCCACAAGAGAAACCGCCCCAGTAAAAAAATCTCCCCTCTCCCCTCCCAAATTTGTTTAACACATTCATATTTCTTTCAAAACTAAATTGAAATTGAAGGGTCGACTAACCCTTCCCCCCACCACCTTCCAACAAGTGCCCCTAGAGTCCTCTAGTACTAAATGTAGCTTTCATTTTAGTTTGTCTAAAACTCGGCCTAATGAAATTAAACGTCTGCACTCCACACCTTCCAGACGAAGATCTTCAACTGCCAGCGACACTAGTTCAACTCCACTAAGGTAGATTTTCAGGGTTTTTTTTGTCAGGGATCTAAAGGGATAAGACAATAGCTGACGAATCAATGTACAATACATCCCCAATGATGATCACAAAATTACCGCTTACGTAGATTATAATTAGTGGTTGAAATGTTTGGACACTCAACTTAATAAACAAAGAAAATTCAATTAAAGTCCCCATAGTTGTTGAAGCCAACGAATAAGAAAACGTTGTTATAAAACTTTGAGGACTAGTGTAATCAGGGACAAGGGAATACGATTCAGACAAACAGTTCTAAGTTAAACTTTCCCCACAACCCTCTTCTCTTATTTCTCTCCCTTCTTACCCACTTCCCTTCAGTTACATAAAAAGTTTTACGCCAACAAAATATTTAATTTTCGGATATTTCAAATGGAATTAATAAGCTGAGCCCCTGAGCGTAATAAACAGCCCATTGTCTCCTCCCTCCCTGGTTATTATCGGAGATGGATATTTCTTCTGAAGAAAAGAATTTTCTTACTTCATTTCCAAGAGTCAAAAATTATTATTATCAAAACTAAATGTGTAAGTTTCATTAGAATTATCATTTAAGCTTTTTTTAGTATTATTTTTTTCTGTTGAATTAGGTATGTTAGAAAACTATTTCTTATTATAAGAATATTATTTTAAATGATTTTTATTTAGTGTTGAATCAATGAAGCGAAAAAATTTGCCAACCCTGACTGAATCAGTGCCTTATAAACATTCTGATATACAATCTTCACAAAAGTAAGTCATTTTCATGATTTATTTTAAAATAAGATTTTTTATTTGTTTTTCCTTGAAAAATAGAAAAAAATGGCAGTTCTGTTAGGTAGTTCTGTAGGACAGACACACAGGCATCCAGTTACTTAAAAACAAGATATTCTTTACTATTTCGTAGGTACTTGCTAAGATCTCGTAAACGGCTGGACGAAACTTTTTCATAAATTTCATAGATGTATAGTATTGGCCCAGGGAAAAGTTTTAGGCTATTATGCGGCAACCCCGAAATACAAAATATTTTTTTTTAAATTAATGCAGGGGCATTTCCCCTCCCCTCTTCGGATAAAGCTACGAGAGGCTGGTGGCGAATCCATTTCTGCAATTAAATAAGCCAACAAACCAAAATGAATTTAATTTTCATTGATTTAGTGACAGAATATCAAGTAATTGCAATTCGTGCACGATCTATTTTATATTTGTTATTGCTGCGCTTTTAATGGACATAACTGTTCTTGTTAACATTATTCTTCCCTTTTATACTTCCCCTTTTACATTCCCCTTCCCTTTAGTTTATTTTCCTTCCCCCTCGTAATATCAGCTGTTTAGTGCCATAGATAAATTATAATTATATTCAGAAATTTGGAATAATTTTAAAAATATGCAAAAAATGATTTTATTTGCGTAGCTATTTCTTAACTACAACTTGTTCGTTTATTATTTCTAATCTTTTATGTTTTATAGTTTAGTATTGTATATTTTTCGTGGTTTTTGGCGGATTTTTAATATTGTTGTTGTATTTTCATTTAGTTGTCTTAACGATAGATGATGTAACCTTTAACAATTAGTGTGCACTAACAATAAATAAAAGTCCAGATTATATTCCACAATCTATTGACTGTTCTATGGCCCCTCAGGGCCTATAAATTAGTACCTAGGTGATTTTACATTTCTTATTTTCCTATTAGGACAACTTTCTGTAATGGGGTGCGGTAATTTTGAATAATTACATCACTACTTACAGATATGTTAGACCTTGTTTTTAAAGAAGTCTTAAAATTTTCCGTTTTTTTTAAAATAATTCCAGTATGGCTCCGAAACCGAACTATATCCGTTGGATTAAATAAAAACGGTTCGCAGATATGCTGAAAAATAATGTATAGCATTGTAACCTCCGGGCTAACAAAATTGATATAAATCTTATATATTTTATTTTAATATCCGCGGAAAGCTGCTAGGACGATCAATGGAGGGGTGGTAAAGGAGTGATTACCCTCCCGAAAATTTTGAAATTTGCATTTGGAATCCCCCCCCGCCCCAATAAAAAAAAAAACTTGGAGGCCTTTGAAAAGCTGTCCAACACAATGCAATAAATAAATTCGCTTAAGATAAAAAATATTGCCAATCTAAAAAAATACTTTGTCTCTGGTATCGAGAGCACATTAAAAACACGACAGAAAATAAACACCGGCATTACGTAAACATAATATTTTTTTAAAACTTGGGAAAAAGTTAAAATTATTGTAAAATAAGGTGATTTTTGTTATAACGCTATGTTAATAATAGTAGTTAAAAATAGAAGAAATAAATTTAGCGAATTTTATCAAAGTTTATTTAGTAAACAAAAAATTATTTGAGGTTCGGATACTCAATAATTATAACTAAAAGTCTAGAAGATCTATCGATTAGCTTTACCATTAGGAATACAGTGCATGTAGGAACAATTCGACCACTTAATTTTAGATGTTTTTGGTATAAAAGGGTAGTGTTTCATGTCCATATAAGTTCGTTATGATTTATTTTAAATCTCTTTTGGCAAAATTTCCGTCGTTTCATGGGATTAAATTGACAAAAATAATTATTACGATTTTGTTGAAGATGGAAAAGTTTTGAAACTGCTAGTTTGTACAACCCTATCATGATTAAAAAGATGTCCCTAAAGGTTTTAGTTCAACGAATGAGAAAACGTGTTTATAAACTATGTTAACTAGTATAATTTACAGTCTAATTTCCCTTAGCTCCCTGCACCAAAGTATGAAAGGTGATATAAGAAAGAACAAACGTTATAGTGGGTCTTTTATTTCAGACCTAAATCCAGCTCGTCACAGCCCCAATCAAGAGAGGAGTCTCGAACCAACAGCCCCACCTCCGTCTCTCCCCAACCCTCCTCCACGGGAGGGGTATCTAACCCCTGCGGGGATGACAGTGAAGGAGTGGTAGTCCTAAACACTCAGGAGTTGGACCAGAGTTCTGAAAGTGATATTCAGGTATGTTGCAGGGAAAGGATAATGGATGAATATTTAGTCTACTTCCCATTAAAGTGATCGCGAATTTAATTTTTCAAAATGCATTTTCGTTTACCTTTTTTTATATTTTAAGTAATTTTCAAAGAATTATGCCTTAAAAGTTCAGTTAAGTTAGAAAAAAATCAGTTTAAAATGCAGATAGTGTTTCCACATGAAAATAATGTTAAAATCTGAGCATCAATTAAACTAAGAGAAAATAAGTTATTTCTTCTCTTGCAGATAAAAACAAAAAAATTGATACTTAGAATATATTTTTGTAATATATCTCTTTTAATATTTATCTTTGAACTTTCTCTAAAATGTAATGAAAAAGTTTGGTTTATTTTAAAAAATCATTAACCAAATACCGCTTTGTTTATGCAGGTATAGTGACAAAAGAAAAATTGATTAAATCTCTAGAATCAATAACATTTAAGAATTCATTTGTTTAAAAACCAAAGATCTATTATATTTGCTATACATTTACAGCATAAAATATAGCAGTCTTTCTATAGTATTTACATAAAAAAAAGCATTTTATAATCGTAAAATAATCTCGTAATGTGTCGAATTCAATTAAATACACACACACACACACACACACACACACACACACACACACATACCTTACCTATCTTGCCACACACACGCACACACACACTATCTAGTGTAGCACTAACACACACACGCACACACACACTATCGTAGTGTAGCACTAACACACACACGCACACACACACTATCGTAGTGTAGCACTAACACACACACGCACACACACACTATCGTAGTATAACACACACACACACACACTTAACGCCCCACCCACGAACCCACTTACTACCTAAATAATCAGGGAACTAGAGGCATAAGACAATGGCCGATAAATTAATGGATATTCACAATGAAAATATACACAAATTTACCCATTTTGTAAACAATATTTGGTGGTTTAAACATTTGGACACTCAAAGTAATAAACCAACCAATTAAAATTCTATGAAAGTCCCTAAAGTTAATTAGCCAACTAACAAAATGTCATTAACTTTGGGAACTAATGTAATAAAAAGCCAAATATCCATTTCCTCCCTGCATACAATTACGTACAGAAGGGTTAGTTTTAAATGAAAAGATTTAACAATATCCTAATTTATAAAGTTGTAAGCTTTTTTTATCTGTAGAGAAGGGACCGCTGAAACGATATGGTTCACTTTTACAGTGAAGCTTTTTATAGTTTTTGGGAAAGGTTTTAGGCTATTTTATTTTTATCAAAAAAGTCGTTTGTTGGTTTTAAGCTATTTTTCTGCCCTTTTATATCCCTTTGAATATTAGAAAAATATAAATTTAGATTTGGTTTCTTTTTATACATTAAATAATACTAGCGGCTACGCCCCTAGAGGCCTCTAGTGGCACTTTGAATGTTTTTTTTTATTTAAAATATCTAATTACAGAAATAATTGGTTTATGTTTCGTTGGAGTCTCTTTTTCGAGAGGGGTAATTTTTTTCTAGGGGCGATTTCTCCTGATAGGGTGGTGGTACCCTCCCCCAAAATAGTTATAAACCTTCCCGGGACTTATGAGAAGCTACCCTGTTAAGGAGAATCCGATCGGTTCAGCGGTTAGCGAGATCCTTCGGTACACACAGACAGACAAACATCCTGTTACTTTAGTATAAGGATTTATTTAAAAACTAACCCCCCAGGTAAAAATCTGAATGTGTGAGAAAGAAAAACAGAGAGAGAGGGAGAGAGAGAGAGAGAGAGAGAGAGAAGAGAGAGAGAGAGAGAGAGAGAGAGAGAGAGAGAGAGAGAGAGAGAGAGAGAGAGAGAGAGAGAGAGAGAGAGAGAGAGAGAGAGAGAGAGAGAGAGAGAGAGAGAGAGAGAGAGAGAGAGGTTATACTCAACAAATGCCTATCTTAGAAAACGCTTATAATAAAAACTTTGGTTCATGGAAAGAATACAAAGGATACAAATACAACAAAACCTGCAAACTTGTTTCCTTTCCATGACCTAAAACTTATAAATTATTTTGTGTTTTAAAGCTTATTTTGAATATCTACTATAAGTAGCCCTCTTTCTGTTTAAGTTAATAAATTATATTTAAGTAATACACACATCCTAAATATAAATTGTTAGAATAATGTAGCAGGATGTCTGTATGTTTGTCTGTTCTAAAGGATCTTGCTAACAGCCGAACCAGTATGGTTCTCCTTTACAGGGTAGCTCGTCATAAGTTCTTGAAATGTTTATAACTATTTTGGAGGAGAATACCACCACCCTCCAAAACGATTTATACATTATACATTAAAAATTTTAATTTTTAAAGTTTTAATTTTTTATGGAAGTTTGAAGCTTTTTTAGCAAGTAGTAAATATTGAGATAGGATGAGGATTCTATGTTACAATCGACAACTATAAATCAGCTGACCTTATATCCATATTTGGTAATATCTTTTCGATTATCGATAAAAATCGTTTAATCTCCCCGTAAAAAGAAATTATAAACCTTTTTGGTTAGTTTGATATGTATGTAACAAAAGAATTTATTCTACTCTAAATTTGCAAGTAAACCTTAACAAAAAGATTGTTATTTGTCGATTTTGATAGGTTTTAAGATATGTATAATAAAACACAAAATACATCAATGTTTTCAAGGGAATAAATTCGTTTTTTTAAAGTTTGATTTATTTTTAAATGGGAAGTAATTAAGACTTAATTCTCAAAATAGTACTCTTAAAAAACATTAATCAGTGACATATATCAACTTTTTCCCAGCTTCGTGAACACTTTAAGTTTAAATTTCTGGTATCATAAAATCCTACACAGTTGTTTTGTTATTAAAAACTATGCCCAGCTGATGATATCTATGCAGAACACATAAAAATCCCGAAACCCCAACAAAACGTACACTATAATGGTTATATTAAGATATATATTTATTGCTCTTATTTAAGCATTTTTACATTTTTTTTTCACAAACGTCTTTGTTCTTAATGAAATTAATATTTTCTGAAATAAAAAAAAAATTTTATTAAGTAAAAGTATAATTTTTATGGGCCTTA
The DNA here is from genome assembly GCF_053477335.1 of Acartia tonsa. Lineage (NCBI taxonomy): Eukaryota > Metazoa > Arthropoda > Copepoda > Calanoida > Acartiidae > Acartia > Acartia tonsa. The sequence goes on along the minus strand of NC_137265.1, from coordinate 7,420,033 downwards.
ATATTACAAACTTTAACGTTAAAATTAATACCTTCACAATGGAAATTAAAGTTTATATTATTTTTCCAGCCAAAGAAAAGAGAATAATAAACCTAGATTTGAAATTTTTATTTCAAACAAATAACTCTAAACTAGCATAAATATGCGTTAAAAAAAACTATAATTTTATAATATAATAATTTTCTAACGATTTTTAGTTTTTTCTTTTTAAATCATAATAGAAATAAATATTCTTGTCAAATACATTTTTATTCTTCAAAAATATTGAAAAAGTGAAAATATAATTTTCTGGAATATATTTTGAAGTGAAAGTTTTACGGCAACCCTGTAAATATATTAAAAAAATAATTTTTAAGTATACAGACTTTTACTAGTAAGTACCATTATAATTTCAATGTTAAAAGCAATTTATTCATTTTTAAAATTTTTATAAAAAAAATTTAAGTGGCAACCTGGTTTTGACAAAACTGTACGCGTGTACGCGGCATTAGCGCGCACGACAATAACCGGGTTCGATGTCCACACGTGCAACACCAGGTTTACAGTCAATTAGGATTAAATGTTGTGTAATTATTTTAAATCAAGGGACTTTAGAATTATATGGTATGACAATAATATCTAGGGTAAAGCGGGGCGAACTCGGTGTTTTTTTCGGTTTTTTGAACCTGCAAATCGTAAAAATTATTTTTTTTAAATGGGACCAAAACCAGTAGAAAGATCTCAGAAAAGTCGATCAGGTCCTAAAAGGACGTAAACCTAGGACTTTGGGAAGTTTGCCAAAATTTATCTCTAAAACGGCACCGACTTCGCCCCGCCTTGAGGCGAAGTCGGTAGGGCATTTTCAAGCTTCGAAAAATCGATGACGTATTGATTTTATTACAGCATGCCCAAAAGGTAAAAGTTGCTAAATGTAATAAAGAGTATGCACAAATTTTTTTATTAAGATAGGTCAATTTTTTCTACCAAAAAAAATAATTTTTCCGAAGTACGCGAAATTTGACTTTTTTTTCAAAATTTTTTTTTGATAAAAAACATAAAAATACTACTAGAAAAAATAACTTTTTATGACTTTTAAGGCCTGTTCCTTAAAATTCAGGCAATTTTGAATAGATTTGGCCAAAAAAAAATTAGTTCTATTAGCAAAATTTCCTGAAAAATTCAAGTTGAAAAAAAAAAGAAAAGTCTGGCAAAATCTGTGGTCGATTTTCCAGCTTCAAAAAACCTATAACATATTGATTTATTACAGCATGCCCAAAAGGTTAAAGTTGCTAAATGTAATAAAGAGCATTCACAAAAAAATTTATGAAGATCGGACAATTTTTTCTACAAAAAAAAAAATTTTCAAAGTACGAGAAATTTGACTTTTTTCTCTCAAAAATTTCGATTTTTTATATAAAATTGAAAAAGTTAGTACAAAAAGTGAAAAAACCGAGTTCGCCCCGCTTTACTTTTAGTCGATTTAAGAAAAAACTATACAAGCTTTTTTGAAGTTTTAAACGGAAATGGATAGCCCATTAGATTCTTAATAAGTCCCCTGAAGACGTCTAAGCTCTAGCTCTTACCAGTTTTTGTCCAACTTACCGTTTTTCCGACCGAAGCAAAAAAATCGAAAAAAAAAATTTTTGTCGTCCGACTTTAAGACCCATCAAGTACCCTAAAAATTCATCTCACAAAAATTTCTTTTTATACTTTTTTGTAGGCAATTTAATAAGGAACAAATTTGATTTTATGTTTTTTTCTGTCAGTCGATTAGAACATGGAGAAAAATGTCATTTAATGAAGGTGTGTAAAAAAATACCGACTTCGCCTCAAAACCGAGATCGCCCCGCTTTACCCTACTAATTTTATTATCGGCGAACTCTGTTTTCGTTCTACTTGTGCAAACAAAGCAGGGGTGCCTATTACATAGAGGAACAAGTTGATTTGTCTGTTTGTTAAGATCCTACCAACCTCGGAACCAATTAAGGTTTTCATTTTAGGGAAGTCTCTCATATGTCCAGGGATAGTTTTAGGCTATTTTCTATCCCCTACACCTTTTAATATAAGGTCCTAGATGCTAGGTGTACGGTGCAGCCACTAGAATTATTTAAAGTAAAACATAAAATTTGATTGTGGGATGAAGGATTCTTAATGATTTTAATTTTTATTCTGAATATTTACGTTGAAAAATGTACTTTTAGTTAGTGATGGCAATCCGTCGAATTTTTGGGCCGGATTCGGATTCCGGATTCTTAAAAGAATCCGTCAAAAAAAGTGGCGGATTCCTTGCGGATTCCGGATTCTTATTTTTGGCGGATTCCGGATTCGGATTCCGGATTCTAGCAATATTTTAAAAGGCTTTTTTTTAAAATTAAAAAATTTGAGTGCTACATATGTCTTAAAAATTAATGTTTTTTTTTTTTTATAATTCACTTCCGAGAATTGAACCAGATTTTAAAAGATATTATATATAATGATGATAATATTTGCCTTCAAAAAGGGGAAGTTGAAAGAAAAAACTCAAGACGCTAATTTTAGCCTACCAACTCAGAATCCGGAATCCGCTATTAAAAAACGGATTCCGGATTCGGATTCCAAAATTGGCCCAAAAATTGGGCGGATTCCGGATCCGGATTCCGGATTGCCAACTCTACTTTTAGTAAAATATTTGAATAAAAGAACAAATCTCTTATATTTAGATTTTACATGAGTTAACCGGCAGTCATCGAAAAGGAGAGAATCAGAAAAATATTAAAGAAAATTCAGACAATATGCAGCTTAAGGAAAGTTAAAGATTTTAATCAATTCTAAAGTCATACCTACCTATCAAGTTTTTAAATTTAAAGGGGTAGTTTCACGAAATGCATTTGAACTTAATTTAGTGAACCGCATATTTTTTCCTAGTTAAGGGGTAAATTACATTTATATAGCATATATTTGAAATAAATTCAATTTTCTACCACGTAGTTTTTAAAATATCAAGACTTGAAAATTGTTTTTTTGTGATATATGCAATTTAAAAAGACGATTTTCAAGTCTTGATATTTTAAAAACTACGTGGTAGAAAATTGAAATTCTTTATAATATATGCCATATAAATGTAGTTAAACCATTTAACCAGGATAAAATATGCGGTTCACTAAATTAAGTTCAAATGTATTTCGTGAAACTACCCCTTTTATCTTTAAAAATATGTATGGATATTTCGAAATCTTAATATACTTGTAAATGTATTTTATTTAAGCATTCACCAACTAAAACTTAAGTTTGCAACAAACTAGGCTAAAATCTTAAAACTTGATGACAAAGGTTGTACAAGTTGAAGAGGTGGAGGTGCTGACGAAGCCCGACAGCAGCTGTTCATCTGTCCAGGAGATGACAGGAGACCAGAGCGAGGCTGTTAAGACTGTCATGAAGGTAATCAAGTTTACCTGGCGCGCTCCGTATTATGACTCATGAGCGTATGTTTTCGGAAGGGGTCACCTTTGAGTTCAGATTACAACTTGTCGTTTTGTAAACTTTAGTATTTTTTGCTGCTTTTTCAGGCACGTGATGTAAATAGTAAGCTTACGCTTAATGCATTTGCCAATTAACATTCACTGGTACAAGATGTGATTTCCTGATCTTGAAATGAAAGTCACATCCTAATATTTTGACTAGTCAGGATTTTTGTTACTTAAAGGGATAAGACAATGGAATTGGATGGTAAATTGATGATTGTACAATTACATGGCCTTCTGTTATTAAAATGATTGATTAAATGAACTGTTAGTTTAAATCAACCAATCAAGATTCAATGATATTCAAAGATTCAAATGTCTCCTCTTTTACATACGGACAAAAATACTGCGCACCGCATTAATCTGTAATTAAAATGACATCTATTTTTAAAGGTGTTGACGGGACAAAGTGAGGCAGGCCCCCAACACGAAACTGAAACTGAACTTGATGTTATTGTGCTTCCAAACCACAGGAATTTTATTATTTTTATAACATTATATATACATTACTGGGTTTTTTTTATTCGTGTTATTGATTGGTTACTGTAATATCTCTTTTAAATCGTGTTAGTTCTTACTATTATTTTTCATCTTGAATATGATTGGTTTAATATTACTTCGCTACTTATGGACATGAAAGTCCTTGTTCTTAGTATGAAAATAATATAAATCAGAGAGGAGCTGCCACAAGAGGAGGATGAACAAACTTTGTTTATTATTTCACAGGTAAGCTTCCTTTTTCCAGGGGGTTCAACAACTGTGTAACTGATCCATCTTTAATACAAAGTAGAGTGTTGTCTGTCCGTCCGTCTGAAGCTAAAGATCTTGGTAAACGCTGATATGATTGGATTACTCCCTTTATTTTTAACTGATCAAACCCAGTTTATTCCCTCTTAGGGCAAAATAAGCTACTAGTTTTGTACAAGGGTGTATGGATTTTTGTCTGTTAAGACCTCGCCAACAAATAAATCAATTTAGTTCGCAATTGTAGAGAAGCTTTACATAGCTCAAGGATTTTATTAGTAGCGAAGCTACTCTATAATTCACTTTGTCCGTCCGTCAGTCCGTAACGCTATGGGGGAAATGGGATTTACTCAGCCCCTATAAAAAATAGAAAGCTGAAATTTTTTGACAACATTCCCATCATTAAGGAGCACAATTAACTATAAAAAATCAATGTCGGTTGGACGGCTTTTTAGCAGGTTTTAGGCTATTTTTTTTATTTTCCACATTTTTTCTCATATCTTTGGTGTTTATGGTCCGATTTTCAAAAATTTTTCAGTTATAGATATCACAATTAAATTTTCCGTCGTTTAGAGACCCAACAATGACGGTCAGACTGCCTTTTTGCAGGTTTTTGGCTATTTTTATATTTTTTACATTTTCCCCTGTATCTTTGGTGATTATGGTCCGATTTTCAAACTTTTTTCAGTTAAAGATATCAAAATTAAATTTCCCATCGTTTGAAGAAAACAACAATGACGGTCAGACTGCCTTTTTGCAGGTTTTTGGCTATTTTTATATTTTTTACATTTTCCCCCATATCTTTGGTGTTTATGGACCGATTTTCAAAATTTTTTCAGTTAAAGATATAAAAATTAAATTTCCGGTCATTTGAAGAAATCAACAATGACGGTAAGACTGCCTTTTTGCAGGTTTTTGGCTATTTTTATATTTTTACATTTTCCCCCATATCTTTGGTGTTTATTAATCGATTTTCAAAATTTTTTCAGTTAAAGATATCAAAATTAAATTTCCCGTCGTTTGAAAAAAACAACAATGACCGTCAGTCCCATCCACGAAATTTTTTGCTTCGCTACTTATGGATGTTGTCATCCTTGTTTCTACTTTATTAGATTAAGAATATTGCATGATTTGATACTTTTTTCTACCCCCTAATTACCCATACTAATGCTAGCGGTGAAGTAACTTATCCATAATACAAAAAAAATATTTAATCTTGATGTTTCCAATTTAAAGATATTAATTATACCTTGATTAAAAATCTATTTTTAACTGTATCGAGGTATACAATTTAACTAGAAATTTATTTAGGTTTTTTTTTGTAGATATGACTAGAGTAGATTAGCCATTTGAAATAATTATTGCTTGCACAGTAATCTTAAAATCAAGTTTTATATTCAAACTGAACCAGCCAAAACCCAATTCTATGTCTGATTTGAATAATTCCTTACATGAAATTTTTGCAATAGTTTGCTTTTTTGATCCTTTACTAGGTATGGTCTTGTACATAAGCTTAATATTTTGTTAAGATCTCCAAGATCCAAGCAAAGGCCAGGGAGCTAATTCAAATCTGGAGTCTACTGCAAGAAGTTTTCAAGATTCCCAAGAAGGAAAGACAGAAGTTGAGAGTGCAACATGAGAAAGAAGTGGACAGATCTTATTATAATCAATACAGAAATAATTCTAATAACAGGAAATATATTTTTAACTATATCATGATGATTCATGAATTGATTAGGATCATTGAATTCACGAAATGTATTCATCCGTTGAGTGCAAATACCTTTTCAACAATTAAATTATTATTATATTGACAATATGTGTTACTTGCGACATCAACAAAGATTTGATTCCTTCTTAAATGATAAGTTTTTGAATACATTAATTATCCAGAATGCCCAATCAGCACCAGCATCACCAACGAGGGTTTGATTCACCCGTCTCTATGCAGCAGCAGTGGGGGGCATTTGATATGAATCAAATGCTCCGGGGACAGGGGCTCGAGTCCCCCTTGATGCAAAGAAACAATCATTTTGATTTAGGTTTTTATACATAGCGGAAACTAAAATTCTTTAACTTATTAATTTAACCCTGTTCTTAGTGACTGTTTATGCAGTTTCTCTTGAAAAGATACAAAATAACTTTTAAATTACTTTATAAATGTTGTAGAAACATTACACTTTATGTATATGTCACAAAACTTCCACAAATATTACTAGGTACCAAGTTTAGATTAGAAATGATGTAAAGATTTTGGTCTATGTATGAAAATAATTAGGTCGAAATTTTTCTCCAAATTTTGCGCATTCTGATATTCATTTGCAGCAGCAAAGAGGATTTTTTCAACAACAGACAATTCCTACGCTTATTCATCAGGTATGTGTTGTGTATAGTTTCTTAATCTGGATTTTATTAAGACAATCGACTACGCTCCTAGAGGGGTTTTGGGTAATTTTAACAACGAAGAAAAAATATTCCGTCTTTTCCACAAGTAAAAATTGTTTGGAGACAACATTATATGAATATTGAGAATGTTATTTTACAATTTAATGTTGGATTTGAATGAAAAACACTTTTTTTTGACATGCAAAAATTTTTTAAAAAATACTCTCCTATATGTAGGTTTAAAAAGTAGCGCACTGTTCTAAAAGATGTTAAAAAAACGTTATTTTAGGCGCCTGACAGAGCAAGCCAAGTTTTTCATTCTCAAATGCAGCAGCCAGCTAGCAGTCCTGTGGGACTGGCTGCCACAGGTCATCAGCAAAGTCCAGCAGGACACAAGAACAGATACCAGGCCAACGCGGCACAGCAAATATTTCAATATGACAGGAATTTCTTGCATTTATATATTTACAGTCAACTATGTAATATACACTTTTTCAGACTTAGTCCATATTACCAATATCTTGGTGGACCTACACATAGACAGTCCGTCATCCTGTTACTTTTATATATAGGATTGTGCAACATGACATGAATGCGTCTAATCTTATCTGAACTATCCAATAATATTGTTCTTAAATAATAATGCAAGTTTCTAAAAACAGAAGCAGACAATCAAGTATGATTGTTGTGCCACGGGAACGAAAAAATCTTCGCTTGGATGACCAATTCGGCCGCCTGCATAAACATGGACTGTCCAGGGACGAAAGAAGGACACTTTTCGAGGCCAAAGTAAAAGAGGAGGCAAGGCACAAAGCCATGAAATCCATCATCCTGGCCCAACATAATTACTATTGTAGAGCTCTGGGCCTAAGACCCAAGGAGACGCCACTTTTTGACAAATACCCAGAATACGTTTTTGTTGGGGATAAATGGATTGATCTTCCAAAGCCGTCATCTGTCGGCTTAGCCGAATTGTCGCCAGAAGACGCCGACAGCTTTTCGGTGCCCAAGATGGCATGGCTGCCGGACGAGGCGTATCGCGCTACTGATCCTAAGGCTGTAAATCCACGTGATATCTACCCGCCTGGTATATGTCCTCCGGAACCGGCTCCCCCGCCGAGGATTATTCGTGTTCCTGGCCGCGAAGCAACCGAGTGGGATGTGATGCTGTACTACGAGGAAATTTACAAACAACAGCCAAAATCGGAGCCGGGTTCACCTAGTAGGCCCGAAAATGTCGATAATGGCGAAATTGACGCTATGGCATTATCAGGTGCTCTCAAACGTAAGCTGCCGCCGTATCCAGGCCATGAACATATCCCCGCCACGCCTAAAGTGATATTCTTTGATCCTGACGCGGGAAAACCTGCTCCACTGCCGAAGGAGGATCCTACGCCTGTGGCCGGTCCGCCTGTAGCAGCTCCAGTACCTGCCCCGGTGCCAGCTCCAATGCCCGCCCCAACTACTGCTGGAGGCAGCCAGCTACCTGGATCGGAAAGTGCGACACCGCTACCCGCAGGTTCAGGAACTGGAACACCTGTGCAAGTTCCAGGTATGTGTGTTTGATTTATTGATCTTAAAGTTGTAACTGTGATGTATTTATGTATTTACATCTTTGTTCTCTGACGAGTTTATGAACTTTAATATCAGCATTTTAAATTTCCATGTCTAACTGAGCTTTATTTTCAATTTACACTGGCCTGTAACTTATATGGCTGGCAGGTGTCATATTTTTCATTCAAGCTATTTATATCTAATGAAACAAAGATGACAACATCCATAAAAGCGAAGCTCTGAAACGGTATGACAGACGAACATTAACACTTGTAGAGTGTCAGAACTGAATATATGTACAAAATATGAATATTTAAGTTTTGACAAAATTGTACGTAAATTTGTTGCAAAACTTCTTAAATACAGAATTCTGTTTAAGGACATACTGACATTTTTAGGACTTGATTATAGAGATGCTTCGCACAAAATATTGTACCTTATTGTAATAGGAATCAGTAATCTAAAAATCAGTTCAATTGGTTGATTTTATCACATAAACAATTGTTGTTAAAACAGTAAAATAATCAACATGTTTAAAATGGACGTACGGACATTCTGGTAACGATTATAGAGTTTCTACGCTTTCTTAATCGTACCTAACTACTACAGGAATCACCATGCAAAGTTTGAAATCGATAAGACAGTTCTAACATGCCTAAATTAACGAAAAAAGCTATCCGTTACGGACGGACGGACTGACCGACCCTAATTATAGAAAAGCTTCGCTTTTAAAAATAGACCTCCCATTCAATCCCAGTATACTTACTTATTTCTCAATTCATATACATTATACATACATGCAAAGAACTTTTGAAGATGTCTTGGCATGGAACTTAAAGAAATTGAATCGTTTTTTTTTTATTTTCCAGGTACTCCTTCAGGTGGCAGCAGTACTAGTAGACCTGAGTCTAGAGCAGACTCGCTGACAGGTGGCTGGGTAACAAGCTCGAGCATCATCACTCCTACTGCTGCACCGTCTGCACTCAAGTGCCTTACCCCATTCTCTATATCTACCTCAAGTAACAAGCGCAAGCAGGGCTCAATAAATTTGGATACCTTTGAGCCAACACCTGTCAATTCCAGGCAAAAGTTAGAGCCGGAACAGAAAGGTAAAAACTTTTCCCGTATCGATTCGAAATCGATTAATATCTGCTGGATTAGAAGCAGCTTTAAATCAAATCAAAAATCTTTACCGCTGCAATAGCAATTATTTTTATGTGTGAATTATACAATTCGAAAACGAATATAGCGTAAAAGGTTACATTTATATGTATAGGTGATCAGCGTAAGCGCCGAAGCCTGGATGCTGACCTGCAAGCCTGTGTAGCAGGTGGCCAACAGGATCCTGCAGCTATTGGTCAGAAGCCTCCAGGACAATCCTTAGACAACAGTCTTATGGACAGGATCAGAGCGGAACTCAAGTTAGGACCACAGGTAAATATTAAGTTATACGGAGATGACGGACAATGTAGGATAAGATAATCATCCTCCTCTAATGGAATATTGTGTATATTAATGGGGAGAAATGGCTATAGATAATTATTGTCCTTTCTCACATTTGGGTTTAACACTTGATTTATTTTCTTATTTGTTGTTTTCAATAACGAATTATGTGCATTTAGTATGTGGTTTACAAAAAAAGATCTTTTTAAAATCGAAGCTTTTCTTTAATTAGGGTCGGTCCGTACGTCCGAGACGGATAGCTTTTTTCGTTAATCTAGGCATGTTAGAATTGTCCTATCGATTACAAACTTTGCATGGTGATTCATGTAGTAGTTAGGTACAATTTAGTAAGCGTAGCAACTCTATAATCATTACCAGAATGTCCGCACGTCCATTTTAAACATGTTGATTTTTCTACTTTTTAACAACAAAATATGTGATCAAATTATCCGATTGATTTATTCCTGGGACAACAAAGTACAATATTATAAGCGAAGCAACTCTATAATCAAGTCCTAAATATGTAAGTATGTCCATGAACATTATCTTGTATCAAGCAATATTCTGATTATTCAGTTCTGACACTATACAAGTGTTAATGTCCGTTTGTCCTACCGTTTCAGTGCTTCGCTTTTATGGCTCCAAGAGCCCCCCCCCCCCCCCCTCTATCTCGGCTCCTGTTACAGATAAAGACGTAAAATTTTTTTCTGGTGGTTCATGTGTATTTTTAGAGAAAATTACTTTTTCTAGTCATAGCGGCCAGGCCGCTCCTTAGCCGCTTTTTAGCGGCCAGCCGCTAAATTTTAAAACAGCTGTAGAGCGGCCAATTTTACAGCTAGGATGACCAAATTTTAGGACGAACTTTTATTTTTCATAACAAAAAAATTACTTTTTCTGATCATCGCCGAAAAACGGCAAATAACGGAAACCGCCATTTTCGGCGGTAAAACGGCGGTTGGCGGCGCCAATTAATATTTTTATCTGTTTGTTGTTGCTCAAGGATTTACCAAAAAAAATTTTAGGTCTTTAGCTGTAATAGAAGCCACGATATTCATGATATATGTCTGTAGTTAAAGCCGGACAAAAATCGGTCACAAAGTCGGTCAGGGAGCGGTTAAACGGTCATAATACCACTTTTCTCAGAAGGGCATTGATATCTAAGTATTCACTAAAAAATTTTAGGTTTCTACCTTATACACAAAAGTCATAATGTAGAAATTAAGATTTACTTAGAATTTTTTTCTAAATTTGGTGCTACCCAACCGACTTTGACCGGACACCACGACCGACACAGACCAGATATCCTAATAAAATCAACTCTTGCCGACGTATAATTACTAAACTTAAAAAGTCATGAAGTCGAAGCACTCCATCTTACCTACAAAAAAAATGAGATTGAAAAAACTAGAGGGGGGGGCTCTTGGAGCCCCCCCCCCCCCCCCCCCGATCTGTAAGGGTTAAAGTACTTTAGGTTTTGGTTCTCAAGTGTCAAATACTATATTGATGTAAATTTAATTACACAATAAAATGTTTAAAACTATGCAGAATATGGTACATTTAAAAGTTTAACTCATTTAACATCTAGGTTGACCCTGACAGAATATCTTTGGACCAAGAATTGTCTCCTGATTATAAATCCCCATCACCAGTGGAACGAAGGTTTGTCATATTATTGCTTAATTTTGCAAGCTAAGCTACTCAATAACTAGGAAAAAGTATTCAAGTCTAATTGATCTGTTGAGCCAGTCAAAAACATTCAATACATCCTACCTATGCATTTTTACATATTCAAAACTACCTTGTGTTTTGAACCCTTAAATGAATGAAAAATTCTAACTTATTTTTGACAGAATGTCCATATTTTTGTTTTCGGATATCCGGCCCAATCCTAGTTATTATATCCTTGTTAATTTTTCAGAAACAGTTTGTACACCTCCCCCTCTCCTTCTCCTATACCCCGGACAGAGACCGAGACTGAGGTCAGCATCAAGCGTACAGCCCCGCGGACCATTGACCATACCAATTCAGAGCCTACTTACGGGGTCGAGGAGAAAAATAGTATTCCGTTTAGTAATACAGGTAAACTTTTAACGTTTTATCATTCGTTAGTTTTAAAGGTTCCAGGACAAACGCAGGAGTCCCAAACGTCAGAGTGGACAAAGGCAGGAGTGTTAAAATATTTATTTTATTAAGTATTTCTACACAGATTAGGTTAGGTTATGAATAAACAAATAAGCATCCCGCAGGGGTTAGGCATTTTAACAACCTATAAGATGGTTTAAAATAGGTTAGGTTAGGTTAGGTTAAGTGTCACCTCCGACGTTTGGGACTCCTGCGTTTGTCGTAGGACCGTTTTAAAACTTTAAGGACTTCTAGTGTCCAAACTTTCCACCAATAACTTTATTTCAACACACAGAAGGGTCAATTTTGTTAACTATAATTGGGATTATTTATACACTAGTAACTGTAGCTTAGTCAAGAAGATCTTCATAAAAAAATTGTTGTTCAAAATCTTTGTTTGTTATTAATAATCATACCATTTATGAATCACAAGAGCAAAATTTCATTTAATCATATTTTGAAAACTAATTGGTAAAATACTGATAATTTTTGTTTAGGTGGGCGGTCAGAATTACGCTCAGAAATTCTGGGACAAGTGAATGATCCAGCAGAATTAGAATTTTGTGACACCCTGCCCACATCTGCTACGAATAACTTGTCTGATGTTGGCCTCCCTGTCGCCTCAACAATTATGCAGGTAAAATAAAAAGGATAGGTATGGGATTATTCCCAGGGAAGGAGTGGACAATTGGGTGTTTAAAACACTAGTTCCCAAAGTTTTATAATAACGTTTTTTTCTTATTTTTTGGCAAAACAAGTTTGGAGACTTTTATTGGATTTTTTGTTTTATTGTTTGGTTCATTTAGTTTGGTTTAGTGTCCAAACGTTTCAAGCACTACCTGTAATCTACAGAAAGGTTAATTTTGTGTATCATATTGCCCATTGGGGATGTATATCAATTTATTGACCATTGTCTTATCCCTGTAGGTCCCAGCAACTTTTATCTTGTTAATAGAAGCCGAGTAAAAAACATTCCCCCTATAAAATTCAAATGTGCAACATAGCATTCCTGACGAAAACAATAAAAATAAATCTTTACTCATTTGAAAGAGCTCATAAACAAACAAAAAGTTGCCGAGTAAATCATGTTTCCCAAATCTTTTCTGGTAGACCGATATTACTAGGTTCTAATAGGTCATAGCATTTTCATATTCTTGACATCCTATTCATAAAAACGTATATTTTACCCAGGCAAATACCTCAACTTGGACCAGTGACTCTGTAGAAGCCAATGGAGTTCCAACTAATGGCAATGGAACAGAATCTAATGGAGAATTAGTTATAAGGTACGTACTAGTAGAAATTGTACTCCATATAGACTAAACTGTTTTTATTGTATCTTGATTTCGGCGGTTTCACCACAAGCGAACTTATTGATGCTTTTTTTTGTAATGATGGTTAAAAGGAGAAATCCCCCGCAATGCGGGGCCCGCATGGATAGTACCCGTAGTTATAGGGCTCTACAGGGTTAGAGTTAGCTTACAGGAGCTTAAAATAATTTTTCAAATACCAAAAATGGGGGGGGGGGGGTAGATCTGTGGTCTGTAAAATATATAGGTAAAAATGAAAGCACAATAATTTCATTTCGTAATTATTCTTATAAAATTTGATATTATTATAGGTTGCCCCGTAGTTGGCGCGCAGCTCGGGATGGGTCAGGCCGCGTATACTACTACCACGTGGAGGAGAGGGTGCCCCAGTGGGAGCCACCGGTGGCTACACAACAACATCAAGCTAATAACACAGAATATCCAACTTCCAGGTAGGAAAAAAAGATTAAGATTCTAAATAAAAAAAAGTTTGTAGTGTTTTATATTTTGTTTTAAAAAGTGGTACTTACATGATTAATACTTGTATGTCTTTATAAAAGCAAACTTTAAAACTAAGAGGGAGATAATTTACTCTTAAGAAATAAGCATGTTTGATTAAAAGCTTCAATAATAAGATATCTACTAAATATATATTGCCCCTAGCACACAAAAAAAGTCTCGCTCTAAATTTGTTCTAGAGAAAAAAATCCATTTGGAAGAGAAAATTTGCCCATTGTGTATTTCAAATAGTATGATTGAACTGCATACTTCAATATAGATTAAAGCGAAATAAACTTGTCTAGTTTTCTTTTTAAAATAGACTTTCCTGGCACAAACAGACAGACATTCTTTCTTTTATAGTAATACGATATGTATAAGACCCATTTGAAATAAAACTTCTTTTTAGTGGTGATACAATGTCACGTGATGATATGGAGATGGAGACAGAAACAAGTTCAGAAGACTCGGAGGAGGATGAAGATGAAGAGGTACGTCCTATACAATAGACGAGACGAGACTGTTTATTACACTAGTCCCCAAAGTTTCATAATAACGTTTTCTTATTCGTTGAGTTAACAACTAAGGGGACTTTTATTGAATTTTGATTGGTTGGCTTATGAAGTTTAGTGTTCGGTTCAAACGATTCAACCACTAATTTTAATCCACAGATTGGGTAATTTTTTATCATTTTTGTATCATTGGGGATGCACATCAATTTATCGGCCATTGTCTTATACCTTTAGATCCCTGGGTAAGTCAGTCATTGGGATAGACAGACTTACAAGTTATAGTTTGTGAGTTGCTGCGCTACCAGAAATCACTCTTCCTTTATATGATGCTGAATGTCAACACTCACAATGAGAATTTCAACGTCTTTATTCTGTCTGTAAAACTATTTTTCTTCAGGGATCTAAAGGGATAAGACAAAGGCCGATAAATGTATGTACATCTCCAATGGCGATATACAAAATTATCCCTTCTGTAGATAACAATTAGTGGTTGAAACATTTGTACACTAAACTTAATGACCCAACCATTTAAAATTCATTTAAAAAGTTGTTTTCAAACAAATAAGAAAACGTTATTATAAGACTTTGGAAACTAGTGTTATAAACAGCCCAATGTCCCCTACCTCCCTAGGTTTTCCTATGATATTTTGTAGGACAGAAAATAAATATAGTTAAATTGGCGAAAAATCAACAATAAAAAAAACGTTGCTAATTTATATCAAAGGATTATATTAACTTGTTCAAAGGAGATGAATATTTAGAAGGAGAATACTGAGGAGAATTGTGAACCTATTGAGGAGAATGAACTTGTCACTGATTATGATTTATCCGCCAGTGAAAAGAAAATGCTGCTCAGAATGAGAGACAGGTCAGTGATAGATAAATAAAGATAGAACTTATAAAAGTCACGCAGCAATAACAATAGATTACATAACATTAAGCTTGTAAATATATTGCAGGAAATAATTCACATAGAAAATATTCAGTTATGTTGATTTACATTACGAAATAAATTTGTGATAATAGATTTATATGTGAGTGTGTTTTGCAAAGGATCACGCTATACATTTACCAGGGAAGAATATATTACTATTTTTGGGGAAATCACCCCTAGATAAAAATCACTCCCTTAAAAAAAATTCTTTTTAAAAGTAAAATTACTTTTACGACTCCCTCTCCCCCTAGTCAGCTTTCTCTCAAGTGCCCCTAGAGGCCTCTAGGGGAGTAACCACTCGTAATAAGTACAACAATTTTTCAACGACGGTCATAAAGTGACAAATGAACTTACAAACAAACTTAAGTTATAATTGTTTGAAAAGATTTTATTTAATTTCAATTTTCAGAAGTCAATCAGCCAAACAAGAACGATCAAACCGAAGGAAAGCGAAGCGAAGAGCGGAAAGAGAAAGAAGGGAACAAGAAAGAGAAATGTTGGAGGCCAGGAGTGAAAGACACAGGTAAGAAACAAACATTTGGAAAAGCTTCGTTGCTTTTGTGTGGTGGTAACAATTTCTGTTTAAATTATCAGATGGATTTAAACAATACATGAACCAGACTTTAATACACTCGCATTTTTGCAATTATATAGAAAAGTCTCAAACACAGAATATTTTACTCGATAATAAAATCCAAAATATCTAATTTGTAGTTGTAAAAAACTGTAATTTTGCAGATATTCTATTAATGCGAAATAGGATTTTGAAATAGTACCTTAACTAGCTACAAACAAAGAATTGATGATATTTGTTGTTTTTTAAACTCTTGATTTCCTGAACAACAATAAACAAGTAAATGTGACCTTTTTTAGCAGGATTTTCACATTTAAATCTATAAAGATACCCACCATGACTGAAAGAGTAATCTTTATTGAAAAATAGTAAAACCAACTTTTCTAGGACAACTGGACTCGTGGCCGAGATGTTGATACCCCGAGATAGAAATAATTCTGTGGCCAAGGAAATCAGGGAAAAATTAAAGAACAAGGATGAAATACTGCGACAGATTGATGAAGAGGTAGCTTAATTATTCATAAAAAGAAAAGCTGTTGGTTTCTTTCAAAATGCTGATTCGATCACAGAATCTGTTATTCAGCGTTATCCTTTAAGAATTTTTTTAATTTTAAAAATTTTACCCCTTCCCCCAACAAAACTATTATGAACCTGGCCTAGAACGATAATTTTTGTTACACTTAGGTTAGGTTATAGGCTAGAGAGCCGAGCGCCCGCGGCTAGGCAGGCTAGGGGGCGAGCGCAGTGGCGAGGCAGGCTATGGGGCCTCCCTAAAATAGAGAACTTAGCACTTAGCAAATATTAGCGGACGAACAGGAATACTTAACTTAATACAATAGGATCTAGTCGAAGGTAGAAGATCTGTACGTCCATTTCAGAAATAGACACAGACAGAGACAAATAAAACTGGATAATACATTTTCTTTAGATAATGATGGATGAATTCACAGAGAGACAAGAACAGGATAGGTTAAGAAGAGAACAAATAAAAGCAGAGAAAATGAAACGAGAGGTAAGCATAATTTTTAAAATCGTATGAAAAACTTTTGCCTCCTAATATAAATGGTTCTTTTTTACTATTTTGTAATTTTCTGTATTGATGTTAATTATAGCATAATATTGTACACTAACATACTAAAAAAATCATTGTCTCAATCCTTATAAAAGTAAGAGGGTGTTTGTCTGTCAGTGTGTAGGATCTCGAAACTGCTGAAGCAATATGGTTCTCCTTGTTAAATAGCTTTTAATAGGAATAGGGAAAGTTTATAACAATTTTGGTTGAATGTACCTCCATGCCATTCTCCAAAATGAAACTACCCCTAAAAAAATCTTCTAAAATTGACAGTTGAGGGTCGACAATCACAAATTTTAAAGAAAAATCAAAGGGTTGTATATTTAGAAAATTTGACCCGGCTAAGGGGGGGGGAAATGGAAAATTAAGAGAACTGAAATTTTTTTGCCATTTTTCTCCCCTCCTTGGTGAAAAAAATGTGGGAGGGGGGATAATATGAATAAAATAAGGAGTTCTAAAAATATTTTTATATTTTTCCTCTTCCTTGCTGGAAAAAACTAGGAGGGGGAAAAAATTAAAAATTTTGCAGCAGGGGGAAAAAATGAATCTTGTGCAGAATATACACCCCTACAAAATTATTGTATTATTGTTTTAGATAACTCAACCAAGATTACCAGACATAAATATTCCCATCACACCCTCCTCATCAAATTTGGCAGCTGGCGGAGGAACGCCTGCCAGCAAAGCTGCACCGGCAGCCGCAAACAGTGCAATCAATATTCCAGGTAAAATATCTTTTTTTTAAAATATTAAATCTATCACTAGCTGAAAAAAGACCTTGTTACTTGGTAGGGTTGGGCCGGATATCCGGCCATTTTCTATACCTGGGCGGATATTGAAACTATCCGGATACAGGATATCCGGCTGATTTCTAATGCCGGTTAACCGGTGATTTGCCGATTATCGAACGTTGGCCAGATATCTGGCCGGATACCGGATATCCGGAATTAGAAATAAGCCGGATATATGGTATCCGGCCAAAAAAAAGGTATTCGGACCAACCCTATAACTTGGTTGTAAGTATCTCAAACAGTTGTATTGGTATAGTTGATAGGTTGGAGAAAGGTAGACCTAGATACTCAACTTAGATACTCTAAGACATATTGTACAATTCTACAAATTTCAGGGGTGTATATTCTACATGGGATCCCCTGCTCAGGGGGGGGGGGGGGGAAATAAAAAATATGTGGTTGGAGGGTAAAAAAAGGAAAAAATTAAGAAAACTGAAAACATTTTTTCCATTTCCCCCCCTCCTTGGTGAAAAAAACTTTTAAAAATGTGTGGTATGAGGGATAAAATAAATAAAATATAGAGTTCTTTAAATATTTTTCCATTTTCTCCCTTCTTGGTGAGAAAAAACTAGGGGGGGAAGAAAAATAAAAAATTTTGTAGCAGGGGAAAAAAAATAAATCTTGTGCAGAATATACACCCCTGACAAATTTCCTTATTTTTTCTGCTCCATTCGTCGTCTGAAATTATCCGTTTATGATTTGTGTCAAAATTCTTACACGAAGTATCTTTAAAAAAAAAATTATGAAATCTCAAAGAAATACCTCATTAACCGAGCATTGATCCTCATTTTACTTCTTCTCTCATTTAGGCCTTGGAGGTTTGGACGAGATACCAGCGGCTGCTTCATCAGCAGCGGTTCAGGCGGCAGACACCAGTGGTATGGCAGAGGCGGAGAAACGGGCGAAGGACAAGTTTATCAAGGAGATGTCGGGGGTGATTGTGAAGGCGCTGACGCCCTTCAGGATGAAAGGGTGCAAGAAAGGATTTATCAAGAATAATGAAGATTTCAAACATTTAGCTAAAAAGGTAAATATGTCGTAATTTCATATTTCTATTTTATAAAGCTCTTACAAAGACAACTTTATTCTAAAGCCATATTAACAAGAAAATAGCCTAAAACCACCACAGGACCAGTAGGAATATTCCCTGAAGAGTAGAAACCGATCGGTTCAGTGGTTACCGAGATCTTAAGGGACGGACGGACAGACATCATTCTACTTTGTATTATAGATAAAATAGCCATTAACTTTGATAATCTCTGTATGTATTTAAAGCTTCCCCAAATTTAAAGATTCAATCGGTTAAGTGCTTTCAAGACCCCAGCGGTAAACAAACAAAAAACTTACTATTAAAAGTTGTTTTCATTAGATATATGCAAATTATTAGCAAATATTTAATCAATTGCTTTGTAGTTTTAATTATTAGTTCTACTGAATTTGGTAAAAATGATTTCTGTATTTTATTTAATTGTTCTTTTTTAGTTGACCCATGTGATCTATGAGAAGGAGCGAGCCCGCGTCAACTCCGCCCAAGCCATCAAATTATCAGACAAAATGCGGGAAAAGGCTACGGAGTATGTGAAGAAGAAAATGAACAGCTACGACAGAGAATACAAGCGGTCACCCGGACATAAATAGACATTGAAGCGGTCATTTCAGCTGTCACCCGGTCATTAAAATAGAGAAATATAAGGGCCAATAGACATTATGAAAATGTGATTAAAGATTATCTAATTCGTGTCTGTCCAAAAGTGATAGTTTTTAGGAATATTTTTTTACGCATTTGAAAGGGTTATATGGGATAATAAAATTAAGTAAATGTAATCAAATGTTATTAAAACAGACGCGATGTATTATTATTAAAATTAGATGCTAATCTTAAATATTATTTGTTATGTTTTATTCATTTGTTTCTTATTCTTTTTTTTTCTGTTCAAATTTAGGTAGACTTTATACAAACAAAAATATTTTTTCTTCATAAACTTATTTAAAGTTTTATGGAAAGAGTGAAGTTGTTGGCATTTTCTCATATCTTTGTCAAAATCGAAAAATAAATCCGCGAAAAAAATATTATGGGCGCGTTTTCTCATTCGTTGGCTTCAAAACTGTTTCACTTGTTTGATTGATTGGTATAAAATAGCTGTGTCCAAACTTTTCTACCAGTGATTTTAACCTATATGATTAAAGGGTAATCTTGTTGGTCATAATTAGGGTTTTGCTTCAATAAATCTTTTATTGTCTTATCTTTTAAGATCCTTATTTTAATTTTGACAAAGCTTATGATGTTAAATCCCACAACCCGCTATTAAGTTAAAAACTCAGAAAAATTTGTTTAATTTTTTCATCTATTTGTTTTTCAGTTATAAAATGTATTAATATTCACCCAATTATACTTTCCCATGGAAGTGATAGGTTAATGTTAATAAAATTTATTTGTGTGTTACTTATTTGTTTATTATTTCACTGATGTTGCCATGTAGACAACCCTTTGATTGCACGACCTTTCTTTGGAAGTCTTAACGGGACATATTATTGAGTTGCGCTTTTTTTGGGTCAAGGCATTCCCCCTGCTTCAACTATTTATGTCGTGAATCTGATATAGGAGAAGTGGGAACAATTTTAACGTCTCTAGTTATGACGCGTCTTTGACTGAGATTCGAACCTTTCATCTTCCCGAAAATTAGCGGATGCGCTATGAGTTTGAGAAAAGATCTGTTATAATCCATAGTCCTTTACCGAACATAAATATATTTTGTGATAACACTTTGACCGCCAGTTAAATAAATGTTTGATTTGACCGCCAAGCGAGATAAGATAAATCCGGTACTTCCTCCTAAATCTCACACATTAATATTAATTACAACTGTTCATGATCTTCAGATGAATTATCCCTGGCCGTTTAACTTTTATTGGTTTTATTTAAATTCTGAGGGTGAGAAATGTTTATTGTTGTATAATATTTCCCAAGCTCCGCCCATTTATATCACGTTAACACATACTTCCTTGTTCCTAAGGATACTTATATCCAGGGAGGGAGGGGACATTGGGCTGTTGTTTATGTTGTTATAGTCCCCAAAGATTTTTAATAACATTTTCTTATTCGTTGTCTCAACAACTTTTGATCTTTTTTTTTACTTTCGATGGTTTGTTCATGAAATTGAGTGTCCTCACGTTTCAACCACTATTTTAATTGTAATTTAAATAAGAGGTAATTTTGTGTATCAGCATTGGGTATGTACACCAATTTATCAGCCAATGTCTTATCCCTTTAGATCCCTGCTAATTTCCGCCCAAATTGCCCTGTTAAATGTGGAAGCATTGTGGTGACATGATATTCATTTCAGGGATCGGAAGCCGCGCGTAAGCCTCAGTGAAATCGTCATTTTATCACTATAAAATTTAGCTGGATGTATAAAACTGTCTCTTTAGTAGACAATCCTTCTTTCAAAAATTTCTTTTTCTGCTCACAAGCAGGTTTAAAACTGAGGCTTATGCGCGGCTGAGGCGCGGCTTCCGAACCCTGATTCATTTACTTTTATTAAAAGGTAATTTAGCTGACATGTTTTTCTAGATAATATCAGAATAGTAGAATTGGAAGAGGGTGGTCGACCGACCATCCACTTTTAATTTTATGTATAAAAAACTTATAATTGTAGAGTAGGAGGTTATTTTTCAAGGTGTTATTTCTTTTCGGATAGTAATGGTACCCCCCCCCCCCCCCCCAAATAGATAAAGATAAATGTCATGTCATAAACGAATCTAACTGAAAAATAAAAGCCAAATCAGGACCTGCGTATAGCTTTTTAAATTTTTTTATAATGTTATAAAAGCATTACTAGTAGTAACCTATGTTATACTCATTTTTTGAAATGACAAGAATTTAGTATTATGTTGATAAAATAACAACACCAAAGAATAACATTGAAGTACTAATATGAGTGCTGCCGCTACAGAATTTTATCAAGGTGCTTGGCATGATTATTGTATAATATTTGTTGTATGCTCCGCCCATTTTTATCACATACATCCTTGTTCGTAACTATAGCAAAAACAAGGATGACAACACCCATTAAAGAGAAGCTCCACAAATAAAATAGACTAACGATTCCCCCATAACGTTACGGACGGACAGACAAAGTGAATTATAGAGCAGCTTCGCTACAAAAAAATTAACATGTTGAAAATGAGCGATAAATTGAATTGCACTCCCAACCATGATGAACAAAATAACCCCCGGATACAGATAAAAATTATTGGTTAAAAGTTGACACTTTAAAAGATTTAATGGAATTTTTTTTAGCCAAAGAACATGTTTAGTCCAATGTCCCCTCCCACTATTATATTTTGAGATACAAGCGTTTGACATGTTTATTATTGAATAATATTAGATGGGCTCCGCCCATTTTTATCACGATAACGCATACTTCCTTGTTCTTAAACTCGTAAAACAAGAATGACCACAAGAACAATTTTATAGTAAAACAACGCTTTTTTCAATTTTATTCATCTGTAACTTAAAGTTTCATGCTTTTGCAATCTCCAGAGAGAACAATTGTCTGTTAATAAAATGGATGTAGAATATACTAAATATTATGACAGGAGAAAAATTGTCGTCAATTTAGGTTTAGTTCGTTTATATCCTGAAGAGGAAGGGGATGAGTTAAAGGGAGTAGATGGGGAGTATCGTTATTTTAGCCCGCTACAAGTTTCACTTTATTAAAGAACATGCAAATCCGATGTGACATCCAAGTAATAATGAATTCAATGTTGACAATGAACATATGTTGAACAGACGATAGTATCAAGTTTGGATATACTTTGCTTTTAAACATCCATAAAAGCGAAGCTCTAAAATTAGAGGGTAGGACAAAGGATGATTTACACTTGTAGAGTGTAAGCTTAATAAGCAGAAAAGAAAAGTCTTAACAATAAATTTGTCACAGAAATTGCTTAAACACACAAATAAATGTTTTTTTTCGTAGACTGGACCTACGGACTTTCTTGTTTAAAGATTATAGAGATGCTACGCTATCTAAATATTTCCTTACATGCCAAGTTTGAAAAACGTTAGGACAATTTCAACATGCCTAAAGAAGGTGTATCAACTATTTTTTTTACAGCTAGCCGGTTCTTTTAGTAAGTAGTAGATGTAAAATTTTTCATAGAATTCAGATATGCAATCGGTTTTTTTGTAGACCTCTTATTTTTTAAGTAATTTAAGTTTAAAAAAAAAAAAATTAAGTCGATTTTAAGGTACTAAAATGCAACAAAAAAAAGAAAGAAAATGGTCATTATGAACAAAAATAGTAAGATCTTTAATTTGACACCTTACTTTTTCAATTCTGTCAGGTAATTATTGAAAAAATCGATTTTTTTAAACCCACGAGAATAAAAACTTTGAACTTAATTTTATTATTTCACAAATAAAAAAATATGGGTTCATATATACCATTAGAATCAGAAAAATATTACGAATCCATTGTAAGCAAAATTGAAAAAAAAAGTTTACAATATAGTATATAAACTACAATAAAAGGAATTATATGAAAATATCATATTATGTTGTACAGGCAACGTCTTAATTCTTCAATTGAGTATAAAAATGGGAAGGGGGTAAAGAGGGGGTAAAGAGGGGGTAAAAAAGGGAAGACAATAGTGTTGTCTGAACAAAAAAAATAATTGGCCATTTCTGTAATTTTTTAATTTTTTAATTTTTTTCAATTTTGCTTACAATGGATTCGTAATATTTTTCTGATTCTAATGGTATATATGAACCCATGTTTTTTATGTCTGTTTGAGAAAATATTTAGGTCTAAAGTTTTTATTATACCGAGGTTAAAAAAATAGATTTTTTCAATAATTACTCAACAGAATTTTAAAAGTAAGGTGTCAAATTAAAGATCTTACTATTTTTGTTCTTACTGACCATTTTCTTCTTTTATTTTGTTGCGTTTTAGTACCTTAAAACCGACTTAATTATTTTTTTTAAAAACTTAAATTACTTAAAAAATAAGAGGTCTACAAAAAAACCGATTGCATATTTGAATTCTATGAAAAATTTTACATCTACTACTTACTAAAAGAACCGGCTAGCTATAAAAAAAAAAGTTGATACAACTTCTTTATAATAAAAGCCATCAGTTACTGATGACGTACGGACAGACCCTAATTATAGAAAAGCCTCGCTTTTAATTATATCATTTGGTTGGAATCCAATATAAATTTAGTAAAGGAACCGCCCATTTCAATAAAACTCCGCTTTACAAGCAATGACCGATAAGCATCCGGTCAAACCGGCCGAGGAAAAAAGTTTGGATAAGCGCTCCGGTCAAATCCAAAGTGGGCGGAGATTTGAAGATGGGTCTCATAATTGGGGGGAGGGTTATATGGCGTTGATATTGATTAGTTGCGCGTATAAATAGGGTAATTATATAGTTTGAAATTAGTTTTCATTTAGCCTTTCGCCTTATAACATAATACAATGGGAATCATACCATTTTTCTCAATGTTTGTATTTACTTTGATCTGTAATACTTTTGGTGAATTATCTGACCATACAAGTGTACTGAACAGTCGGGTTCAAGTGAGTGAATGCCGCGCAGAATGCGTAGCAAAGCTACATGATACTTCATGTCAGAGTTCTGTTTGTCAAGACTGTTGGCAACACTGCGACGCCCTTCAGAACATCCATAACCAAGCTGTTTGTGGGCACGAGGGTGCTGGGCTTGAGACGAGCCCCTGCGGGGAAGGATGTCAGATTGCCTGTTCGAGTTATGTCAACAATAATTCTATCGTGTTCCGAAATATTGATGGAGGGAGAAGGAGAAAAAGATTAGAATTTTCATCACATCCCAGTCTTTCTGGTTGTAAATTATCATGGGGCAAGCTACGCACGTCAATCAATAGCATGCAAAAATCCGCCAAACGCCACGATAAAAAGACCGCGAAAATTTTCAAAATGGCGGACGATCCTGTAGTGTACCTGGTGTTGGCCCGGGACAGAACCGGGGCCTGGTACGAGGTCAGCCAGTCACTGGAGCGCCACACAAACCTGAATCCTGCCACCCTGGCTAAAATTGACCAGCTGAATGTTATTGGAGTTGGCAGGGACGGTATCCTGGCGGTTAAAACTATTGCTGTGCCAAAGTATGTTGATAATTCTTGTGAAATATCTGCTGTTACTGAATCTACAACTGTTTCTTCAACTACTGTAGCTGACACAACAAACGCTGCCACTGGAAGTATTGAAGAAGCCTTCAAGATTGAAATAATTGGCATGGAAAAATTAGAAGATGACATTCCACAAGTTATAATATCCTGGCCTAATAACCTGGATGCTGTTCAACCTGGAGAATCAAAATTTCTGGTGCGCTGGCGCCAAATTCCACTTGGTCCTGTTTCTGGCAGCATGCTGACCAATGCCAGTGTTGCCAAGCTGCCGCTACTATCCACAGCTGATGTTCTTGTTGAGGTTACCAGGCTGACACCTGCAGGGGCTATCCCAGCTGTTTCTCTTCTCTACCTAAACAAATTAGACCAACAATTTGAAAATCTTGATAGTTATTCAGCAGAAGTTTTTTCACCAATTATTATTGCTATTATCATTTCAATTATTTTTACAGCCTTATTAATTTCAATCATTTTTATTAAAGTCAAATGTTCCAAACCCCAAGAAAAGACTCAGGACGTTGAAAATAATAATTCTTGTAACTTTATTTGTTCATCCAAAGCTAACAAAACAGAGTTTACCCTAATCAAAAACTGTACCGTTGTACCCCCTACCAAAAATGTTGATATTCTAAATTTTACCCCTACAAAAATCAAAGATGTTAATTTATTCAATGAAAGCATTTATGAGAAAAAGTTAAATGTATAAATTTAAATTTCTTGTGATTTAAAATGTTTATTGTACATAGTATAAAGATATAATACATAAATAGTCAATTGTTTAATTGTCATTAGTTGAAATAAAATATTTAAAATTAATATATTTGTTTGTCCTTATCCTATTATATTAAGTAGTAAGGTTTTTTTAGTCTAAAGCTTAAGATCTCAATAACTACTGAACTGATTAGGTTCCCATTTTAGATAAGCTTCACCTAGTCCTATTATATAAAGTAATAATCTTTTTTTCTCTGTAACGAAGGATCTCACCAACCGCTGAAACCGATTTAGTTCTCCTTTTCAACGAATCTTCAAATATATCCAAGGATGGTTTTAGGCTATTTAATTCCGGATTTGTTTCTTGGGATGGTTTTAGTCCATTTTTTGCCATTTCCTAGATCTTGAAATACAGAGCCCCTAGATCATGCTAGAGGCACAGCTGCTAGTATAATATTTAGTAGTAAGTTTGTCTGTAGCCTAAGATTTCGATAACTAACGAACAGATTAAGTTCTCAATTTCAGGGAAGCTTCAAATAGGTCGGGGGATGGTTTTAGACTATTTCAATGTTATATTTTAGTCTTGGTTTTAGGCTATTGTTTACCCTCCCCATACCTTCGAATACATAGCCTCTGTATTCTAGGGGCGTATCCGCTGGTAGCTTAAAATCGCAGCTACTCTATAACTCTGGTATTACCGTTTGTTAACCGTCCACCACAAATACAGAAAACAGCTTTTTATCTGGATTTTTAATACACTAAAAGTATTATTGTTTTATGTTTTTTTATAATCCAAATTAATTATTTTTTTGTTTCTGCAATATTAATGGACAAATGGACAGAATTCTATGTAATTTTATATTTTGACAGATATGTCACCATCCATAATAGCGAAGCTTAAATTTTTTGAATTTTTTTAAAAATTACACAAGATTCTCTCAGGGAGGTTGGGGACATTGGGTTGTTTATTACACTAGTACCCAAAGTTTTATAATAACGTTTTCTTATTCATTGGCTTACCAACTTTGGGGACTTTTACCAAATGTGTTAGGTTGTTTCATTAAGTTAAGTGTTCGACAGTTTCAACGACTAATTGTAATCTACAGAATAAATAATTTTGTATATCATCATTGGGAATGTACATAAATTTATCGTCCATTATCTTATCCCTTAAGATCCATAAAAAAATCTGCAACTTATGTTAAAAATTTTCCCTCAGAATTTTGTCAGAATCATGATCCCTTGTCCTTGCTAAAATGCAAAACAAAGATGAATTACATTTGTATGTTCAACATTTTTACTTAATTGAAACAAAGATGACAACATTCAAAATGCGCAGCAAAATGAAAAATAAAAGAAAAAAATTCGATTTTTAGACGAAGAGCAAACTGCATAACTTTTGTGTCACTTTTGATTCCTGTGACGTCATATAATGAGGAAGATGAGAGGAGAAGTGGGATAGAAAACCCCTAAAAAAGAGATGGAGATTACGACGTCAAAAGTGGTGCAGTTTGGTCTTCGTCGATTTTTAAGTTTTGCTCTTTTTGTCATTTCGATTATTAGTCATTTGGCTGCAAACAGGATCCATTCGATTATTATTTCCAGTTAAACGTTGATTTATTCTCCAATGAATTTTTACCGAAGCATTTTATTTTTTATGGTAGCGCAGAAACTTCTTAATTTTAGCATGTCTTTCTTTCTTTCTTTCACTAAATTAGTGTTGTAAAATATTTCTAAAATTAACCACATTTGTACAAATTAAGGGCTTTGAGCCATTTTAGAACCATTTTTTTAAGGTAGGGGGCAATAAAAATAATTTTTTTTGTCATATTTGGGGGATGAATCCCCCTCCCCCCCCCACAAATTGATATTCAACTTGACGATCTTGACAGTTTATTGGCATTAGATATCTAATGTTATGTAGATCTGAAAGACTGAATTTAGGATATATAAGTTGGAAGGAATTTTAATGTTAGAGGGAGATATGAAATCTGCATCAAAATTTAAGGATTTTTATAAAATTCGTTTTTTGTATAATTATTCATCTAAAAGCGGAAATTCAATTTAAGTTCATAAATTTTGACCAATAGGATAGATGGATTGGAAACTACCTGCGCTCTAATTGGTTGAATGATATGCGAAACTTAAGCTTCTCCAATCAGAGCGAAGATAAATTTCAATCCACCATTCACAGATGTCAAAATTAATTAACTTAAATTGTATTTCCGCTTTTAGATAAAGAATTATAAAAAAAATGAATTTTATAAAAAAAAATCCTTAAAATTTGATGCAGATTTCAAATCTCCCTCTAACATTAAAATTCTTTCCAACTTATATATCTTACTGAATATGCTACGCGCTTTTAAATAAGTTGTGCTTTCCAATAGAAATCTAGATAATAAAATGGTTCTAATTTTCGGAGCATAAACAAAAGAACTATTCATATTAGAATTATTTAGAAATAGATACATTTATGTATTTATTAGTCAAAATTTAAACATTGATATTTGATTATATATTATCATAGTTTGCAATTCTACTTAAACTCTACTTAGTATTACATAAGCAAGACTTGATAAATTAGAAATCAGCTGTTTTCTGTTTTGAGTATTACCTGGGTTCTAATAACTTATATCATTATAATATCACAATAGTAAACAGCTTTATGTGAACTGAAAATTTCATGTGATTTGTGAAAGTTTAAGCTACAAGCATTAGCATAATTTAACTCGTCTCTTTGCGGCGAGCGTAGTGGCAGACAAAACTGTTAAAAAAACAACAAAGCAAATATTTTATTTTAGGTTAAACAAATGATAAGATCTAATCTTCATGATATTTGGTCATATTAGCAAAAGTTTGAAAAAAATGAAATTGAAAATCGGTTGTGACTCCAATCCAGTTTTTGTTTTATTGTGTACACATATCACCGTGCAAAAAATGAATTTCTTCTTTTAGTCAGTGAAGTAAGTGGTGTGTGCTTGCTTGTAAATATAAATAGTTATAACAACTAAATGTGAATACCTAACCTAACTTTTGTGATTCCACCTATTATAAATAAATTAAATTTTAAAATAACATAGTCATAAAAGATTTAAGTGCATGACAACAAATTTAATTATGGGATTTATTTATAAAAGAATAAACTTTTAAAAACTTTCTCTTAAGTTTTATTTTCGTTATTGGTTTCTATTTCATATCTTTATCAATAAAGTAACTATAATGGCTTCGGCTCTAACCTTAAAGAGCTTGGCACCAAAAGGGGTGATATTTTGTGTTTTTTAGAGGAAGAACATACACCTCTGACAAAAAGCCTAAAATCTGCCCAAAATCATCCTGTTCTAAAAACAGCCCATCCGTTTCTAAGATTTTACTGGACAAACATATAAACACAATATATATTTACTATAGTTGATCAGGTGAAAACAAGTAAAAATGTTACGAACGACGGCGATTTTGGAAAAAACATGCTCAATCAAAACTGCTCAAAAATATCGTGTAAGTTATGTTTTAAAGTAACGAAGCTAAACTACAAGTTCTGTGTTAGTATGTCCGTCCCTGTATTTTTGTATTTAAAAAAAACTGTGAATTTGACAGCCTTATTGAATTTCATGGGTTTGAAAAATAAAATGACAATTAATCTGTGTTAATGACAGCTCTATTGGTGTATTTTTTACTGTCGGCAAAAGATGAAGCCAATTGATCCACTATATTTATTCATTAAACAGAGGTGGATTCTTAAACAAAGGAGATAAAATACACAGGGAGGGAGGGGACATTGGGCTCTTTATTCCACAAGTCCCCAAAACTTTTTTCTTGTTTTCTTATTCATTGGCTCTTTTGGGACTTTTATTAAATTTTCACTGGTTGGTTCATTACGATGAGCGTCCAAATGTTTCAACCACTAGTTGTATTCTACAGAAGGGGTATTTTTGTGTATCATTACTGTGGATGTACATTAATTTATCGGCCATTGTCTCATTCCTTTAGATACCTGTAAAATACATGTATCCTATGATGAGATTGATTGATTATTGTTTTGTTTAGAGACTTAGTAGCTCAGCGGTCAGTGTTCTAACAAACACAGGTAGAGTATTCTGTTAAACATTTTTGTCAACCTCTTGTGTTTAGATTATTGTAACATGGTAGTTAGAGTCAAGGATGTCATTGGGGAATAAAATAGGGGCTATCATATAATCATACCTCTCCAACCCCCCCCCCCCTTCAAACAAATTGGGGGCATCCTTAATTATAGGTTTTTAGTAGTACTTTTTAATGTAAATGCGAGGGGACTAAATTTTGTGGGCTCCCAAAAAGATACCAAATTACTGCCATTTTCCAGATC
Source organism: Acartia tonsa (assembly GCF_053477335.1). Lineage (NCBI taxonomy): Eukaryota > Metazoa > Arthropoda > Copepoda > Calanoida > Acartiidae > Acartia > Acartia tonsa. Next base: position 7,390,393 of record NC_137265.1, on the reverse strand, counting down.
AAAAATGGACTTTTTTGAATGTTAAAACTAAGAAAAGGCCATTTAGTTAGACAGACAAATACATGTAAAAAAAGGGAAGCTAAGTTTTATAGTAAATACCTTTTGAGAAAAAAATATTATGAAAAGAATCGATATTGATTCATTTTGCTTTTAGATAAAGGCCTTCAAGTAGATGAGAACAATTTAAAACATGTTTTTCTACAAGGTAAACATTTGGTAGCAAATAAATCAAAAAAGCTGGAATAAAGTGTAAAAAATGTTTGTTAATCATAAGAATTGACACAAAAAAGTTTAGCTGACTCTAATTGATTCAAGCTTTAAAACTGTGGAAAAATCTAAACTATAAAAAGGGCAATCTACACTAGAAAACTCTGAATTCTATCTTTTAAAGCAGATGATAAAATCTAATTTTTCAACTGACTGACTGCCAGATTGATTAAGTTATAGAGTAGCTGCGCTACTAGTTATTTTCTTGTTTAGATAATATATCAGATTTACCAGTATGTTGTATATCTGTAGAAGGAGCTATGTAATCATATGTACATATAATTGATTTGAAGTGTATTACTGGTTATATGAAGCTGGGGCATATGTATCCTCACCCATGTATAAATATACAATGTGTAGATAATATATCAGATTTACCAGTGTGTTGTATATCTATGGCAGGAGGTTTGTGATCATATGTAGATATAATTAATTTTGAATTGTATTACTGGTTATATGAAGCCAGGGCATCTGTATCCTCACCCATGCATAATTATACTTGTTTAGATAATGTATCAGATTTACCAGTATGTTGTATATCTGTAGCAGGAGCTATGCGGACTGGAAAATCTTTCTTATTAGGTAAGTGATAGGACATAGTGTAAGGGACAAAGACGATGAATTAATCTAGCCCTAAATTCTATGTGATGTTTTGAATTTCTTTGCTTGTAATTATTAAGAAAATGGTTGGATCAAATTTTATTTCATTGTCCTATGGGTAAAATGAAAATTGTTTTTTACTGATTATCAAACCTTTAGAAGCACATACCTTGATGCTAATTATGTTAGATTAGGTTAAGTAAGGAAAGCCCTGGAGTGATTGAACTAAATTATTTCAAAATTTACTTATCTTTATTTGAGATTATTTACTACGAGAGCTACAGAAAACCTCCAACAGCAAAACAGCCTCAAGAAGTTCACCTGGATTCTCTTGGAGGAATGGAATGACAAGACATACTTCTGGAATTCAGGAAATAAGTCATACCAAATATTCATTAAAATAAATGCCATCAAAATATACCTACAAAAAAGCTTTGCTTTGCTATTAAAAAAACATACCTATTTTGGCAATTTATCCAGTTCGGGCTTATGTAATGATAAAAATAAAATTTTTTGCAATAATAGAAAATTAGATTCTACAGCTATTTCTTTTAACACAATTATTTTTGTTTAAAAATAAAATAATTCAAAATAATTTGATTTGAATTATTTTCATTGATTTAGATTTACCCAGGTAAACAATTTTTAAAATGTATGACGTCATAATAGTAACATTTAACACACAAGGGATGATGTATAATGTCTAGTCTTACTCACTCACTAACTACGAATCATTCAACCTTTTAAGTTATCAGCTATCTTTTTTTCAACTACTTCTGCCTTTTTTTCTTCTAACTCGGATATTTTTTTGCCTTTTATATAGAACTGTTTATAACTTTATAGGTGTCCATTTTGAAATATATGTTATTTCCGGTATGGCTTAGAAACTTATTAAAATCCGCCGGATTAGGACCAGTTCTCTGCCACACTGAAAAATTATGTCTAGCATCTTATTATATCCAGTTTTCTGCGAAATTTAAAAATGTTCAACCGCCCAAATCTCGGGGCCAAAAAAACTGGTTTTAATCTTATAATCTTTCTTTTTAATATCCCCGGAAAGCTGTCTATAATATGATGCGACAAATAACTATTATACAATCTATAATATTTCTTATTATATAATAATCAATTAAGGAACAAATTTATTATTTTAGAGCCTGTTATAATCAATGGTGTTGCTGTCTTTCTCACGGACACGCAGGTTAGAATAAAAAATATATTTTGCCCAAAAGTATAGCGCAGCAAAAACAGTCTTATTTCTTTATGATATTTATTATTTAGGTTTTGATAAAAGTAAAAAGTAATAGGATATCTTTATTTAAATAACAAAGTATCTTTCTAACCACTCAACCGCTATGTGTTTCCTTAACAGTGAAGTAAAGGGAATAATAACGAATTTAGGGGTTTCTAGTTGGTAGTTAAGACAAATATTTTAAACTAATTTCGATTTAAAAAAAGCAAAAGCAAACACAGTAAGAAATAACAATTATTATTATAATTATACGATAAAAAGCTATTATTTCTTCCAGGGCACATTTGACCGTAGATCCACAGTACGAGAAAACATGACAATTTTTGCCATGGCTTGCCTTACCTCTTCTCATCTGGTTTACAATCTTATGCATATTATAAGGTAATTTTTGTTGTGCAGTTAGGTTATATCATTGCTTTCCAGAAAAATGCACAGCGACCCTTGTTATTTTTTTGATAAATATTTTACGTTTGTTTGTTTATTATTTTAGGTTAAGTTAGGCTAGGTTATTATTGGTACTTGGCAGCCCCGCAGGGCTAGGCAAAGGAAAAAATACCCTCTCCACTTTATTTTCAACTAGAGGATACGCCCCTAGAAGCCTCTAGGGGCACTGGTAGGAGGAGGAAAAGTGGACCTCATCCCATTTTAAATTTGAGTTTTAAAAGAGCTAAAAAAAAATTTTAGGGGGGAGGGGGGTGAAGGCAAATTCTCCAAAAGTAGTTTAAAACCTTCCCAGGACCTATAAGAAACTTCACTGTAAAGGATAACTATATCGGTTCTGTGGTTAGCGAGATCCTTCGGGACATACATAAAACGCTTACTACTTTATATAAAAGGATATACTTTTTAAAAAGGGGTTAGGGGGGGGGGGGTTGTTGTTCTTGAATTCTATAAATTTCTCTCTTGACGCTTCATAAAAAAGAAAAAAGGAAAATTATTTATTAGAAGATAATCTAATATATTTTTTAAGTAAACCATCACATAGAGTAGTCTACAAATATTTAATGCAATTAATTATTTTTATTGAACAGGGAGGATCATCTACAAAATCTACAATTATTTACAGGTAATAAAATATTAGTTTTCACTCGTTTGACAACACTTTTGTAGGAAATGGGGGAAATATGATTTTCTTGGCTGTTATTTAAGATTGTAGGAATGGAATATTTGTTTAAGATTTTCCAAACTTAAATACTTTTTCTTTTTAAGTTTTGTAATTGTTATGGATATCGCATATTCTCTCTCTTTCTTTCTGATGGCAATAGAACACCAGCTATCCTATTATATAAAGGAGTAAGCTTTTTTTGTCTGTAGCGAAGGATCTCACTAATATGGTTCTCCTTTACAGTGTAGCTTATTAAAGGTTCAGGGAAGGTTTTTAACGATTTTGAAGGAGTGTATCTCCACCCCAGCCTTAAGTGCCCAAAGAATTTTGTAGGAGCGTAGCCGCTAGTATAATATAACTCACTTTGTTCGTTTCCCATCTTTTTTTTGTGACTCGCTAGCTACGGATTTTTTTGTCCTTGTTATGTTTAGAATATGGACGGTTAGTAGCCTCTTATGGAGACAGGGGGACAAAACCATTTCAAAATCTTCTATTTCTGATCAGAGACTGGCAGTATGTCCATGACGCAGGTCTTAATTTTAGTAGCGAAGCTGCTCTATAATTCACATTGTTTTTCTTGCTAATTGGGTATGGACGAAAACAGTAAAAAAAGCCGGGAGGGAACATTAAGCTGTTTATTACACTAGTCCCCAATATTTAATAATAACATAGAATACATTGTCTTAAAAACTTTGAAAACTTTTATTGAATTTTGATTGTTTGGTTTATTAAGTTCCCAGGTTCTACGAAATACCATAAAAAAAGAGTCGTTTTACCAGAAAAGTGGTAAAGCTGGTCAACCTGGTATAATATACCAGTTTCGTGGTAAATTTTACCAGGAAAAATTTTAGCCAAAAAATTAGTCAAATTTTACCATTTTTTTTGTAAAATTTGACGAAACAAAAAAACCCGTTTTTTGTGTTTTAAATAAAAAACAGCTCTTCATAATCAGTTGTAGTACTTTAAAATAATGACTTTTATACAATGAAGCCTAAATTTAAATTTTTTTTTTTTTTTTCAATTTTACCACTTTTGGAAGTTTTACCAAAAATGTGGTCAATTTTACAACTCTATTTTTCAGGTTAAGTCCGAATTTTCGGACTTAGACAAAAAAACACAATTTGGTCAATTTTTACCAAAAAGTTGGTAAAATTTGACAAGGTATTTTTTTAGGCTAAGTCCAGATTTTTGGACTTTGCCAAAAAAAATGAACTTGGTAAAATTTGACCAACTTTTTGGTAAAAATTGACAAGGTAAATTTTTAGGCTAAGTCCAAATTTTTGGACTTTGCCAAAAAAAAAAACTTGGTAAAATTTGACCAACTTTTTGGTAAAAATTGACAAGGTAAATTTTTAGGCTAAGTCCAAATTTTTGGACTTTGCCAAAAAAAAAAACTTGGTAAAATTTGACCAACTTTTTGGTAAAAATTGACAAGGTAAATTTTTAGGCTAAGTCCAAATTTTTGGACTTTGCCAAAAAAAAAAACTTGGTAAAATTTGACCAACTTTTTGGTAAAAATTGACAAGGTAAATTTTTAGGCTAAGTCCAGATTTTTGGACTCTGCCAAAAAAAAAAACTTGGTAAAATTTGACCAACTTTTTGGTAAAAATTGACAAGGTAAATTTTTAGGCTAAGTCCAGATTTTTCGACTCTGCCAAAAAAAAAAACTTGGTAAAATTTGACCAACTTTTTGGTAAAAATTGACAAGGTAAATTTTTTGGCTAAGTCCAGATTTTTCCAAACAAACATCCTTCTACTTAATGATAAACATCGCAAATAAAATATAATGAGGAAATATTCAGACCTAATACTTTCCAAACAAAGCATCCTTTTACTCAGCACTATTTGCTTTCGTTATATGGAATATGAAATTAATAAAATATGATGATAATGATTTTATTTAGAATTTATTTCATATTATAACATAACAGGTCATATAGATATTATCCAGGTCAATACTGAAACTACAAAAGATTGGCATCCAAGATAACAACAGTCTACTACTGATGCCTAAATGTCGATTGATAACAGTGCCACCTGGAGAGGTAAATTGTAATGCTGCTTTTATGGAGATTAATGTACTGAAGAACAATCAGGCAAGTCTCCTACCTGGAGGTACTCTGACTATTTGGCTGGAAGTTATAAAACCTGGACCTGAAAGTGCAGTATCCTGTCTCTCTGGTGACCTGGAGAATTGTTTTGAGGATCCAGAGTTTACTGATTGTTTGATAGAAACTAGTACCTCCAAATTAAAAGTGCACAAGTTTATACTTGCCTCAAGATCTCCAGTATTTAAGGTAGGTTTTTCCATTCTTACTTGTTAATTAAATTCTTGTCAATATTTTTAGGTAAATTTTTAGGCTAAGTCCAGATTTTTCCAAACAAACATCCTTCTACTTAATGATAAAAATCGCAAATAAAATATAATGATGATAATGATTTTATTTAGAATTTATTTCATATTATAACATAACAGGTCATATAGATATTATCCAGGTCAATACTGAAACTACAAAACTTACTAGTATCGTTTCTGTAAATAACATTTTTTAGAATTTTAGCTTGTGGAATGTTTGGAGCTCTCGAGTAGAACTTAATTAATAAACACCGATTGGGCGGATTGTAATCAATACGCTTTATATGTTAAAGTCAATATTTTTTAGAATTTTAGCTGTGGAATGTTAGGTGTCAACATTGTCGTCATAATAAACACTGATTGTAATCAATACGCTTTATTTAAGTTAATTTTAACTGACTAACAGAATATTCTCTGTTCAACATTGATCGTCATAATAAAACTTATTAGTATCGTTCTGTAAATTATTTGTTAATTTTAACTGACTAACATATTTTAACATATTTTCTCGGTTCAACATTGTCGTTATAATAAATAATGAAATTTTTTGTATAATCTGTGACTGTTACATGTTGAGATGGAACTCTCGTTGTTCTCCATGGAACTGCAAAGCTCCACGTACTTCAAAACTGGTTCAACTCCAAAATCCTGAAAAAGAATATTCATTTTTAAATTAAGCAATTAAAGGATTAACAAATCAAAAAGGCCTTACAAAAAGGAAAGTTAACGGTTTTGGGAAAATTTCATGGAGAAAGTAGATACAGCTTGTGTATGTGCCTGCTTATTAGAGAAAGTTTAATTCAGTTATCAATACATAACCAGACTGAGAGAAACTAAGAATGTCTTATAACGGGAATTTGGAGTTATGGTATGAATTAAATAGTCGTATGTTAGTACTAAGAGAGAGTCTAGAGATTAGAGCCAGAACTGACAATGTCGAGATCCAGAGGGAGGTTTGTAAGAGGTTATATCAACATGGATGGATTACTACACATCTTAATCGCTGCCGTCCTTCCCCTCTGCTGCCCGCCGCTGCCCAGGCTGCCGAACTGGCAGCTGTTCTTCACGAAGTAAACATGCACGAGGATGAATGTAATGCTGTTTAGATTTTAATAATATCCTGAATGTACTGTTTCAATAATATAAAGTAGTAAAATCTAATTTTAAATAGCTACCTATCTAGTACATTATTTTTATGTATTAACTTTTGTCTAACCAGTTTAATATCTATCTAATAAATTTAATAATAGCTTAATTGTTAATATAATTTAGTATACAGTTTCATAAAGGTAGTTCGATGTGTGTCTGTGTATATTAACTTCATATTTGTTATGCTTGTATACATGGAAACTACCTTTTGGGGCCGAGGTGTTGCCGTAGTTGCGTGTAGGATTATTCCAACTATCTTTTATTACAAATAATTAAACACTTACTTTTAACGGATGAATTTCTGATGGCAACAGCTTCATGTTGGTGCTTAAGAAATGTTCCACGGTCGAATTGCGGTCAGCTTATAATCAGAGAATACACCCAGCTGTGTGCGAAGCTAAACCTGAAAAAGAATATTAATTGAAATATAATTTATATATATTTTTAATATTATTTTACATAAAACACATCTTATAATATCTTTCTATTAAGGGTATAAAACTTCGTTACGCTTAAAACAATCATAAACCTTAAAGGGCGAATATAGGTTGGATATAATATGAGCTTATTTCAAAGGTGCTATTATATAAATTATAATAAATAATTTAAAGATAATGACATATCTAATTGTATTAGTCTGTTTACAGCTTATAAAACCTGTCTAACTCAAGATAATATTATGTAATTAGTGTGGTTCCCTAAGAACTCAAACACTCTACCGGTATCACACAAGGCTTCGTAGCAAGGTTGAATTAAAAAGGTTTCGTTAAAGGATAGTCTTAATAACATGGCCTAAAATATCCATGTTCTTATTAAAATTATTTTAACACTTACTTCTATGTAAACCATTCACTAATTGCAGCGCCCATATATTTTCTCACGAATCTGATTCCTGGTTAAGTCTGAAAAACAATATTAATTGAAATATAATTTGTTAATATTTCTATTATTATTTATATATATTAATAGTAGAATACTTTAAATATTAAGAATAGGATAAAAAGTCGTTCTTATATCATATATCAAAAAGGTTTAAAAAATTATAAAACAAACAGTTTATCGAAGTAGCTTAAAACCATGCGTAAGGTCCTAAATTATATTGATTTTTTTATTACATTATTTAAAACTTACTACTAAGTGAGCCCTTCTTTAATTGCAGCGCCCAAATAGTTATTTCTGATGAATCAGTGTTGCTGAACCTGAAAAACAATATTCAATTTAAATATAATTTATTAATATTTCTTACATTCATATATATTAAACCCGGATTATTTAATATTAAGAATAGGATAAAAAGTGTTTCTTAGATCAAATCAAAAAGGTTTAAAAAAGGCTTAAAACAATTATCCTATTATATATATTAATATTGTTCTCTTTTACAACGAAGCTTTTTATTTATTTTAATCTATAGCTGAAACTCAAATTAAAAATAGGATGAGGCCTCGACTTTTCTCTTCCTACTTTAAGTGCCCCTAGAGGCTTCTAAGGGGCATAGCCGCTAGTAAAACTTAAACCGTTAATCGAAGGCAGCCTAAAACCGTACGCTCAAGGTCCTATATTATTAATGTTTTTATATTAAAATTATTTAAACACTTACTTTTACGCAAACCACTCTTTGATTGCAGGGTCCATATACTAACAGCCAAGACTGAAGGTGGACACGTACTTTTTTAAACATCTGACTATCATCTCTTTGATTGCAGGGTCCATATATCAACACTAACAGCCAAGACTGGTAGACAAGTACTTTTTTAAACTTCTGAATATATAGCTCTCTAGGAGTTCTTAACTGACATTCATATAAATCTTGTGACATGGACCATCTCCTGTCAATCATACTTGGATATAACACGTATTTTCTCTAAGAGACTTGAACTATAACACTCATTGTTTACAATAGTTTTCAATCGGTATAGCGGCATTCATGCACATGCTCTGTACAGGTATACAACTTTATATTGAAAAATATTTCTTTTATATCCATTGCAATATATTTTTTTATATTTTATCGATGATATTTCATTTAAGTCATTGCCAAAAATATATTACATTCACATTAAAAAAAATTTACATTTATTTAACTTTCGTAACCCTGTTTTCAGATGATAAAATCAACGTGCTGGACAAAGTTGCCAAACTTTAAAAAACACCTTATGTATATAATATCATTTTAATATTTTACCGGTTAATTAATTAAAACTGCATAACTTATATAATTCATGAAATGTTATTATTCGTTGCAATTTTACGATTAAAAATATAACTGTCTTGCAAAGTGTTTTGCCACCTATTCAATCTGTATGTTGGCAACCGTAACTTTCCATCGGCGCAATAATTCAACTGGACTATATGACTACGGTGCATTTTTGTATTTTAGTAATCATTTTTAGTGAAATTACAGTGAATTAAGACGTTAATATGTATCATTCTGTTTTATAATTCAAATTTTATCATTAATTATTGAAAATTCTTTCTAAAATATTCTTCGTATTCGTTTTTTCTCCCATTTTTGGGACTCTTTTTAGCTTACGTAATATACAGGACTTTTTTAAATGTAAAATTAATAAATATATGTCTTGCACCGTAGTATAAACGGATTGTCGCAAATATAGGAGTACAATTATAAGAATGAAACTACTTTTTTGGCCCAGAGGTGCCGGAGGCACTGGCTAAAAATAACTGTTTTTAATCTTATGCTTTTAGATTTTTATATTCGTAGAAAACCATGCATATAATACGATATGCTAGTTACCTAGTTTTTTGGCGTATGAATGAGAACACCTGTTCCTATCCACCGGATTCGAATGAATATGAGCTATTTTTATTTTGTAATTTTTTATTTCTTAAATATTCTGCCTTTTCAGATAGTTCTGAATAACAGGCTATTCAAGTTAATCACCTGGGTACGCGTACATCATAATAACAGGTATGGGTGTATATTAGCTGTATAAGATTTATTTTTTTTCTCCTGCTACAAAATTTGTTCTAAATAAATAGGGGGGGGGGGGGGGGGAAGTTTTGACACATTTGCGTAAACAGGGAGTATAGGCTTTATCTTTGGACTGAGAGTATAGGTTATTAGGGATAAAATCATTCTTATATGATGAATTTTCCCAAGTTTTAATATTTTTTGGATAGGCCTCCAGGTTCCGGAGCTCCAGGCCTTCTCCCCCCCCCCCCTTGTTTAAGGACAAATAAAATACCGGAAAGTTAAAAAACATTAATCACACCCCTCCCAAAAATAAACAAGACAAACAAAATAATCATTCCTCAAATTAGGATGGATCCATACCAATACCACGAGCTGCATGACAGATGGGACGCCCTCATGGTTAGGATGTTGAGACTCTTCTCCAAGCTAAATATTCGAGTTCAAGAAGAATCATGTGGCATTGATGACGCTGTTGAAATAGTAAAACTCTTATACCATCACGGTTGGGTAGAGACACACTTAAAGAAGATTGAACCTATGCCCGAGAATCTCTACGAGAACGAGAGACCCCGCCTGGATGATACCGAGAGACGTGTCATTGACCATGAAGCCGACTGTGCACCTTTCCTCACCAACGTCAGCCCTTTTTTCTAAATAAAACCCAGAGTAACAAGGTAAAAACTACGAAATTATTGCAGGGGTGTATATTCTGCTCCGGGGGGGGGGGGGGGAGGGGAGGGGGAAAAAAGAAATAAGTGGATCAATGATGGAAGTTGCTTCAAATCACATGCTCTTGTTCATGGCTAGTTGTCTTTTGTAGCAGGGGAAAAAATTGTTTTTAACCAAAAAATGTTTCAGAATTCTTTGAGTTTCTTCATTAAAAAACGCTTTAGTTTTCTCATTTTTAATTCAATGTTCTTTCCTTTCAGGGAAGAGAAAGGAGAAGCTAGGAGAAGCCGAGCTCGCCGCCGGCGATTTCATCCAGCCTCCGGATATCCATGCTGAAAGCGAATTTTAATTGTAATTTGTGGCGTTATCCTCTTAGAAAATTTTGTTTGTATTATTTAACTCCCCATCCCCCCCCCCCCCCAAACTAAATTGCTGGGTTAGGTTAGGCTAGGTTAAGTTATACGGCTAGGTAGAGGCCAGGGGCCGTTTTTCTAGGGGGGGGGGGTATTTCCTAAGAGGATAACATCAATTTGTTCTTTCAGAACATTTACGTTAACCTCTCTTTGATTGCAGCGCCCATATATTTTATAATTAAGTACCCATGGTGACAGTGATCGAGCCCCACTGGTCGTGCAGATATATAATTTCCTGCATATAAACATTAATAAACATTATTTACCCCTAAAGCCGACGATTACGTATGCACGTGTACAGTTTTTTAAGCTTCTGGCTATAGCTCTCTAGGAGATCTTAATTGATATGTTTTATTTTTTGTTTTTGTTTTTTGATATTTTTGTTATGTTGTTTTTTATTATTTATTATTATTTATTTTATAGCAAATTAACAAATTTTCTGGGTTCAACATTGTTGTTATAATAAAACTCCATGCAACTGCAGAATTCTGCAAAAGTCACGACCAGTGGGGCTCGATTATATATGCGTTCGTCGGCTTTTCAGGGAAGGCAGGAAATTTATATAGGTATTATCCAGGTCAGGACTGGAACAAACAAAATTTTATGTATATATTGTATATAGTTATTTTTTTCAAAGTAAAAAAATGTCAGACCAACGCTGGATGACGTATGTATAATTGGATCACAATTTTGATAGGTAAGTTTAATTAATTTTATAGACAATCAAAGAATAAATAAGGGTATTTTCTTGTTTGTAACTCTAACTCTTTATTTTGTGAGTTCCTTTGACATTTAATTTTGGTTTCAAAAAGTGTCACTCCCCCCCCCCCCCTTTTTTACTTTCTCCTTCTTTCGTTATATGTAAACAAGTAATAACCTTATTATTATAACCAGGGGTGTATATTCTGCACAAGATTTATTTTTTTTCCCCTGCTACAAATTTTTTTATTTTTTTTCCCCCCTAGATTTTTCTGAAAAAGTAGGGGGGGAAATAGAAAAATATTTAAAGAACTCTATACTTCATTTATTTTATCCCTCCTACCACACATTTCTTTAGTTTTTTTTCACCAAGGAGGGGGGGGGGGGGGAAATGGAAAAAATGTTTTCAGTTTTCTTAATTTTTACATTTTTTTTTCCTCCAACCACTTATTTTTTATTTCCACCCCCCCCCCCCCCCCTGAGCAGGGGATCCCATGCAGAATATACATCCCTGATTATAACATATACTTCTTATTTCAGGAGTTACCTATACACCCCTGTTAGACGTTATTGCAATGGGAGACAATTTGATTGGTACACTCTCTAAAGCTCTACTGAAGCGTATAAGAAGTGGAGATAAGACGAAAAATGTACAGGTGACTTTTTACAACTAATTATTTCTACATATTTAAGATGAGACCTTACTTTTCATTACTGTACTTAAAGTATAATCTATGCTCGACTTTAATTTCTATTTTTCACTTGCAGTCAGCGCACTATAAACATGCTTGCTCTTACACCAGTATAGTCATATTTACTGTAATCAATTGACACGTGTAGCTTGCCCAAATAACGATCCATAACAACTCCCCTATATTATTTTAAATAAGTAATTCACTAATTATGTAATCTTTTTCCAGTTGCAGCATAAACTGAGGTCCATAAGAAAACTCTTCTGTAATGCAACGAGAGCCAGAAGTAAATACTGGCGCAAGAAACATCAACAAAGTGAAGACAGTCAGCCATTACTAGAAGAAGAACAGCAGGAGGATTTGATGGATGTGGAATATGAGAACGAAACTGCATCGTCAAAAGGTAACCTACAATATCTGTAATATAAAGTAGAACGATGTCGGTCTGTCTGTTTGTTGTTTGTTTGTCCAAATTCCCACAAACATTGTCTCCCAATTTTTGTTTTTTATTTTCCTTTCAATCTAAATTTCAAACAATTGGTTTGATCAAACGTTAGTTAAGTTTGTCTCAAGATATCCTTGTTCCAGGGGTGTATATTCTACATGGGATCCCTTAACCTAACCCACCTTCACCCACTCTCTACATTTATCTACTTTTTCTGGAATTTTTAATTTTTTAACTTTCTAATTTGACTAGTTTTTCTTTACGGCATTATCCTTATACTAAAGTAACAGGATGTCTGTGTGTCTGTTCAAAAGGATCTTGCTAACCGCTGAACCGATTGGGTTCTCCTTTACAGGGTACCTTCACATAGGTCCCGGGAAGGTTTATAACTATAAAACACCATGTTTAACATCGTATTTTTTTAGGTAAAGTTTGTACAGGCTGCAATACCAACTTCACAAAGGAAACCGAAAGTATATGTTATCAATGCTACGCAAACCAAGTTTTGGAGCGATTAAATAACAATCCTGAAGAAACAAACTACATTAATATTGTTGTAGACAATATTAACAACAATATTAACAACAATAATACCAACGATAATAATGATGCAGACAATGACAGCATTCAAGATGCCGAGGACTGGGAACACGTCGAATTGTTTGATATACCTGAAGATGATTTTGACCCAGATGATGACGATGACCCTGATGACGAACCTGATGGCGAACCTGATGGCGATCATGACGGGGATCCCTTCAAACATCTTACAGAACTTGAGAAAGAAATTGTTAATGATTTCAGAAGCGTTTGTGTTCTAGACAACCCCATCTCTCACAACAAAGTTAGAATCATCCTGGCAATTCTGAAACGCTCGTGTATTTTCAAATTTCCGTCATATAATACATTATTCAAACCCAAATACAAAGTTGAAATCAAAGAAAACAAATATAATCCTACAAATGCTCCTGGTTCACTGATTGAGTGCAGGTATGTTTATATACGATTTAGAAAGCGTAGCATTTCTATAATCATTACCAGAATTTCCGTACGTCCATTTTAAACATGTCGATTTTTCTCCTTTTTTAACAACAAACTTTCAAGTGTTCTAATTATCAGTTTGATCATTCTTTGGTATATTGCTTCCTGCGACAACTTGAGAACAATATTATAAGCTATTATTAGTTAAAAATATATTTCTTTTTCCAGATTCCCTACCTATGAGATCCTCCAAGACGCCATCACAGACTTTAAACGGTTGAATGGACAACAGGCCGTTGATGATCATATAACTTTTGACATCTCGGGCGACGGAGTGAAAGCAGCTCAGGGATCTCATATCTCCTATTATACTGTCTGGATTAGGTAAGTAATTAATATATTGTGGATTTGAAAGGGTTGGGTTGGGATAAAGTTCTTTTCATATACAGCATGACCCTCGAAAAAATATTTTTTAGGATTGGCAGCCTATATTTCAAAGGATATCAAAATATTTGTTTTACATCAATTGACAGCCCAGATTTTTAAAGCCAAAGTTTAGGAAACCATTCAATAAACAAATAAGAAAGAAAACTAAGTTTACAATTGATACTTTTTTCTATTGCATACATATATAAAAATCTGTCTTACTGTATACCAGGACTTAATTAATACCATAAGTAAACCTAGTTTTTACCACTTTTACGGTAAAATTTTACCAGCCTTTACGTTTTATAAATCAGTGACTACAATTTTAAGTCTAAGGTATTAAATGCTATTATTATTAATTCTTCTTTATTATTTCAGGTTATTCTTCAACAAGGATTTCAGTGTTATATTGCCAGTCAGCATATTTGAGAAGACGAGGAGGCGTCCCTACAGTTACAACTTTCTGGATAATGTTACCCGATTCATCAACAAACTAATTCAAGAAGGATTACCTGGACATACCTTTCAATGTAGAACCATCATCCACGATGCCGTTGCGAGAGCCGATGTATTCGGCATTCTTGGCCATGGATCAAAAAATGGATGCCCACACTGTGACCTTCCAGGGATGGCTTTTTCACAGACTTATCTCCGTCAAAAGAACTTGGTATTGTTCGAATCAATGAATGTATTTTACCCCAGTGACAGTCAAAATATGGGTACGCCGAGGTCTGACGAGAAATTCCGCAAGTTAGAGGAAAATAATCAGAACATGAAAACCAGTTTTTCTGAGCTTGACCCGAGCTTGGATTTAATACAAGATACCCCCAGTGATCCGATGCACGCGTTGCACCTGGGCTATGTAAAGAAAGTGATGACGTACCTGAAGAAAGGACGTAATAGTTATCCAGAATTGGAAGAAGAAGACTTAGTTCAAATGGAGAGAATTACAGGGATGTACTGCATTTGACTAAAGAAATGACGCGTAAAATAGGTGTTTTCTTCGCGCATTTCTCGGCACTGCGATAAAATTCTGCATTTTTAGATTTATGTCTATTACACATTATTTGTACGCCTTGTTATGCCGCTTAAAAGAGTGTTAGTTTGAAAAGTTTAAAGAACTTAAATTTTGAAAATTTTCTCCTTATCACCCATATTTTACCATGAACTGCAGTAACTCCAATTATAGATGAAATCAACGATCAATTGAAGCTTGTTGGCGATTTTGATCGCGTTCCCCGTACGTCCATCATGCGCCTGACAGAGAAGAAGCTAGCCCTCAATTTGAAAAGTTCTGAATTCAAAGTACTGGGCTTTTACCATATGATATTTTATGCAGAGGTAGGTTTTTACCATATTATAATCTTTTTAGAATTTAAAGCTTATTTCAGTTTCATTATATTGTATAGCAATAACATTCTTTTTAAATTTGCGCACGTGTGCTATATTATATATATATTTCTATTGAGGAGGGTGGACTTCCAATAAGTATATAGGGCGAAGCCCCTAGAGGCTAGGGGCGAAAGAGCTAGTTTTCCCTTAAATTATTACAATGTTTTTTTTTTCCAGTTGGCAAATCTTAAAGATGAACAACGTCTGATATGCAAGTTTTTATTCCACATATTGCGCAGTCTCGAAGAGCATATAACAACTGAACGTGTGGCTGAGCTCAAGACCATGATAATGGTCCTGAACTCAAAATTGGCGGAGATGTACGGCGAATCGTGCTTGAGTTACAATACTCACATGCTTTACCATATGCCGGAACATGTCCGCCGATTTGGACCATCCATGGCGTTCAGTTGTTATGCTTTCGAAAGTGCCAATCATGTGATATCAACTTACATCCGAGGATATAATTTTGGCCTTAAAGAGGTTTCAAACAGGTAATACTATTTTTTTTTAGTTGAGTTCCTTTGACTTTTAGTTTTGGTTTCAAGAAGTGTCACTTCTCCCCCCCCCCCCCACTCTTTACAAATTTTAATGTAATTTTTAAAAATGTAACATAACTTTCTTTCCGTGTATTGCTGATCAAACACTTAAGCTATAACGATTTCACCAGCAACATACCTTTCCGTTTAACAGCCATTAATGACATAAATGACATATTTAGATTGTTGATATTTCACACAGTGAAACCGTACATAAATGAAAAGCTGGCTGTCAGGGGAAAAAGGAATGCCAACAAACGAAAGTTCGAAAGTAATCAATTCTATACAGACTGCCAAGACCTCTACTTTGTCCCAGACTGCCGTCGTGATAAAACAGTATGGTTGGTCCACAAAGTGAGGACATTTTTTCCGGCATACACCTTTCCTGAAGATTCCAGAATAATAGGTAGGGGTGTATATTTTGCACATGATTAATTGTTGTATAGAAATATTTCATGAACTATACATTTCATCTAATTCCTTTTTAACCTACCACAATTTATTTGTAATTCTCTTATCATGCCAGGAGGAGAGTGTGGTAAAGGGGGGGTCTAGGAAATATGAATTAAGTTTTATGGTTTTAAACACTGAAAATATACACCCCTGGTATTAGGAGTAGGCAAGACTGACGATCCCGAAGACTATAGCCATCCTCCAACACAACTAGCCTCCAACCTACTGAAGTACAGAGTAGCACATATCTCCGTACACCTGTTGCATCAAGATGTCTCCATCGTAATTCCTATCGGAATTTAATTTTGTACATTGAAAGCAGAGAAGGGGGGGGGGGGAAATGACACTTTTTGAAACCAAAACTAAAAGTTCCATATTGTACCCTTATAAAACAACTGCCATGCAAAATGACAGATCTGTAACTGTTTCTTTAGTTCAGTTCCTTTGACTTTTAGTTTTGGTTTCAAAAAGTGTCACTTTCCCCCCCCCCCCCCCCTTTTGTTATAATATGTATGTAAAATGTTGTAAAATTCAACTGAAGGCCCTTCCCTCTTTATTTGGAATTTATGTGAAATGTACTTTAAAATATTTTTTTCATTAAAATTATTTTTTATAGCTAATTTTAAAAAAGGCATTTCAACTAAATTTAGCAAAACCCTACCTTTTTGGCCATCGATGGGTATGAAGTTAAAGTGTTATAAGTCTAGTCTGTAATTTGAAAGAGTACATGTTTGCAATTTAATTTAATTTTACATAAAATTTTAATTTCTGTCTACACATTTCAGATTTAAAACTATGCAAATTGCCCATGCCAACGACCTGGATCCAACAGCGTAATTTCGACTGGCAATTGATCAAGCTAGATCCCAAAATGACGAGGACTGGAAAGAGTGCTAGTTCTGTAAAGGTAAAAATTATATTTAAGGCCTAATTTACTATTGTACAAATTGCTGCTACCCTTCGCTCAAAAAACTTATAAATTCGCATGTTACCGGATCGAAAGGAAAACCTTATCGGTTCATGCTTAACAGACCACAAAAGATTATTGACCAAGTATAATTATTTATTAATTTTCCACAGTGTGTTTAACATTTGATATTAGTAATTAAAATTCTAGGGGCGTAGCCACTGCTATCTAATATCTTTTTATGCATTGTAAATACAACAATTATTTCTTGTTTTAGAACAACAAGCCTACTGGAGGTGGCAAACCTAATGGAAGTGCCAGAGGTGTCAGTGCCAAAGCTCCAAGTGCCAAAACTGGAAGCAACAAATCTACTGGAGGTGGCAAAGGTACAACAGCAAAGGTAGGGTTTTAAGTTTTATTGTTATCGGTTTTTGGTTTGTTGGTGTTTTGTTGTTAAACTAAACTTACTAACATGATGTCTGTTTGTGGGTTTGTACCAACAAATCTCGTTAACCGTTGAACAAATTGGGTCCCTCTAACCATATAACTTAACCTAGCCTAACCTAACACAGTCATTTTGTCGGGAGAGGGGGGGGGGGGGAGGGTAAAGTTTTAAAAAATAGAAGAAAAAAATTAGGATAATGCCGGTGTTGTTTAAAACTATAATCCTCGGTAAGTAATGCTTTACAATAATTATCTATATTATTTTTAGAACACAAATAGAACCACAACATCTCCAATGAGGCCAATAAATATTACCCCACCTCCATCTCCACGGG
Organism: Acartia tonsa; assembly: GCF_053477335.1. Lineage (NCBI taxonomy): Eukaryota > Metazoa > Arthropoda > Copepoda > Calanoida > Acartiidae > Acartia > Acartia tonsa. The sequence goes on along the minus strand of NC_137265.1, from coordinate 7,372,337 downwards.
CACGGCACCACTCCGCGAGTCAACGGACCGCGAGAGTTGTAGTTCCTCCTGCAACATCATCACGATCCCAGTCCCAGTCATCACGACCCCAGGGATCATCTGGCCCTTCTGGTGAGATGGAAGAAAGCGAGGTATTATTTTTATTTCATTTTGTCATCCAGAGGATACAAATTACAATTATTTAGGATATATATCGACTTAGCCTGGAAAAAATAACTTGTAAGATTTGACTAAATTTTTGGTAAACATTGACCAATAAAAATTTACCTTGTAAATTTTTACAAACAAGTTGGTCAAATTTTACCAAGTTGATTTTTTGGTCAAAGTCCAAAAATCTGGACTTAGCCTAAAAATTTACCTTGTCAATTTTTACCAAAAAGTTGGTCAAATTTTACCAAGTTTTTTTGTTTGTCAAAGTCCAAAAATGATGGAAGATGCTTAGGATCACTTGCTCTTGTTTGTGGATAGTCTTCTTTTCTACCACGTAGTTTTTAAAATACCAAGACTTGAAAATATGTGGTTTAATAAGTTTCATTTTAAGGATTTGTTCACCGGGGCCGTTATGAACCAAATTCAGAACCAATTTCAGCAGCTACGTACTTTCTTGACCTCACAAATGAAAAATCAACTAGAGCCCATTAATGCGTCCATCAGAAACTTGGTAAACAAAACGTCCACAAACCATGAGTTAGTGAAGAATGAAATCAAAGACCTGCAAGACAGTGTATCAAGAGATATGGCTGAAAATACTAAAACCCTGAAAACAGAAATGAAGAAAACCGGCCAAATTGTGGAAACCTTGGTGACTGATCTAAGAAGACTGACCAATGTGGATGAGCTTGATGAGGAGGAGGCGAATAAAGGGCCTAGTGAGAATCAGGATGTTGTCGTGGACCAGATTTTCTCACCAGATTTTTACAGAGAAAGAATAAAGAACCATGACCCCTTGGAAAAAGATGGTTATATGAGAAGAGAAGAAATTATCTTTTTCATCGAAAATTTCGAAGACTCACGGAAAGTGGATATAGGCTGGCAAACCTTACTGAAAGTATGCCGAGACATCATAACCTTTTTGTATGTCGTGTTCGAGCAGTTCACCTTTGACGCCCGCATCACAGCTGCCTTTTGGACTGCTCCGGAAGTTATTGATGACGAAACTGGTAAGTAAATATTATTTTGTAAATTTGACATGATGAGAAAACGTTTAAAACAGGGAGAAGGGAGGTGGGGGCAAGGGAAATAAACCGAATAAAAGGGGCATTCCTATTCTTGCTAGCAGGTGACCATGTACAATAATCTTTTTATATATATATTTTATTTGTGAAAATAAATCTTGTGCAGAATATACACCCCTGGTACAATAATAAACATGTACCTATGCAGAGTTAATTGAAAATTTCATTATTATTTCAGTGGAACGTTTCTTGGATCATTGTAAGTTAGTGCTTAACGAGACGTACCTACATGAAGCTATCCCACCAAATTTGTGGAGAACAGGAACCTATGTGTCTGCAAGCGACCTTTTTCTAGTGAGGAACCACATACAAGCTTGTAGGTAATTCAATTATTTATCGCATCTATTCCGCGTCTATTAAATGTGAAAGTGGTAGTTTTACAAAATGCATTTCAATGTTCTTTAGTTAAAAAAGTAGTTTCACGAAATGTTAACTGCATATTGTATTCTTGTTAAATTGTTAAACTACATTTCTATGGCATATGTTTCAAAGAATTTCAATTTTGTACCATGTATTTTTTTATGTGGCAAGACTTTTAGTTCATCTTTTCTTGATATATGTTATATGTTATATATTGAGACTGTTTTGATATAAACCCTTTTTTTATCTAGGTTCTTGCGCAATTTCGAACACACTTTTAAAGAGGACGCGACTGGTTTTTGTGAAAATAAGAAGAGGGCCGAAGATTATATGCTTGCTAATGAGGATCCTGTCTGCTGGAGGCTATTTCGAGGGATGGTAACGCGAAAACAAGAACGCGCATTGTCAACCCCAAACTACAAGTATGAACCGGTTTTTGAAATCAAGCCAAGGAAGGAGACAAGCAATAAGAAAGGCAAGAAAGACAAGAAAGACAAGAAAGACAAGAAAGACAAGAAGGAAAAGGCACAGAAACGATCAGCCTTACAGATGTGTGAATTTTATCTGGCCCCTGCAGAGATACAAAGAATTAAGCGGCGTGTTAAACCGAAGACAATCACAACTTCAACACCAGGTGTTACAGCCGAAGACAAGAAATTTTACCACATGTTAGGTGCCCACTCAATGGGTTGCTTACCCCACGAAGTTCAAGGAAAGAACCCGATTTACTTGAGAATAAACAATGACGGGTCGAGAAATTCATTTCAGATCAAAAATTATGCAGACATGGCAAAGAACCCCAAGCAATTTTTCAAGACAGTCCATAGTAATAAGAAGGTTATACAAAGAGCTGTAATGTATTATTCGTACGCCACAACCAATTTGAAACCAGAAATGAGTGAAGAACAGACAAAGATTCACAATGCCAGTGAGAAAGCAACTAGAATTTCAAAAAATAGAAAGATGAATGCTGCTGATGAATCCACTGCTGATGATTGCACTGCTGATGATTCCACTGCTGATGATTCCACTGCTGATGTATCCACTGATGGTGAAGACAATGAAGCTGAAGGCAATGCTGTTGAAGAAAATGGTATGGAAAACATTGCTGATGAAGAAAGCAACAATGGTGAGGAGCTTGTAATTGATGACGGAGGCGACGACGTTGAAATGAATTCAAATGATGATCAGATTGGGAATGACTTACGCATACCACCCGCGGAGAATCCAGCAGTAACTCCAGAACCAGTAAAGCACCCAGTAAAGCCACGTAGGTTATATGAAGATCCAATTGTCAACAGCCAGTCCAATAATAAACCCAAAGTAAATGTATTTAAAAACATCACAAGCTCCAAAAGGAAGAAGCATGGAAAGGGCTCGAAAAAGTCGAAGAAGATAATTATTTCTGAAACAGACGATGAGGGCCAAAATGTGGGAAATCTTGATGATACAGTCCCAATGCAAGATGATGAACAACCACCAAACTTTCCACCACTGCAAAGACAGAAAGAATTTTATGGACGAAATAATTCAATCACAGGTACATATTTGTTGAACATTAATTATTATTTATAAGTTTTATCTTTCCTCGTATTGTGTATATACTGCACAAGATTTTTTTTCCTCTGCTACTAATTTTTTTTAAATTTTTCTTCCCCCCCCCCCCTAGTTTTTTTTCACCAAGTAGGGGGAAAATTGAAAAATATTTAAAGAACTCTATGATTTATTTATTCTATCCCTCCTACAACACATTTCCTTTTAAAATTTTTTTTTCAACCAAGTAGGGGGGGTGGGGGGGTGGAAAAAATGTTTTCAGTACTTGCTTTTTGTTTGGAAACGTATAAAATTAATGTATAAATTAATTATTTACAGGCAACAGTAACGAGAGACAGGTGACTGGAAAGGCAACAAGTGTCGTGGAGGAAAGCAGCAGTGATGAGAATGATGAGGATGCCGAAGGTATTGTTATTTATAGTTTGAAAAACGTAGGAACTGTATCACCTAAATTTAAGTTTATTAATATTTTAGTTGAGAAGTAGTCTTAGATAAAAACCCTGTGGATTAATTTTGTTTTAAGGGAAACTTCGTACAGGCCCTGACAGGGTTTTAGGCTAAAATTTGTATGGGCGCAGCCGCTATCTATAATACTAAGTAGCTTAATGTCTGTCCGGCCGTCAGAAGCTTAAGATCTCAGTAACCACTGAATCGATCGAGGTTACGGTAAAATTTTACCACCTTTTAAATCGTATAGGCTGGTAAAATTTTACCATAAAAGTGGTAAAAACTAGGTTTTTTATGGTATTAATTGTATCCTGGAGATCGGATTCTACTCTTCTGTGTATTGGTCCTGCGGTGATTTTAAGCTATTTCCTTGGAGGGGGGGGGGGGGGGGGTTGGGTAACATTTATACAATTTGAAATAATGACTATAATAATTATTTAGATGATGTGGCGATCATTCCAAAGAACCGGGAGCGAAGGCAAACCGCATTGGAAGCCGAAGCAAAAACCAAGAAAAGTTTACAGCTGGACAATGAACCATCATTCGAGGTGGATAACGAAGATGACGGAAACCAGAGTGACGAAATTGTGGAGGTTGAGGACAATGAGGGCAAGAATGACGGCAATGCAAGTAAGGAAATTCGGATACATCCATGTGGAATAATATTACCCAAACTTGGCATTATAATTCACAACCACACGGGTCATTATGAGGTTGTTGCAGTAGGCTCAAATGTTTCTATATACAACCAAATGGAAATTTTAGAACTCATCAACATTGACGGTAAGTTACAGGTCTTAATGTAATAAATGGGGGGGGGGGGGGTGGGCGAAAGTGACACTTTTTTGGGGCTTTTATTGGCGGTTCTCGGCGGTGGCGACGCCGTTTCTTCACAGTTCCATATTGTACCCCTATAAAGCAACTGCCAATGCAAAATTCCCCCTTTTATCTTTGATTGGCATATTAATATAGGGTAAAAAATATTGCTTGTTTTCATTTGAATCTGATTAATAGTAACTAATGTTCATATAGGTATGGAAATAATATTGAAGCTACAATTATGTACATTTGCTTTAACATTTTTTATTTCTTTGTAGGAGAAAAAGCAAAGTGGAAAAAAGATGGAGAAGAAGGTGAATTACTTTCTGACATCAAAGAAGAAGCACCAGAGAGTGATGATACAGATGAAGGTCATCAATCAGACCCAGACACTGGAACTGGCAGTAGTAGTAGTAGTGAAGAAGAAGAAGAAGAACGCAGGCCAAAAGCAAAAGTGGCCCAAAAGCCAAAGCCTACCAAAGAAGCTCCTAAACGTCCCAGAAAACAAACAACATTTCCATCAACGAATCAAATTGATGCGGTGTTGTACAGAAACCAGAGCAGAGCAAGCACGAGCACAGCACAAATTAATTCAAGCCGGGAATATGCTGAAAGCGCAGGCACATCAAATCCTGATGAAGACGTAAACCCAGAACCAGGTTGTAGTTATAGTCAACTCAGTCCAGAGCAAGGTTGTAGTAATAGTCAACTCAGTGAGCAACCTAACCAAATTAAGCTGCAGCAAATGTTGAACAGAACAAATACACATTTGCCCGATTTCGGCCAGCGTGGTGAGGCTCGGACAAGAAGAGATGCCAACAAACGAGTAAAGGACAACATGAAGAAGCAAAGATTGTGGGAACAGGGACACAGGCCTGAAGATGATGAGTTAGAGAAGAAGAAAAGATCAAGCTCCAGACCACCACAGAGAGCAAGTTCTCAACAATGTTCTCAAAACATAAACAATTACGGTATCTTTGGCAGCTACATTACAGCTGATTCGGGAAAGGGGTGTATATTCTGCACAAGAAATATTGTTTGTCCACGGCTAAAATTTTTTAAAATTTACAAATGTTTTCAGTTTTCTTAATTATTACCTTTTTTTCTTACCTCCATCTATTTATATTTAATGAAATATAATATACATCCCTGAGCAGACTTGGAAAAAATATTATACATCCGATCCATGTAGAATATACATCCCTGGCAGAATGGAGACAAGTATTATCCGTCGGAACTTTCGTCTGAAAACGAAGAACAAGACGAAGAACAAGACGAAGAACAAGACGAAGAACAAGACGAAGAACAAGACGAAGACCTGATTATAGGTCGCAGTCAATCCCAATAATTCCAGGACTTTACGTATATATATATTTATATGTAATTTTTTTTGATTTCATAAGTTTCATCTTCAATTTTTTTTTATAATATCTAGAAAGGAGTCTTTTCCCAAAATGCATTTGAAGTTAATTTAGTGAACCGTATATTTGAACCTGTTTAAATGTGTTTAAACTCTATTTATATGGCATAAATTTGAAGAAAGTTAAATTTTCTACCACGTACTTTTACCATCTTAACAAAGAAAAATATGCAATTCACAAAATTAAGTTCAAATGCATTTTGTGAAACTACCCCTTTCCACCAATTAAGTTTAATGAGCTTAAAGTTAAGAGCTTAAACTGAAAATTTTTTGTTGTATAATCTGTCGCGATTTTTTGTAATTCAGTATATAGCAGTTGTAGTTTACCCCCTAAACTAAGGAAAAAAAGTATTCAGAACTAGCTTTTGTTAATTTTATATATTTGTTTAATTTTGTATAAAAATATTATATATATGACAGTTATCGTAGGGAATGTTTTAATTAATACGGTGGTAGATTTCCATGGTAAAATGCGTAATGTTTATGTGCTGTAATTAAAAAAGAGAACGTTTCAAATTTGTATAAACTTTTTGTAAATGTTAAATTTGTCTATATACTTGTTTACAATATAAGATATACCAATATGTGATCTTGCTGGCCACCCTATTATATTAAAATTCCCTACGTCAGTTTTTTGGACATTTATTAATGAAAATTTAATACCAGTGATAATTTGTTTCTTTTCAAATTTAATATAGAATGTCCGACATGACAGCCACAGCAGCAGCCGACTTAGAGAGAGACGAACAGCACGAAGAACAGAAGCCGGAAACCACAAGTGGGTGAGTAATATTTTAATATGTATAAAACGAAGTAGAATGATGTCTGTCTGTCTGTCTGTCCGTCCGTCCGTCCCTAGCTATATTTTGGTAACCATTCATCGAATCGGATTCGACAATCCATCACAACATAATTACATAAATACATATTACATATTTTTTGGTAATTACTTCTTTGGGCAAAGGTCCGATTACCTGGGATATATAATATATATTTATATATTTCAGTGATAGCGAAAAACAGAAGAACGAAATGAGTGTGTCTGAGCCTGAGCTGCCTGCTAAGCTGGATGACCTGCCTGATACCCCTCCTAAATCGTCTGATACAGAAGATTTGAACCTAACTTTGGATTGCACTACGTAAGTTTATTTATTTTTGTTACCATTCTATTTCTGTTCGGAAGGTGGTAGTAGCCGGATTGAAAAGAGTAGGATAAACATTATTGTTATGGCGAATAATTATAGTTTCATTCAGGGGTGTACATTACGCACAAGATTTATTTTGTTCCCGTGGTACAAAATTTTGTATTTTTTTCCCACCTATTTTTATCTCACCAAGTAGGGACGGAAATGGAGAAATATTGAAAGAACTAAAATTTTTGGTCCTACCACACATATTTTAGTTATTTTCCCCCCACCACCTGAACAGGGGATCCCATATAGGATATACACCCCTGATATTTCAAATTAGCAGCTACGCTAAACCCTCTAATATGAAGTATATCTCTTAAAGTTTCTTTTGCCACTCCCTTCCCTTGCCGGTACCTATGAGAAGAACCCGATCTGTTCAGTGGTTATCGAGATCCTTCGGTACATAAACACGGACATCCTGTTACTTTAGTATTATTTTTTTTTATTTTTCAGGGACGACGATGGATGGGAGACAATGCAGAAAATAAAACAAGACCTTAGGGCAGCAAAGCAAAAAATTGCTTCTTTGGAAGAGGAGATCGCTTGTTTGGAAACACAAACAAAGTAAGAAATTTTTTTCACTTCTTTTTTTGGTATTTAATCCGGGCGACTGTGTTGTAAATGATTTTTCGGTACAGACAAATTCACCTTTATATATTACAAAACTAGCAAGTATGCCTCTAGGGGTAAGGTGGGAGGGGTAAATGTGGACCAAAAAAAAAGTTTACTATTTAATTATAATATGATTGCTTAATTCAGGGAGCAATCCAAGAGATGTCCGGCGGCACAAAAGGATGACCAGAAGGTCGGACAAGCCTCTGTTATGGAAGGAGAAGCAAAGTAAGATATCCTATTATATAAAGTAGTAAGCGTTTTTTGTTTGTCCCGAAGGATAACCGCTAAACCGATATTGTTCTCCTTTAAAGTGAAGCTTCTTATAGGTCCTGGAAAGGTTTTAAACTATTTTTGTGCAGGGTGTCTTCACCCCCTTCCCCAAAAAATATTTTTACTCTTCTGAAACTGAAATTGAAAATGGGAAGATGTTGATTTTTCCCCTTCCAACCTTAAGTGCCCCTAGAGGTTTCTAGGGGCGTAGCCACTAGTTTCTTTTAATAATCTTTTTTCATACTTTATCCGGGCGACTGTGTTGTAAATGATTTTTCGGTACAGACAAATTCACCTTTATATATTACAAAACTATAGGAAGTATGCCTCTAGGGGTAAGGTGGGAGTGGTAAATGTGGACCATAAAAAGTTTACTATTTAATAATAATATGATTGCTTAATTCAGGGAGCAATCCGAGAAATGTCCGGCGGCACAAAAGGATGACCAGAAGGTCGGACAAGCCTCTGTTATGGAAGGAGAAGCAAAGTAAGATATCCTGTTATATAAAGTAGTAAGCGTTTTTTGTCTGTCCCAAAGGATAACCGCTAAACCGATATTGTTCTCCTTTAAAGTGAAGCTTCTTATAGGTCCTAGAAAGGTTTTAAACTATTTTTGTGCAGGGTGTCTTCACCCCCTTCCCCAAAAAATATTTTTACTCTTCTGAAACTGAAATTGAAAATGGGAAGATGTTGATTTTTCCCCTTCCAACCTTAAGTGCCCCTAGAGGTTTCTAGGGGCGTAGCCACTAGTTTCTTTTAATAATCTTTTTTCATACTTTATCCGGGCGACTGTGTTGTAAATGATTTTTCGGTACAGACAAATTCACCTTTATATATTACAAAACTATAGGAAGTATGCCTCTAGGGGTAAGGTGGGAGTGGTAAATGTGGACCATAAAAAGTTTACTATTTAATAATAATATGATTGCTTAATTCAGGGAGCAATCCGAGAAATGTCCGGCGGCACAAAAGGATGACCAGAAGGTCGGACAAGCCTCTGTTATGGAAGGAGAAGCAAAGTAAGATATCCTGTTATATAAAGTAGTAAGCGTTTTTTGTCTGTCCCAAAGGATAACCGCTAAACCGATATTGTTCTCCTTTAAAGTGAAGCTTCTTATAGGTCCTAGAAAGGTTTTAAACTATTTTTGTGCAGGGTGTCTTCACCCCCTCCCCCAAAAAATATTTTTACTCTTCTGAAACTGAAATTGAAAATGGGAAGATGTAGATTTTTCCCCTTCCAACCTTAAGTGCCCCTAGAGGTTTCTAGGGGCGTAGCCACTAGTTTCTTTTAATAATCTTTTTTCATACTTTATCCGGGCGACTGTGTTGTAAATGATTTTTCGGTACAGACAAATTCACCTTTATATATTACAAAACTATAGCAAGTATGCCTCTAGGGGTAAGGTGGGAGTGGTAAATGTGGACCATAAAAAGTTTACTATTTAATAATAATATGATTGCTTAATTCAGGGAGCAATCCGAGAAATGTCCGGCGGCACAAAATGATGATCAGAAGGTCGGACAAGCCTCTGTTATGGAAGGAGAAGCAAAGTAAGATATCCTATTATATAAAGTAGTAAGCGTTTTTTGTCTGTCCCGAAGGATAACCGCTAAACCGATATTGTTCTCCTTTAAAGTGAAGCTTCTTATAGGTCCTGGAAAGGTTTTAAACTATTTTTGTGCAGGGTGTCTTCACCCCCTCCCCCAAAAAATATTTTTACTCTTCTGAAACTGAAATTGAAAATGGGAAGATGTTGATTTTTCCCCTTCCAACCTTAAGTGCCCCTAGAGGTTTCTAGGGGCGTAGCCACTAGTTTCTTTTAATAATCTTTTTTCATACTTTATCCGGGCGACTGTGTTGTAAATGATTTTTCGGTACAGACAAATTCACCTTTATATATTACAAAACTATAGCAAGTATGCCTCTAGGGGTAAGGTGGGAGTGGTAAATGTGGACCATAAAAAGTTTACTATTTAATAATAATATGATTGCTTAATTCAGGGAGCAATCCGAGAAATGTCCGGCGGCACAAAAGGATGACCAGAAGGTCGGACAAGCCTCTGTTATGGAAGGAGAAGCAAAGTAAGATATTTCTTTTAATATTATTTTTTCATACTTTATCCGGGCGACAGTGTTGTAAATGATTTTTCTGTAAAGACAAATTCAACGTGTTCCTTTATTTATTAAAAGCGAGTACTAGCAAGTACGCCTCTAGCTGGGTAAGGTGGAAGGGGTAAATGTGGAACCAAAAAGTTAACTACTTAATTTAAATAGATTATTATATATATATTGTTTAATTCAGGAACAAAACAGCTGCAGCTGGCTCTCCAGAAAATTCGGATGAGAACGAGGTTAAGGAAGTCACTGTTATGGAAACACCAGCAAAGTAAGATTTTTAAAAAATTGTTTTTACTACTTTATCCTGGCGACTGTGTTGTAAATGATTTTTCTGTACGCTAAACCCTCTAATATGAAGTATATCCTTAAAGTTTCTTTTGCCACTCCCTTCCCTTGCCGGTACCTATGAGAAGAACCCGATCGGTTCAGCGGTTAACAAGATCCTTCGCTACATACAAACAAAAATCGTTTTACTTTGTAGTATAGATTGTTTAATTTCAGGATGAAAGACCAACCGGATTTTGATATAATTTATGAGAACATAAAGAATCCAGGACCAAAAAGCCCAGGTATAGTACAATATTTATACTAGCGACTGTGCCCAAAGCATATAGTGAAACATTTCTGTACTACATTGTATTATTACACTAGGTTAGGTTAGGTTAGGTTAGGTTAGGTTAGGTTAGGTTAGGTTAGGTTAGGTTAGGTTAGGTTAGGTTAGGTTAGGTTAGGTTAGAATAGGCTAGGCTAGGCTAGGCTAGGCTAGGCTAGGTTAAAACTAGAAATATTACTCTTTCTATTAATACACTAGGTTAGGTTAGGCTAGAAAAAAAAACTATTGTAAAATTGAAGTATTTTTTTGTAAAAAAAAGTAATTTTAAAAAATATTTTAATTTCAGTGTATGGGGTGTCAGATGATGAGCAGGAGATGTTTGAACCACCCCCTCCTACAATCACGCCAGCATCAAAACTGAGTAGGCGCAAAAGAAGTGCAACACCGGGGAAAATCAAGACCTGCGCCCATGGACGCAGTCCCCGAAGCGAGCTGCCATTGAACACGAGACTCATCGAATGCACCTATATGTGCCCAGACTGCCGCGTCTTCTTTCACAAGAGGCAAAAACAAAGAAAAGAAGGACAAAAGTAAGCTGATGTATAATAGTCCTTCCAGTCAGATCATATATAAACTATTTGTGATAAAAAAGTGATATATATCAAGATATCTTGAGTCAAAAATATGTTTAACCACCTTTAATTTGTACGTACATTAATCTATATGACAGTTTGACAGTTTTGTTCTGACGATGAAAATATTCATATAATATTATATTTGAAACCGCTATTCCTATATAGCAAAATTTTTGAAAATTTAATAATGGAAAGTAACTTCGTAATATATTTTTCTTGTATAAAAATGTTCTAGTATAAAGTACAATTAGAATCCAGATCTCAGCAATTAAAACCTATGTATATTTGTGTTAATTTCTCAGCTTAAACCGATTAAACATGCAGTTATATTATCTGTAAAACTATGTAATATTTGGTCAAATTTAAACCACGTCTAGAATTATAGACTAATTAAGAAAATTTCTGTGAATATATACCTATATAGTATCGCGCTATCGTACCTATGTAAATCATTATGTAAAAAAATATGTTTAAGTGTTTCAATCAATAAAGTTAATAATGAAAACAATTTTTTTTTTATTTTTGCGTTTTGTGTACAAGCGAGGTTTTTCTATAATTAAGGTCGTTTTTTACCACTTTCTCGTGATTTTTACCACCCGTTTTTACCACAATTATTGGTAAATTTTTACCATATTTACCCTATTTCTGGTAAAATTTTACCAGTTTAGGGCAAAAATATTACCAGGTGTTGAACAGTTTTACCACTTTTTTGGTAAAATTTACCGCAAATTTCTGGTAAATTTTACCAAAAAAGTGGTAAAAATTGGTCAAAATCTGGTATAAATTTGCGTCCTAAAATGGTAATATTTTACCGGAAATCTGGTAAAATTTTACCGATAATTGTGGTAAAAATCGATGGTAAAAAGCGTGAGAAAGTACCACTAAAAGTGTTTTTACCACGATTACGGTAAAATTTTACCACCTTTTAAATCGTATAGGCTGGTAAAATTTTACCGTAAAAGTGGTAAAAACTAGGTTTTTTTATGGTATTAATTCCGTCCTGGGTACTTTTATTGAATAACGGACAACCCCTAACTATAGATTAGCGGCGCTTCCAAAATTACACTTTATCAAGTCTGCAATA